>NC_058159.1:3905271-4510912 GCF_020080835.1 Cotesia glomerata | reverse complement strand
CTTCTCTGTATATTACTGGGCGTACAATAAACTAGTAGGCATTGTCATGTACATAATGGTTTATTGTAAGAAATAATGTACCTCGAATTTAACATTATGATTTTATTCAGTTTAAAAAACCTTCAAATAAAAGTTCAACGATATATATTCAATTGGATTTAGGTGTTACGTTTGTGGTTCTCCGAATTGAAGAATACAGAAGTCGTAAGTTACGTCCAAGTTTACATGAATAGAACGATCGATTCAAATAAATTTTTATTTATACTTTTTTATTCAGAAGCTTCATTTATTTTGCATGATAAAAATTGATTTTTTACGAATTTATTTAAATTATTATTCGAATCAAATGATGATTTCATTTATTCTATCACAAAATAAATTGCATTTTTACAAAAAATTTTTTGAAAAGAATCTAAAATAATTATTTTAATTTTGCTACTCAGATACGTAATACCGCTTTTAGTGTTTATGACGCGAATAAATGTAGAACTGAATATTAATAAAGATGACCAATTTCTATTTTTAAAATAATATCAAAGCTATTTCCTTGAAACTGGATGGTATTCATTAATATAAACAATTACCACCATCTCAATTAATAGATTGAATCATTTGACCTTTCTCGTATTTTAATTTTTAACAACAATGTTTATTAATAATTAACCTCCGCGCTTTTAAAATTTATTGATCAAAATCAAGGGTGATTTTCAATTAAAATAAAGTTTTATCTTTCCGGTAAATTTCAATAAATAAATAAAAGTAATTTTATTTAAACCTGTAAGTAAATTTCATCCAGAAAAATTATATTATACATCCTTATGAAATTTAACATCAAATATTTGCCGTTAAAAAAAAGAGCAAAAATAGTTTGCTTAAAAATGGAATTATTTACCCAGACGAAATTATGAATTATAATGGCAATGGATAATGGAATAAATATGTAACATGACAGGTCAGACACGTGTGCTCTGAGATAAGCGGAGAGTTTCAAAAAAGAAATAAATAACTAAACTCATAAAAGAGTTGACAAAAATAAATACCAATTTTTTACTTTCGCATACTTTATAGTTATAATTTCAATGTAATCTAATAACAATAACTAATATCCGATTATTTATACAGTGTTTTTCAGTTTGCACCGCCGCCCGAGTACTCTATCCTTGATAGCAATTTCATAAAAGTTTTTATTGGATGAATAAAAGTCAGCCAGGAAATAATCGGTAAAATAAAATAGAATGCGACTATACACTCATCTATTATGTCTATGTGAAATATGTGAATTGTTCTTTTATTTACATTTTTTTTTGTTTATATTTTTAATTTATACACCTATATGTATATGTATGTGGAGCTGTATAATATACATATTGTTTTTTACAGCGGCCTATTGTTTTATTTTCGGAGTTTTTTGTCAAGTGCATTCGGGTATAAAGTAGGAGGAAAAAGAGCCGGATATACTAGCCGAGTTTATCAGCGATACTTTCTGCTGAAGAGATACTTTTGTGTAATACGTCTCCGGTAACGTACAGCACCGTGAAAAAATATTTGCCAGACACGATCGTGAGTGCGCAACGCCCCAACTTAAACTCGACAATGAGTACAGTAAAAATGCATGCACACATAGATATATAGATATGTATATAAATATGTGGAGATATATAAACACGTACATACGGTGTAGCATATAAATGTGTAAAGAGTAAAAAAAGAGACAAAGATAACGAAAAAAGGACAGAGAGATTTAGATTTATGCCTCTTTTCTAGTTATCTCACGTTGTATTCGTTGGCACACGGCATCTGCGATCCTTCCAATATATATGTTGTGTGTATATATGTATATTTATATAATATGTATGCCAGTACCACCGAATAGAAGCCATCACCACCGCTGTGCATTTAGTTACGGTTACACATATTTCCCAGTTTATGTTTATACACGTACGGATGGATATACACTGGAGAACTATTACATTCTCCCTGGACTCATTTGTCAATTATACGCCGCAATATTATCATTGTTTTAATTGATGCATTGTAAAACCCACGTCAGCCGTCTCTATCGATCATCTTAACTATTAAATACGCGGATAAATATTTAATATTTTCATTCATTTCAATTTACTCGGCTTTTATAAGCTGTGAGCGGGGGTAGAAATTTTTTCTGGTAATTAATTTATGGATTTATTTTGTTGAATGTGATTTTTGATTTATTGATTTGGAAATTTTAAGTAGTAGTAGTAGTTTTTTTCATATAAATTATGGCCTACATGGTCTTTCACATCCCTTTCTGGAAATTTTAAGTATTATTTTTTAGACAGAATTTGAATTTTAGATTGGAAAATATTTTATCAAATTACCAATTTCTTCATTGAAAGTTTATTATTAGAAAAAATTTTTTATCATTTTGTCAAAGTTAACATTAAATTTTTCGAAAATTTAGAAAAATTTTTTGTCAATTTTCGGCGATAATCGGAAAAAATAGACCGGAAAAAAATATTAAAGTTATGAAAAATTCATATTATTTCATTAAAATTATAATCTAAAAATTATAATAATAATAATTGTATCACACCCACAATTTTTTTGAAAAACAAGCACCCCAGAATGATCGCTCCATTTTTTGTTACAAAAAAAATATCATTATTATTATTATTATTATTATTATTATTTTATAATAATTTTAATGAAATAATATGAAAATTTTTCATAAGTTCAAAATAATTTCGGGTCTATTTTTTCCGGGATTAATTTTCAAATAAATACTAAAAACTTGAATTTCTATAACAATATTTCTTTCAAAAACATTAATTCATTTACTGAAAACAATGTTT
The DNA here is from genome assembly GCF_020080835.1 of Cotesia glomerata. Lineage (NCBI taxonomy): Eukaryota > Metazoa > Arthropoda > Insecta > Hymenoptera > Braconidae > Cotesia > Cotesia glomerata. Next base: position 4,508,081 of record NC_058159.1, on the reverse strand, counting down.
CCTTTGATGTCAATAAACTTTAACAACGTTTATCTCTTGCAAAAAACAATGAAATAAAAATTTCAATAAATATCCGTTTTTGTTCCAGTTGAAAGTTAAATTTAAACGGCCTTGTCAAGTTCACTTGTACGCAAACAACGCACACACCTGTCTACATCCGATTTGTATGTACGGACATGTATAATAATAAAAAAAGAAAAAGTAGGTTTATATCGTTACTTTCCTATTCCTTTTTTTTTATCGTAATTAAACCGTGCGATGATTCCGTTGGAATACATCGGGGAAATCAAAAGTATATAGTGCCTGCTTCTCATTTTATATATATATATATATATATATATATATCAACTCTAATAACTTGTTATTGAAAGAATAAATTTTGTTTTTTTTGTTTTATTCTTCCTTAATCAAAAAACGTTAAATTACTAACCTTACTTTTATTCTCAAAAACTAAAGACAACCAGAGCCACGTAGTGTTTATGTTTTCAATGCCAGAAACCAAAAGTTATTTCAAGTAAACTCTTATTTTTATTTTTTTGTAACTTTAATTGTTTCGAGGGAAGCATACAGCTGAGTTGATTGTTGACCGCAGCAGTCTCGGCTTAATTCGATTAAGCGGTTTAACTTAGTGACAAAATAATTTAATTAGTACGACGGTCAGATTGAGACACCGGACACTGGACAACTCCAGTTTGATGTTCAATTTTATTACACCACAAAAAGTTATTAATTTAATTAACAAATTTATTTATTTTTAAATAAGTTTAAAAAAAATTTTTTTAGTTCTTGAATAATAAATTTTATTGTTCAAGAATAAAAAATTGAAAAATACTTTTTTTTTACCAATATTTGAGTAAACATATTTCCTATTCTATTGAAAATTACCTTCACAGTCTAAAATTACGATTTTATTGTGAAATTTAACAGTTGCAAATAATAAAAAAGAGCATTCGATCTGTAAAAAAAAATACAGGAATCCACTAGTTAAATTTTTTTTCGCAAATATCCAACGAATTGATGTTGAAAGGTAGCAATATTGTTCGTTAGACATGTCTCGATGTAACAGTAGACTTTTTATGGAAGTGTATAAAACTATCGAGTGCAAAAATAATTTAAAGCTTTGTATGGATGAAAAATTTGATATGAAGCGACATGATGAACTGAGAATTGATATGAATAAAAATATTGACTGATAGCTAGTACATTGATATCCATATAAATGAATACAGAAGAACAGAGATAGCCAGAGTCAGTGTAACATTTCACAAAGCCATTTTTTATTTAGTTTGGTGCGATTCATCTCTCTGTAATACTTGGTGCTGCGCAACAACAAGTTACATTGTTTTTATGTGTATTACCGAGTTTTGTTGTAAAACTAAACCGAGAGAATCAAGTTGTATAGATATAAAAATACAGGACAGGAGCCAGGAGAAAAGCAAAGGGTAAAAAGCAAAAAACAATTGATGAAATAACGAAAATCTTTATCCTTTATACTTTTGGAAAGTACGTAACGGATCTATATAATATTTAAATTTACAGAGAAGGAGATAACCGATTTGCGAAAGTTTAAGTTCAGAGTTTACACAAACTTGTTGTTTATTTTAAATGCTTCTATACTTTTTTTATCTTCCCGTCCTATATCCTTTCCCTTTTATTTTTAAAAAATAAATAACAAAGTTCCGGTTAAATCTGAAACAGCAATCGTAATCAAATATCTTCAAACCCATTGAAGATTGAAAAAAAGTTTTGCTTTTTGCCTTTGTAATAAAAAGTTTTAATTAAACTCGGCGCAATCAAATATTTCCGTATTTCCTTTTTTTATTTATTTTTATCAATAATAAACCATAATAATATTTCCTAATCATCAATCACTCCTGAATGTTTGTTGTAAAAAAATAAAAACAAAAATTTCTATAAAAATGTAGAATTTAAGAATGCAAATTTTGAAGATACGAATCTTCAAAATTTTCCTAAAATTTTTCCTAAGCTCCTAAACATAAAAAATAATAAAAATTGAGTGTTAAAAAGCCAAAAATCGAGTCAATATCAGAAGACAGCCGTGTAACAACTTAAGGAATAAAAATAAAAAAAAAATGTAGACTCACCCTGTGAGGTGCTCTGAGAAGTCGATGCACCGCGGCTAACTGGTTGATGAGCGGCAAGGTCGCACTGAAGGTGTGTACAGGCGGCCTCGGAGGCTCCGGATAAGAACTCGCGTACGCGAAGGGATCAACATCATTAAGGTATTGCACCCTACACGTCAGCGACATTCCGAGCCGTTCCCTTAACTTTTTGTCGCTACACTAGTGTCCAGTACAGTCTGGAGTCTGGAGTCTAAAGACTCTAAAGTCTGAGTCCGTAGCCTGCAGTCTGTCCTACTTAATTTTTTTCCTTCGTACAAAATTTGGCTCGAATTCTGGCTGTTGGACTCTTACACATACGCTCGAGTAAGTAAAACTGAGTTTATAACCAGCGAAAATATTAAATCTTTAGCAAATGGAGTATAACAACGTCTTGAGCAAGAGTAAGTTAGAAAAAAATAAAGAGCTCGAATGAGAATAAGAATGAGAATGAGAATGAGAATAAGAATGAGTACATGTATGTGTGCCCGTGGGTTATTTTCTTGTTTTATTTTATTCTCTTATTCTCTTAGCTGAACAACCGGTTCACCGTGGCACGTAGCGGAGGATCTGGTGCTAGCTTGTATTCCCTCTTTTACTCTTACTTATACTTGTATTATCCCTATACATGTATGCTACTCTTATTATACTCCTGTATGCTGTATAATACTGTATACTAAGTTCCAATCCGATCGAATCCTTTATTTTAATCCAAAGCAGGGCCAGCCGTCTACTTCTGGGCCCTTTACCAACTGACTATCTCCAAGTGTACCTCGTCCACCTTAAAGACTTACGATCGGGCGAATTAAATATAAAAGAGACTGTTGGGGTAAAAAAATTTTCCCAACAACGCTCTTGACTCTTTGACTTTAATTGTACTCCAATTTAATGCCTTTACTTTTTTGTAAATATAAATTTTCCGCCAGAAGTAATAACAATTATCACTAGATTGTTCTTAACACAGCCAGTCAATTTTCACGCATCTGTTAAACAATTGCAAACAAATAAATAGTCTTGCTCTGAATAGTTGGCTCGTAAATAATTTATCTAGTTAAATATTATATTGTTTAACAAGCTTCAGTCTAAATAAAATAGGCGTAAGGTTTCATTGGGATCGCGAGCCTTGACCACGGATTTTAGTGACGTCAAATAATGTGTAATATTTAATTCCACGGTTATGTTTGTTATTAGTTAGAGTTGGTTAATTATCTTTTGCATATTACGTGGTTATTGCTCTAGCTGGTCATTAACTTACTTTGTTATATAACTGTGAAGGGTAATTAAAAAATTTTTAGGCCCAACTCGACGTTGTTGTTGTATTAATTCAGCACATTGTATGTTAGAATTTGTTTTTAATTAATAATTCATAGAAATTTAAAAGAAAATAGACGATTTTTGTCCTTTCAATCTCAAAAAATTTATTTTTTTAAATATATTCAACGATTTGATAAAAGAAAAAAAAATTAATAAATTATAGGAAAATTTTGATCAAATATTTAAAAGTAAAAATCGATTATTTTTTATCTAATTTTTTAATAAAAAATTAGTTAATAAAATGTACTAGAAGTTTTGATAAAAAAATTTTTTTTTAATTATTTATATATGAGAAAATGAATTGATTTAATAATAAAAATATTCAATGAAAGTTTGCTAAGTATTAAAACATAATTTAGCGAATATCTGAAAAATTTTTCATTTATTATTTAAAAAAAATAATTATTGAGTGTAAAATAAATTAATAAAATTTAAAAAAGTTTACGACAAATAATTAATAATTAAAAATCAGTAAAATATCTGTACTGGTACAAGTAATATGTAAATGCAGGACTCATTAGCGTTTAGTATCATAAATAATTATCTCGGGGCTGGACCGGGACCAGGAACCAGAGGCATTAGCTTAAAGTTGTAGGCTACTGTACCGGCTCCAGACAATCGGAGCCGGTAAAATCTGTCGGTGGAGTCTGTATATAGTAGTCTTATGGTCTCATGGTAGTTACTGTGGATATCAAGTGAAGGAGAAGAAAGAAGAAAGACTGAGATGGAAAAAGAATCCTGGAGCTGAGAATAAACGGAGAGGGAAAACGAGTCTGCGCGATGCGATACAAATGCTTGCTCCTTGTTATATTATTTTTAATGCTTGTTACTCAGTTTATTTAAGCTTTTTTAGATTTTATTCTATAATATATATATATATTGTAAATTAACTTTATCGTAATCTCATACATATAAAGCGTTGCAGAAAAATGTTTGTTTATCTCAATAGATAAGAATTTTTGTAACAAGTCCTTCCTCTTCCTATCGCGGAATTTCATTTTGGAGTGGAAAAAATTTATTTTTAAAAATTTACTTGAGATTATTATTTTTCGAGCCGGTTTTAATTTTAAATTTTTTGGAGCAAAAATTTAATATTGTTTTTTTTTTCATTGAAATTTTTAAAACTGAAGCTTGTTAAAAATATTTAAAAAATTATTTAGGCCCAACTGACTGTAAATAAAAGTGGGTACATGCGTAGAGCAAACCGCGATTGGAGTCTGCGCTTAACACTTTGTTCCAAGATGCGGGATCGAAGGTCACGTGTATCTGGATTCAATTGACCGAACCCCGAACTGAAGAATCAGCGTGCAAGGCGCAAACAACTGCGCGGTTCAAATTTTAAATTTGATCACTCTGCTGCAATTATTTGAGGACACAGTACAGGGTAATTAGTTATTAATTATTTACTGATTACTAGAAGAAGTAATTGCCGTCGCCGAGGACAACGACTGACACAACCACCGGTCCTTGGGCGGTAAAAAAAATTTTAAAAATAACACAATAAAAAACGAAGATAACAAACGATAAAATAATAAATAAACGGCCATACAACGTGCCTAACCTCGCGAGCGGCCGCCGCGACACTGAGTCTTACGGACACCTGTCGACTCCCGCGATCGCGACGCCACCTCGCGAGAACTCCCCTCTCAGCCCCGCGCACCCCACCCACACCCTTTCACTATTTCCAGAAAAATCCCACGCGGACTTATTTTTGGATTTTTTTAGATTTTTGATTAAATATGGTGGTTTATAGAAATTATTTTTGATTTTTTGTTAAAATTTTTAATATGAAATTTTTTGTAGTCTCTGAATTTAAAAGAAAATTTTTTAAAATTTTTTATTATTAAAAGTATTGGTAAACAGAAAACAATAAAAAAAATTGAAGAAATTCATCCTTTGAATATAAAAGCAAATTTGGAAAAATTTCTCATGAAAATTGTGTATAGAAATAGGAAATACAAAAAAGTTTATGAAAATGAAGTTAGCCGACATTCCAAAATTTTTTATTGAAAAAATTTCAATTTAACAATTAAAAAAAAAAAATTTCACATGTAAAAAACTTGAAAAACTATAAGTGCAATTTTTTAGAAATATCTTTTTAGTTGTAGTTTAATTAATAAAAAAAATCAAAAATTTTTAGACGTCTGCTAACTTCAGTGTGATAAAAGTTCCAAGATTTTTTTGTTTTATTTAAATTTTTGATGAAATTTGATTTAATTTTTTATAAAAAAAAAAACAAGCGTTAATTTTTTGTATCTCGCATTTTATTGTAGTCTACAAATTTTTTGTAGTATTTGAATTTAAAAGAAAATTTAAAAAAATTATTAATTATTAAAAATACTTGTAAATATAGAAAACAATAAAAAAAAAAAAGTTGAAGAAATTCATCCTTTGAATATAAAAGAAAATTTCGAAAAATTTCCGATGAAAAATATGTATAAAAATAGAAAATACAAAAAAGTTTTAAGATTTTTTTTGTTTTATATAAATTTTTGATGAAATTTATATGTAAAATGAGAAAATATAAATAAAATTTAAGATATTTATTTTCTTTGAAATTTCATTTAATTTTTTATAAAAAAAAAAAACAAGCGTTAATTTTATTGTATCTCATATTTTTTTTAAAGAATATTTACTTGACTAGACGGAGATAATTTTTGTAGACCAAGAACTTAATTTTTTTTATAAACTTCTGACATTTTTATTCGGGTCAATAATTGGTAACAGCAAAGCTTGGTGAGGCAAATAAGCACGTTTTGGTACTATGTTTTATTTTTGAAAATAAAATAGAATTGGTAAGAGTCAGAGAGGGTTAGATCCACTCACTCACGTGGCAGGAAATTCTTTTGTCGAAAACACTTGGAGTCCACGGGGGAAAGTTTATCTCTTCCGTCTTTCTTGTACATATATTTTATAAATTTATGTACATATATACCTATGTATATGTATGTATGTACAAGTATAAGTGTGTGGGTGTGAATGTGTATGTATAGTAAATAAAGTTGCGGTAGAACGTACGAGCGAGAAACTTTCAACGACGGAAATTCGCGTCCCTCTTGTGTCATGCGAAAGATACGAAAACTGCATGATATAAAATAAGTTTTTTGTTGTTGAGTGCCAGGCTTCAAGCATACTAGAATAATGTCTGTCATGTCTTGAGGGGTTACAAGCCTTACAAACTGCGTCGGTTTGATTGTTATTAAAAAAATTTTTTTAAAGTTTCAGATTTTAGTTCAAGAAAAATTTTTACATACTTTTAATTAAAAATTAAATTGAGTAAAAATAAATATTTTAAATCTTTATAATTAATAATAAAATTATTTTTAATAAATTGGACTTCCACTACATTCCTTTATTTTTATTTCAGATGATAAAACTGAGTCACCTAGTAATTATTTTAGAAAAGCTCGTAAGTTATTCAAATAATTCTTGCAAGCAACGTGCGCTGAAAATAGTACCCGAAATACTAAGCACTCTAATGACTCCTCGAAATCTTGAATTATTAAATAATTAATTAACCTTTTGGATATGTGAGTCATAAAAAGACCTCGGAAGTACCTCAGTATATTTAAAAATTAAAATAGACGCCAGTAAAATATTTAATTTGCCTAATTATACCGTGAGTAATATCAACTCAGATAATGATCAGCGATATGAAGATTTACTTTATTATCTGCGCGATTTATTGAGTAACACTTTAGTACGACGACAGAAATTTAATGGACTCTAAAATAGAAAATCATTAATTCCTCAGCACCCAATAATTAATAATCAATGAACTCATTAATTAAGTAACTCGTCTAAGTAATTTTGGATGAGTAATTAATTAAACACTTGAATTTAAAAATTCAGAACGTGAAAAATTGAAAATGATTTTACAATTAGTGTTTTAAAAGAAATGAATTGATGCAAACACCCTCTACTCGGTGACTGGTACCATAGGTAACCCTCTGTTCCTATTGTTTGTATACTAAGCTGAATACATCCGCAGCATTAACTTGAACGAAAAAAATAGTACTAAAGTCCCGTCTGGCAGCCCGTGAATCGCTTTTGTTCGGAAACTTTTCTAGTATAAATAAAAAATAAAACAATAGATTTAAAAATAGAACAAATACTCAAAATTAAACCCTCTCGCGCACTTTTTTAGGTATTTATTCCCAATAAACAATAATAATAATAACATACGTTCCACCCTCACCCTTGCAATCTCTTCAGTCTTTAAAAACCTCTATTTTTCTTATTGCGTGTAGCTTTTGTTTTGGCTTTCAAACCTCCTAATACCTCATCTGCGGCGCGCTTTTTTTACGCCAAAAATACGGACAAAAGATAGAACTTTTTGCTATTAAATTTATTCCCTAGCTTTTTTATTTTTTCACTAAACCGATTATCCGTAACTGTAACTATTAAGCTTGATACCAAAGTTTAAGTAGTTTGCTTCTCTGAGTACTTACACTTGACTCGACGTTTTGTTTTTATTATCAAAATTATATACATTAAAGTTCTTTACAAAATCAGAATTTTCGTGATAAAAAATTAAAATTGTGAAATTCAATTGTCATAAAAAAAAAAATAATTAGTATTGAGAAAATATTAAAAATAATTCCATTCATATTTAAAAATTTTTACATGAAGAATATTTTTCAATTTTCTTAATCTATATTATTAAGAGAATAAGCAAAATTTTGTGGCCAGTGTATTTATATGATAAAACGGGGTTTTATGGTTAAATTTGGTATCGTTAGAAAAGTTTTGACCTGGAGTTGTGCCTTTTCATAGTTTCATATCATTCTCACCAATAGTCAATTTATGATGATAAATATTTAGGCTGCATTCGAAAATGCTCTATCTCTAGATACATAATTAAGAAATGACATTGTATCTAGTGAACTATTGACATTTTTAAAGATATAAGCTCATCCCGATGTTACACTTATCAAGGCCTTTCATTTGAGTACCCACATCAATTTTTCATATATTTTATATATTTATAAATATGTATATATGAAAAATATATCAAAATGCATGTGGGTACTCAAATGAAAGCTCTTGATGAGTGTAACATCGGGATGAGCTTATATCTTTGAAAACGTCAATAGTTAAAAAAAGTACAGTGCAATTTAACAAAAGTCATTATTTAATAAAGCAAAATTTTAATTTTTTATAGTTCACAAGTCACATAGCGACTGCAAGGTTGTTAACAATCATTTATTTGTTAAAAAAAAAAAACCTAACATTCTAAAAATGTCTCTTTAGTTCAACAGTGGTTAATTTTCAAATTAATTAACCTCATAAAAAATGTAAACTTTAAAAAACCATGAATTGCGAGTACTAAACAACGTAAAGAGTCGTTGCGTTTGAATATAAATTCAAAAGTTCCCACAAATAGACACAATGAGAAAAACAATTACCAAAAGAACAATATAAATATGTAAATAAATTAAGTTCAGTTGATACAACTTTGTATGTAGACTTACCGGGATGTAACCGTCTGGCTGTGGTCTCTCTTTATCTCTGTAACAGAGAAAAAAAGCTCCGGTCAGTGAGGTCGCCAAGTGACATTACAACTATGATACTGCCCAGAAAACAATATAATATAACTTTGCCCTGAAGGTAACTACAACAAAAGTTTACAAGCCCGTCCCGTTCGTGGTCCTATCCAGGACCTGGTATAATAATCACTCGCTCTTTTTCTTTTCCGGTTTATCCTTTGCCGAGTTACAACACGGGCTGGCGATTTAGTTACGGTTTAACATACGTATATATGTATACATGGACATACCTTACTCGTCGTTGAATAACCGGAGTTTTCGGCGTGCTGTCGTGGATTATAACTTCAGCCACATCTATCTCTTCACATTCCGAGCTCCCATCCGAAGTTTCTGCAATTCAAAATATGCATATTACGTCCATACACCCTCGAATTCACTTTTATTCTACCCACACGCTTACACCTGCCCATCCAACTGCCAGGGCTTTTACCATCAGAAATACAAGTATCAACTATGAATATAAAGTTTTATAATTATCAAGTCTATTGTTTAGACGTCCTTGTTTCTAAATTTTAATATTCATGTTAGCTAATAATATATTTAAATGAAATTAAAATTAGCCGACAGCAAAAATTTTTTATTTTTATTTTTATTGATTGAATTAGAAATAAAAAAATATTTTTAGAAAATTGCACGTATAGTTTTTCAAATTTTTTACATGTGGAATTTTTTCTTTTAATTTTTCTGTTATAATTTTATTAATAAAAAAAAATTCTGAAAATTGTCAAATGTCTACTAATTTTATTTTCATTATATTTAAATATGAAAATTAAGTTAGCCGGCATCTAAAAATTTTTAGTGGCAATTTTTTAAAAATATTATTTAGTTTTAATTTAATAACTAAAAAAAAAATTAAAAAACCGGCTAACTTTAGTATTATTATTTAAATTATTAGTTTATATGTTGAATAAGTTGAAAAACAATTAAACTAATCAATATTACCAGAAAAAAGTACTAAATTTCAAAGTTTCATTTAAGGACTGTGCTTAATTTTCGGCCGACAAAACCCTAACCCAATTGCAAATAATTATTATCATGAATACTTAAAAAAAAAAATTATTTTTATTGAATTTATTTTGAAATTTAGTGGGAATAACAGAAAAACATTGATTTTCTATGATAAAATTGCTTAATTTTTGATAAATACAACTACTTTGGAGAACAAAGCGCAACGTCACTACAGATCAGCGCGGTATGGCGAAATGATCGTTGATCCCCCCACTCTACTAGAAAATTTTGAATTTTAGTTCCGACTTTTGCCACTAGTTGAAAATAGCGCGAAATAATTCAAATTTACAATAAATTAACAGAATTTTAAATAATTTTATAATAATTGTGATAAAAGTGAATGAAAATTAATTTAGCAGATATTTAATAATTTTAAAAATTTTTGTAACAAATTATGGCAAAAAAAATTAGAAAAAAAAAATTGACATGTAGAAATTTAAAAAAATTAAAAATGCAATTTTTTTAAAATAATTTTTTGGAACAAATTTGTTTGTTAAAAAAAAAAATTAAAAATTGTCAAGTGACTGCAAACTTTAATGTCATTAAAAGTAAATAATAAAATTTCAAAAAATTTTTTTTTTCACTAAAACCAGAAAAAGATGAAAAAATCATCAATAAATATAAGGGTAAATATTTTGAATTAAAAATTAATAATAATTTTATAAATAAAAACTTGCAAATTTCTTTCTTCCTAAACTTAATAAAAATAATAATGATAATTGTTGATAAAAGTAATAAAAGTATAGATATAATTTCAAGGATCAAAATTTTGAATACAAAATAAATTGAATTAAAAAAAAATAAAAAAACTAAAAATATGAATAACCAGAAATAAATCAATAAATATGAATAGAAATAAATTAAACTGTGTAACCAATCCTTGAACAATTTTCCCTTGTGCCTTTCGCAGCGCATAACCCACTTAATCCCAGTGTAATTCCTGTCATTTAATCGATTACTGCGGCAAACTCGCGAGTATTATGGGTGCCTGGCATCACAGAGTAAATTCATCTCCTCTACATATGGATATACCTCAATATCTCTGGTCTAGTCCTTGCAAAGCTGGAAAGGGTATGGCAGATCACAACTACATACACACCCCATACCATTAGTATATTACAGCTACAGCAACAGCAGAGCTTATATTCCTGTGCTCGACATTGGCAACCGACTCACCTCCAACATTCACTGCTTCCTGTTTGTATACGCGTGATATTACGGAAGTGTTGTAAGCAGCTGGTTCACCCAGAATGTCATCGATATTGGTAACTCCGCCGATGAACAAAGGCAACGTCGATGGCCGCTTGCGCGGCGATGATTTGCGACGCACATGATTATGATGTATGTTTATGGGCTGGATCTTGTCGTAACTCGGTGTCCGGTAGCATTCTAACGTTGATGGATTTTCAACCTAAAATCATCATCTCTATAAATATCATCGGCAATCTCAATATAAACAATCAAAATTTGTATCAATGTTGACTTTTAAGAATCGACTATTGTTTTTAGTAGATTTCATAAAATTAATAAAATTCTAACTATTGCAGCTGTCTTCATGACACAAATTTTAAAGAATTTAGCCATTTTCTGAATCAGTTTGTCAAGCTGAGTCAGGAAATGTAGTTCGTTCAAAAGTTTATCTATATTAGGGTGTGTCAAAATGTAACTTTCGTGCGGAACCTTTTAAAATTGGAATTTTAAGTTCCGCTTTTAACAGAGGTTGTGTTTGGGTTTTTCCTGAAATATTTTGGCGTAAAATGATATATTTGATTTTCATAGAATTTTTTAACAGGAGCTTAGTTTGGGGATTTCCGCTGAAAATTCAAAATTTGGCCGGAAGTGCCCAATTAAATCTCCTGTTAAAAAATTCTATGAAAATCAAATAAATCCTCTCACCCCGAAATATCTCAGGAAATGCCCAAACACAGCTGCTTTTAAAAGCGGAACTCAAAATTCCAATTTTAAAAGGTTCACCACGGAAGTTACATTTTGGCACACCTTAATGTACTATAACGCGGCTTGTCAGCACGATAGCGTTTTCAATTTATAACCTATTCTTCTCAAACTCAACATGATTTATCTATCGATAAAGACCAAGGTTAAGTTCGAAGATGAGCTTAATCGAGCGAGTAATTTGGAAACAGCAGGATTTTGAAACTTTAAAAATCGTAAAAATTGATGTTTTTACTACTTCAACTTGGTATAATTTCTGAACTAGACAATTTATTAAAATTCGGTAAGTTGCATCGTAAAGCTCTTTTATTAAGCTTCAATTTTCACTCCTCAGAAGTAGTAATAGCTTCAATATTACTCCTTTTAGTTTTAGAATTATTGGCTGTATTATAGCATAAACATGATGCAAATTCAATAATCACGATAGTGATCAGTCTTTTGTGTAATATGTTCGGGTAGGTCGTCAGTAAATATGTCACAAATTAGTTCTAAATATTGTTTTCTTCAATTAAAATTTCATCCGGCTTCAAATTTTTGATTAACTTGGAAACTGTTGTTCCTAAGCAGTTACTTAAAATTTGGACATTGATAATTCAAATCTTATAATCTTTTCAATTGTTTGATAAATATTTGAGAAACTTTTTCTTCAGATAATTTTTTTTTTTCAAAATTTGTTCTAAATAGTTTTAAATTTATTATTGAATTTTGTTTTTAATTCATGAGTTAAGTTATACATTATTAGTATTTATATTATTTCATTAAAATCAATTTTCTTTATTTAAAAAATCTACTTTCATTTCGGCTGCCGAATGGCCTTTTTTTAAAATTAAAGTCAGCTGATGAATTGATAAAAAAATTAAAGAAAAAAAAAATGTCGATTTTATTGAATATTTAAAAATATAAATATCATTATTTATATCTAGCCGTAATATAAAATAAAATGAAATAAAAATTACCCCTTCTGGACTTATACGATCGCCGAGAGGCAAATCCTCTAACATTGACGTCGTAAATTCAATACCCATCTCCGACTCAGTATGTCCTTGGTGTCCAGTACGTCCCACAGAAGTGCAACCATCACCCCCGACAATCGATCTGCCGGGATATATTTCAAGTTTCTCATACGACCCGGACAAGTCGTCCGAATTGCTATTGGACTCGTTCTCGATACTTATTTTCTGTACACCCTCGGGAATATTTGAGTTACTGTCCATCCACCAGGCGCGTTCTCCCGACTCAATGTGTCTTATTCTATTGACACTCAGCGAAACAGTCTCGCTTCCCGGGACCGAGTTTTGTCCTTGGCTCACGTTTTGCGGGGACGTACTGCCACTCGGGTAAACTTCAATGCCTTCGGGTACTTCACTGGGGTCCTCGCTCATCCACCAAGCACGTTCTCCGGATTGCTGATGCTTCAGACGGTTTTTCCGCTCGGTAGCGCTGCTTGATTTTTTGCTTGTTTTTCTCGACGACGAGCTCGATTCTTTCTTCATGGGCAGCTCCTCTTGGTTTATCCACCAACTGTCTTCTTGCACTGAGTCTTTCCATACTTTGTATTTACCTGGACAAAATAAATAAATGAATAGATTAAATTTTTTTTTAGTTTCAGTCAAAATAAATTGTCTTTAACAGCCGAGACCAGTGATTGCAGTTTCAATCAGCTTAGCGAAACTAATGGAAATTTTGAAAAAACGTTTTTAGAGATAATAGATAATTTAATAAACTATTTCACCACAAAGCGTTTTTTTCAAAAATTTCATTCGTTTCGTGAAACCAATCGAAACTGCAATTGCTCTGCTGTTGGGAGTGCGACAGAGATAGTTCCGTTGAACTCCGTGAGAGCAAAGCGAGAAAAAGATGGTTTCGCCTGTTAAATATTAAAGATAGATTTTTTTATGGGTAATTAGAGTATTGAAATTTAAATTAATAGATATTTTTTTAATAAATAAATTATTATTACAAAATAATTTTTTACAATCACGAAATTTTACTTATTGTTGATTTAAGGGGGGAAATACGTGTAGAATTTTCATTAAGATGATTTTCATGAATTTTTTTAAGGTATATAAAATTAATATTATTTATTGAAACTATCAGGTTATTTTATAGATATATTTATGAGTATTTTTTCGTATTAAATAACAATATAACTTAATAAATAGTGAAGATATCAGCTGATACAAATCGTAGGTTGTCATCCAACTTAGCAGTTGGTGTGCACTATGAAAGCCACAATTTTTATCTGAAATCAATGGCACAGAAAAATTCTTTTTTTGTAAATGTATCTTCTATATGAACCTCAATTCCAAAAAAAAAGTAAAAATTTTCATTTTTTAGAAGGCTTTGAAATTAAATCGTGATTTTTTACCATTTTTTCATACATTGTTTATTAAAAAAAGATAGTTTAAAAAAAAATATCGCTTATGATGGAGGTTCATATTCAGCGTAATTGTATAAAAAAAAGTAATTTTTCTGTGCCATTAATTTCAGACAAAAATTGTAGCTTCCATAGTCCACACCAACTGCTAAATTAGAAGACAGCTTACGATGTGTTTCAGCTGATATCTCCAATACTTTTTAAGTTATATTATCGTAAAATATGGAAAAACATAAATATGTGTATAAAATAACCTGATAGTTTCAATAAATAACATTAATTTTCATACCTTAAAAAAATTAATAAAAAATTAGCATGAAAACATTTTTCTACACATTTAGATTTTAATATTAATAACAAAATTAAATATTTTAGTCATCTGCTAAATAAAGTATAAATACTAAATCATCCTCTTAAACAGCTATAAATTTAATTAAATAACTCACCATCATCAGGCAAATTAGTGCTGACAGTTGTCTCTTGACTTATTTCATCTTGACAGACACTAACACGCTCTATCCCCTCAGGTACATTGTCTGAGTTAGCGTCCATCCACCAAGCTTTTTCCCCAGAATATTGTCTTTTCAATGTCTCATTTTCTCTTCCACCACAACTATTATTATTATTATCATTATTATTATTACTATCATTACTAACAATATTAACATTATTATTATTCTCAGATAAACTTAATCCGTTATTCGCATTAAAATTCTGGCTTCCAGAATTCGACACGGACCTTATCGATCCTCTCCGTGGTTCTTTTTTCCCCCAACTATCGGACCTGGTGTCTTCCTCCTTATAAATATTAGCAACAGGCGTCAAAGTCCGTATAAGAAAAGCCTTAGCCTCGTCAGTTTTCAATTTCTCACTCTTGAAACTTCCACACGAGGAGCCAGCTCTTGGTTTGTCCATTCCTAGAGACAATTCGTCGGTAGACAGCGCTAAGACACTGGTCCTCGAGGAACTCGCACTGACAGCAAGAGCCTTGCTTCCTATTTTTTTCCCCATTGAACTCGTCGAATTTTTGCTCCTGCGTTTTCTTCGATTGCTCTTCGGTTGATCTTCATCATTGCTCTCGGAAGATGACGAAGAAGAAGAGGAGGATGAAGAAGAAGAACTTGAGCAAGAGTCACTTGGCAAGCTAGTTCGCTCCGAAGATACGCTAGCTTTTCTTCTTGGAGATTCTGAGTTGCTTCTTAGTTTATTATAAATAACAAGACAGGAGCTAGAGCCGTTTTTTAAGCCATTTATACGAGGTATATGACTCTTACCACTTGTTTCGTTTCCATTATTACTATTACTAGTAGAGAAGCTATTATTACTCTTAACGTCCTCCTGAGAACTGACAGAGCCACTGCGCGAGCTTTTAGTTCTCTTGCGATTTAATTTATTTCTCGAACTAGAGTCACTTGCATCCGGCATATTGAGCGCGGATTTTCTAAAGTCTTTGTTGACATACTTGGTAGAACTAGAACCAGAGTTCTTCATGCTCCCAGAACTGTCACTAGTAGTTTTCCCAGGAACGGGAGGCTTGCCACGTGCGGTAGCGGATCCACTGCGCGAATTAGAAGGTGTAGTCGCGGATGACGAGGTGACCACCTCGGATGAAGTTTTGAGAGACTGAGAGGGAGCTCTTATTTTTGCATTATGACTCGTCAGCGAGCTGGCTGACGTGGACTTGGACTTGCCAGTTGGCAAACTGACAGTCGCGCTGTCCGAAGAGTCAGTTCTTCCCGGTGTTATTTGACGTTGTTGTTGTTGTTGTTGTTGATGCTTAAAGCTCTTCGTAGAGCCATTCCTGGACAGAGACTTGGGTGTGACATCTTGCCTTGATAGCGACGTGCGTCGGGATGACGAAGCAGATGATGAACCCGAGGTAACAGAATTATCCCGCTTAACTTCTTTCTCCGGAGACGTCTTTTCGGTCTCTAGTTCGGGTGATAAATTGCAGTCTTGCGTGGCAGGACACGGGGGTTCTTTTGTGTCCTCGGGTTTAACACTTGCAGTTTTAAAATGAGCTTCGTTGTGTCTAGTTATCGATGTAGAAGAAAAAGGTGGAGGCGGAGTGGAAGCTGAAGAAATAGCTGAAGAAGAGGGTTCTGTAACAGCCGGTCTGTACCCGAAATTGCTGACTCTGGAGTCGTAAGTCCTCGAAAAAGAACCTGAAGATGAAAATTTTTCGAGGTACGAGGAGGAGGGTGAGGAGGCAGACCAAGGTGAGGACCGGATGGCGTACCGCGAATATCTGGCGGTGTCATCCATACGGTCGCTCTGAATCCCGGCGTCTTTGAATTCTTCTGGGTTTTTAATAACACGAGTGATATCTTTTTGGATGGTGCGAGCTATGTCGACTCTTCTCGATCGAATAAACGCTGTGGCAGGTCCTGGGGGACCTGGAGATGTTCCACGCGAGACGACGGTGATAGTTACTAGCTTGACAGGATCTTCGGTGCTGAAGGGTACATTTGTTTTTGCTTTGTTTCTCGGCTGCCCGTCTTTATCTTTATCTTCATTGTCTTCTTCTTTGTCTTTAACTTGAACCTTATGGTTATCTTTATCTGAGGCTTCAATTACACTTTTTCCAAGTGAGTTTGACGGAGAGATGTTTGCCGATTCAGTGGGTGTAGGTGTGGATTTGTTGCTATCGTATTCCCCGTCGGGATTTAACACTGAAGAAACTGTTTTCATAGAGGATAATGAAGACAACAGTCTGTCAGCGGATGCAGGCGGAGTTGATGCTGAAGTAGTAGTGGTAGTTGTTGCTGTTACTGTTGTTGTTGTCGAGCTGGGAGGATGGGGCTGGCCTATAGGTATTTCGGCTCTCTCTCCATTGTGACTCGCTGAGGAAGATCCTTGCCTCGAGGAGTTGGTAAACTTGCTAGCTATTGGTGTTTCAGCTTCAATGATCAAACATTAATATTAGTTTCATAATTACTTATTGTAGATACTTTTTTGTTGGTTATTGTGTTACGTCAAGAAGACTGCTAGCTTTGACGTTGAGATAACTTTTTTGTTGATAGGGATTTCATTTTATATTACAATCTACAGTTTTTTATTGATTGAGTTTGGATACTTTTCAAAGATAATATCTTTTAGCTTTGTTGAAAATTTTACTCTAAAAGAATTTTAGTAATAAGAATAAGTAATAAGTTACTATCAACGATAAAAAGATAGAAATATTTATTATTGATGATATTATTTTATTTTTCATTTACTTTATTGTAAAGTGATTTTTTTTAACTAATAATTAAATTAAAGTTTTATAGTTTTAATACACACGACTAAATTCAAAAGTAATTTTTTTTACTATTTAACTACTTACTTTCAGAACAATTATATTAATGTATGCAATTTAAAAAATATTAAGTATATTTGCAAAGTAGCAGTCTCCTTAATTAAAATAATTAAAATGATAACGTGACCAGAAATTGAAATTTTTTTTATAGACATAAACTATTTTTAAAAAAATAGAAATCAACATGTGTAAAATATTTTTAAAAAACTTTATTATATGGGTGATTCTCTGTAAGGACTTCTTAAATCTGTACAAAATTCTCCGACCAAATTATTTTTGATTTTATTAAAAAAAAAAATTAACAAGGGCTATAAAACTATCAGCTTAATGATAATAAATAAACAGCCAATTTAATTTTTGTTTTTTCGATATTTGCGTATCTTTTGCCATAGAACATGACAGAGGACTGTTTTTTTAATCAAATTGAGAAAAATCAAGCAAACTATTTCAATGCATTCAACTTTTCAAGTTCTCAATGAATATTTACATTAATTAGAATAATATTAAGACTTATGGATCCAATTTTATAAATAAATTATAAATAAAAATAGTTGCCAGGGGACTAATTTTTGAAGTGGCCCAGACACATATTTCCAGCACAAACGGTGTTTTGACACTAAATAAAATGGCGATAAAGCGTTAACCGCCCTATATTTATTAACTCAAGGCTAGTTAGGTCCTTATAAACCTTACAAAAGGTAAAATAACACGCTAGATTTTTTTTTTGGCTTTGAACTTCTTGCAGGGGACTGTTCTTAAAATGCCTGGGACAAACTTTGGTTTAATGAATTTAATTAAAAAAATTAATTTTTGGTACTTTTTATTGAAGAAGATTGTTAGTTAACTATTAATTAAGTTTATAAACATTATAGACCAAATTATATATTATGGACGAATAACTTAAAATTTAATTTTAAAGTTTCAATTTTGGGAATGGGACAGCCCAGGGGACTGTTATTTCGGTGGTTTACGAATTTATACCAAAAAAACCAAAATTTGTTTCATTTTAGTTTTCAATGCTCCAAATAGAAATATTTTTTTACTTTCGTAATAAATTTTTTTTAGTAATCAAATAACAATTTTTCTAATAAAAACATGCCCGGGACAGCAAAAAACCTTACAGAGAATCACCCATATATTAATTATATAATTACTTAATTTATTTTTGCAAAAATTTTTTAAAAGTTAACAAAATGACGTTGAAGTTTAAAAAATTGTCAATTTTTACTATTGTCATTATCATTTAAAAAAGAGTAAACTTTGAGGAGTGTAAATAAGTGAAATTACAGTTAATATCTTACATGCAGTTCCAGTCTGTCCATAATTGGAAATTCTGGCGTGAACTTTGAAGGAGGTCGGCTTTGTCCCAGTAATTTCGGGACTGGGTTCTCTTGTAGAAGTTGAGGCGAAACTTCTCGGCAAAGTTGCAGCATTACCCCGGTTTGAATTGGTGTTAGAATAGTGAGAGGCATTTGAAGAGGAGGGTCTCAAAGAGGAAGCACCCGAATTATCATTCCCTTTTATTTTTTCTCCACTTTTGTCTTGCTCGTTTTCACGCGATCCAGATCCGCGATACGAGCTGTTCACATACCTTGACGGTGTCTCTGATTCTCGGGTCTTGTCACCGACACGCTCTCCGTATTTCTCCAGCACTGATGATATACGCGGGCTCGTTTTTGTTACAGGATAAGAATACTTTTCCAGCAGCGTTGTTCCGAGGCTTTTTTCGCTTTTATCTGCAAAATAAAAAGATAAAGTCAATTGAAAAACATTTAAAATAAAAAAAAAAAAATTTATATATCTGTATGAAATATATATAAGGATTAAGCTGAGATAAAATGAAACTGGACGAAGCATACTTGGGAGCTTATAGGATTTATCTTCAGTCCGTTTCAATAATCCAGTACTTCTGTATCCCGAAGACGGGGTAATTGTTCTGTCTTTTGAAGAAGCTAGAGATGCTCGAGCGGATCCGAGACTCGTTGAGTAGCTGCTCCGATAACCACCTAAACTGCTAGAACTACCACTAGAGCTCGTTGGATTTCTCGTTATTCCGCTTACACTGGCACTGCTCCGCGGTCTGTACCCCAAATCACTCTGAAAAATATTTAAAAAATATTAATATCAATTAAAAATAAATAATATTTGACGCTAACATCTCTATCCCATCAATTTTAAGCAATTGAATTCAATAAATTTCATTTACTGGTCTCTAACGGCACTATACATTACTATCGACTGTTATTGCTATACTATTATCATTATCATTATGTAAAGTCCATTAGCGTTAAATGTACTGCATTCGTTAAAATGATTGATTCAGTCAGCTTTTAAATTCAACAATTGACCTCCTCGATAGATGATAATAGACCGTGGGTAACTTGCCAAAATATACATAATCTATTTACTTTTTTTTTATCTACAATTTGTACTGTAATATATGTCTGCTGTCATCAAATTTTTAAAAGCAATTGTTATTTTTTAGATAAATTTCGATCAGAAATAATAAATGTCAGATTATAAAAATAAGACTTTTAATTTATAACTTTTTGTTAATTTTTTTAAAAAAGAAAAAATTTTATGACATTAAAGTTAGCAGTTACTTGATTATTTTTTAATTTTATTTAATAAACAAATTTTTTCTGAAAAATTATTTTTAAAAAATTGCATTTATAATTTTTTAATGCTTCTACATGTCAATATTTTTTTCTTATTCTTTTTATCATAATTTATTTGTTAAAAAAAATTATTAAATATCTGCTAAATTAATTATAAAATTTTATAAAAATCATTTTTTATTTTATTGTGAGAAATTATTTTATTTTAACGCTTTCGATATCGCGAATAATTTTTTCAATCATCAATTTAAAATCTCAAAAGTCGAATTCCTTAAAGTTGAAATTTTTAAGAATTAAAATTTAAAACCAGCCATTAAAATTTAAAAGCTATCAACCAGCTGGTCAAACACTCGACCATTGATCCTAGCGGTCATGTTTCACTTAAAATTTAAATATAAACCTAAACTTGTATGTCATCTTTTTGTAATCCAAATCACTCAGTTTACAGCTGTTTACAATTTAATAGGAAGCGCTTCGATAAAAAGTTAAATAACACGGAGCGAAGTTAGTTTTCAGTGTAATCCTTCCCCTTATAAAACCCTCGCTGGCTAGACTGCAGGTTTAAACATTCAAAATAATATAAAAAGGGTTTAGTTTGTTTAAATGAAAAAAATTTTTTTTTAATCGAAAAAAGTCGATCTGACTCAATTAACATAAGTTTGGCGTTTTGCCCGTCGTCATAAATAGATGACCGGAGTTCGCCCGTAGGGAGTATTAGCCTCTCTGTTTTACAACTCTGTACTCTACTGCAGTCCGCATCTTCGATATAACGGGTGAGTTACTATTTACAATTTACAATAAAATAATATTATTATTATTTTCAATTTAATAGACATCACATATGTACATGTATAATAATAATAAATACAAAAGTTGTAATTCCATCACGACGTAAAACAAGGTAAAAAATTTATAATATGCTATTACGTCTACTAAGCTCTTTTTAAAAAAAATAAACGAGATAGAAAAAGGTAAATCTTCTTGGAAAAAATATTCTGACATGACGTCTATATTCTTCTGCAGCAGAAGGATGATAATAATAATAGTAAAAAAATAAGGAGAGAAAAAAAGGTTAAATAAAATGTGTACACACACCCTAAGAGTAGAGTATGATGTACTGTGTACCTATGGCAGTATAAAGTATCATATTTACCCTCTGGCAAAATTGAATACAAGTACACTCTCCTTATCCTCAATTCTCAAGTAAAGGCTACTCGAATTCAACGAACCGAATTGAATATTTTCGAGTTGAGGGTTTCCCGTCATCATGAATATCGAGTATCGATTCGTAAGATCGCGGGCTACTGTTGACAACCGGCACCTGTTCACTTCAGATAACAACTTTTAAAATATCCATAAATTACACATAATTTTTTGTGTATGATTATTTAAAATTTTTTAGTCTTTAAATTATAAATACTTATTAATGTATATTAAACTATTGATTTATGTTAAAAAATTTGCAAGATACTTCAGTTATATTTATGATTATTTAATCAACTCGAATATATCCGGTAGAATAAATCTTTCCTGTCAAAATTTGAAATCTTTTTCCGTCTTGTATTGTCTATTTTAATTATTAATTTATTTTTTTTTAGATTGCAGTGAAATGACCACAATGGAGCATTATGATATTGATTATTGAATTCCTAATGAAAACCACTCAAGTACATCAGCACTTTAGACGTAGTTGGAATAATTAGTTCAAAGGCATCGGTAATAGACGGATTAATCCAAATAATTGGTAGAAATCCTACGATTGTTCATCTTGGGGGATTAAATTAATCCCGGAATGAATTGGAGTAGATGCTCCTATGAAGATTATTTTTTATTATGGATTACAAGTTACACTGAGAGCAAAAAAAATTTTTTTTTAAATAAGCAATAGTGTAACAAAAAATAAAACTATTGAAAATTTGCAACAAATTAATTTCTTGTCACAAAAATGCTTTTTGTTTCAAAAGAAATTTTTTCTCTCAGTACACAATATTGTTAGGGGACGGACGGGCAAGACGGAGAGGGCGGGTAAAATGAATAATCGTTTTAAATCGCTGGTCGGTCGATAGAAACATTTTAGACAGCAATCTATCAATCTATTATGTAACTACACTTACCGTTATCGATAAAGCATTGGTTTTGCATACTTGTGGGAATTTTTTTTATAAATATTGAAATTTAGGAAAAAAAAAAATTTTAAATCGTAAGTATACAGTACTTAGTTTAATGTTGTTAAGGACGATGCAGATTTGATTTTTTTTCTTCATATTCAGGACGCGGTTGATATTTTTGCGACGATTGTTTTGATTGAAATGTATTTTCCAATCAGTATTCGTTTTACGCGACCTGAGTATTCATTTTGCCCGCCCTGGTAGGGCAAAACGGATAATGTTGACTTTTTAATTTCGAAGAAGAATTTCTTTGTTATTATTTTTTATTTTACTTTAATTATAAACTTCAATTACCCAAAAATTATTAGCCAAAGTTAAGAATGGATATGATTGTAATATATATTCGTTATTTCATTTTCAAATTAACATATCCGTTTTGCCCGTCCTTCCCCTATACAAGAAATTTGAAACTTCTTATTGATTCAAAAAAAATTATTTTAAAAGATTTAATATTTTTAGTTAAACTGAAAATTTTTTATTTAAAATAGAAAAGAAATTAAAAAAAAAAAAAACGTGATTTTCTATATTTACTTATTTATTTAGTTAACAAAAATAAAATTAAAATTATCTATAACAAAATATCTTTCTAAACTTGATACAAGCGAATTAAAATTTTTTTATTACTGTAAAATATCAAGAATGAAATTTTTAAGAAATATTTTATCCAAGTCGATTTTATTCGAAATGACAAATAATTTTCACTATCAACTTACCTAATTTTTGAGAAAGTATAATCCAAAAACTAATAACACAATTGTTTATCAATAAATATGTAAATTGTAATTAATTAAAAGCAAAAAATTTAAGATAAAATGTGTAATAATAAATATAATTTGGGGGATTTAGCGACAATAAGTTAAGAGTAATTGTAGTAATAATAGTAATGGCAAGTACGAGATTGAAACGCGTGAAACGGTTATCTGACGATAGGAGATACGATCCACGAGGCATTGGTGAATATACTCGAGATAGAAATGTGTGTCACTTATATCCACATGGGAATTTCACCCCGTACCGGCCTCGGGCCTCGTTTAGCTTAGGTTGCATGCTGCATACGTGTGCTTTACTAAAGTTGAGTGTGTCGAGTGTCTAGTATGTACAGTAAGGAGTAACGAGTTGAGCCTAGTACTCGAGTAGTTTCCGTGTGCGCCGCTCATCGTTATTATGGTAATGCTATTCGTGGCGATAATGGAATTGGGACAGTAGTATGTGCCTTTACTTCTCGACAAACCCTTTGCTTCACCTCCGCAATACACTTTACCCTCATCCTCACTCCTACCCTTCCCCATTTATATCCTCATTCTCCTCGTCCTTGTTCTCGTCATCATCTACTGCTTCCTTATTCAGCTGATTCGAATCCTACAATACTAAGGACTGCATTTACTTATTTTTAATCACGTCGCGTTGCTATTTATTCTTCCTCTATACAAAGAAGCTTCTAGCTCCGTAAGCTTTTAGCTCTCCGTGTTATTAAAAATACTACTTATATTTGTTTACTTCTTTTTTTCATTTAATTATTTTGTGCAAATACTTGTGTTTTCCATGTTAATTCAGTAGATAAAATTAAATTAAATCCGTTCGCTTGTAGGCTAATTTGTATTCAGAAAAATTTAGGTAATTACCGAAGCTGGCTCATCAATTTATTTCTACTGCGGAATTAGTAAATTTGAATTTAGTTGGCCGAAGGAAATTATGATAATTCGGGTGTAATGAAATTCAGGGTAAAATAAAGGAGTAAGAGCTTTTTTTTTAATGGAACAATTATTTTTTTGGTCTTAAGATCAGTGAGTTTTGATTGAAGTACACAGAAAAAAAGGTTCACTTGAGCCAAGAAAATATTTTTCTTCTTAATTATTTTCTTGAGCGAAAAAAAATTTTTTTTTTGACACAACAAATTTCACTTATTCCAAAAAAAGTAATTCTCTTGTTTTAAGAAATACGTATCTTGATCCAAGAAAATTTATTTAAGTCAAGAAAATTTTGTTGATTTGAGAAAATTCAGCCTCTTGCTCCAAAAAATTTAGTTCTTAATAGAAGTAAATTTTCTTGTCTTGAGAAAATTTCTCTCTTGCTCCAAAAAATTAAATATAAAGATAGAAGTAAATTTTCATTAATACTTTTATTGATTAACATGTAAAATGGGAAAATCAAATAATATTGAATCATTTTTTTTTCATTCAATATGCATAATTGCACGCTAAAATAATATAAAATGGGTATCAAATATTCAAGAGAAAATTTTCTCAAGGTGAGAAAATTTTTTTCTCAGCTGAAATAGGTGGCACTGCTTCCTAAAAGTATCTAAAAATCTTGATCAAATATACAAATTTATTGTATCAAGTATTTATGATAATTTGAATTAAGAAAAAATGACTTTCATCAAGAATAGAATTTCAAGAAAAATTTTTACTTCGGCCAACACAACTTCGGCCTTCCTTTAGGCACCCGAAAATATTTTTGAGCCAAGAATTTTGTTCTCCAGTAAAGAAATTTTTCTTTCTGTGTAGTAGATGCAAATTTCATATCAAAAAATTTTTAATTGACAACTAAAAATTCAATCTTTAATTTAAATATTAAAATTAATAATTTTTTATT
This sequence comes from Cotesia glomerata, assembly GCF_020080835.1. Lineage (NCBI taxonomy): Eukaryota > Metazoa > Arthropoda > Insecta > Hymenoptera > Braconidae > Cotesia > Cotesia glomerata. Next base: position 4,483,081 of record NC_058159.1, on the reverse strand, counting down.
CCTTATTACAGAATTGGAAATTTGAAAATTATTTTTTGTACAATTTTTGTGAATTACAAAATGAAGAAAAAAGAAATTTTCATACAAATGCTAATTAAATTCTTTTATTATTGCATCAGTGTTTTTTTTTCTTTTAGACGAAAGAATAAAACTAGATATTGAATTTTTACTGTTCAAAAATTTTCTAGTATAAAAAAAATCTTTGAAATTTTTTTGTTAAAAGAAAGACAAAAAATAAATTAATAAATATTGAAAGATCGAATAAAACTTTTAAGAAAAATTGAAATTCAATTTAAAAGATTTTTCAGACTAAAAGCCTAAAAATAGATCGAGGCACCCGATTACGTAGCAACCAAAAATAATAGAGATGGTAAATAGTGTAAAGTGAAAAAAATAAAGTCTTACCCGGACTTTTGGATAATCCGTAATAAAATAAAGTCAAAAAATGTAATGTAAAGGGTTGCCAAGCAGAATAATCTGTTACGATATCTATTATCGCTTTTACTACATCGATTCAGTTAGTAAAGTGTAGGGAGTAAGTAGTGCCAGCGGTCTTGCCAACTTTACGAAACTTTACTACTGTGTACACATTACACATTAGCTTTGTTCCATACATAACATTTCAGTTTTAACTTTTCACTGTACTGTGACTGTAACTGTAACTCTAATTGTGAGTGGGTGAGTACGAGACGAGAGTGTATAACATTAATGTTTAGGCGCCAGAAGATTCAAAGATACTACTATACACAATTTTAATCTTTCATTCATTCGCGCGTTAAGTAAACACCCGCGGGACGTCACATGTGAAATAATATCCACAAAGCGCCGATTCATTATTTTTGAGTCACCGCTTTTTTGCGAGTAGAAGGTTATCAGAAAATGGAGAGTTTAGCTCAATGCTTGAATTGATTAAATTCACAAAGATAATCGATTGTTCGAAAGAAGTGATAAAAATATAAAGGCGCTAAAAAAACTCATATAATAAAAATAACTTTGTTCAAGTTCTGAAATATTTGAATTTGAATAGAAAAAATAATAAGACTAAATACAACAAATGTCTTGTCTATAAGATTTCCTACAAGGTTTTTAGGCCAAATTCTTCAACTGAGAAAATTTTCTTAGTTAAATAAAAAGAATTTTTCGTCTTAATTAAAAATAATAAAACTCTTCAAAATGATTTTCTTAGCCCACGATTTTTTTATTGAATCGTTAATTTTTTCCGGTGTACTTTTCTGCATTCAGAAAAAAAATGATTAAAAATTTTTGGTATGTTTTTCATTTAGTAGGTGTTTTACTCTTTAATAACAAGCACAGATTTATTATTTTTGAGTCACCGTTTTTTTGCAAGTAGAAGGTTATCGGAAAATGGAGAGTTTAGCTCAATGCTTGAATTGATTAAATTCACAAAGATAATCGATTGTTCGAAAGAAGTGATAAAAATATAAAGGCGCTAAAAAAACTCATATAATAAAAATAACTTTGTTCAAGTTCTGAAATATTTGAATTTGAATAGAAAAAATAATAAGACTAAATACAACAAATGTCTTGTCTATAAGATTTCCTACAAGGTTTTTAGGCCAAATTCTTCAACTGAGAAAATTTTCTTAGTTAAATAAAAAGAATTTTTCGTCTTAATTAAAAATAATAAAACTCTTCAAAATGATTTTCTTAGCCCACGATTTTTTTATTGAATCGTTAATTTTTTCCGGTGTACTTTTCTGCATTCAGAAAAAAAATGATTAAAAATTTTTGGTATGTTTTTCATTTAGTAGGTGTTTTACTCTTTAATAACAAGCACAGATTTATTATTTTTGAGTCACCGTTTTTTTGCAAGTAGAAGGTTATCGGAAAATGGAGAGTTTAGCTCAATGCTTGAATTGATTAAATTTACAAAGATAATCGATTGTTCGAAAGAAGTGATAAAAATATAAAGGCGCTAAAAAACTCATAATAAAAATAACTTTGTTCAAGTTCTGAAATATTTGAATTTGATAAAAATAATAAGACTAAATACAACAAATGTCTTGTCTATAAAATTCCCTATATTCCCTACAAGGTTTTTAGGCCAAATTCTTCAACTGAGAAAATTTTTTTGGTTAAATAAAAAGAATTTTTCGTCTTAATTAAAAATAATAAAACTTTTCAAAATGATTTTCTTAGCCCACGATTTTTTTTGGTAATCGGAAAAAATAAACTCGGAAAAAAATTTAAAGTTATGAAAAATTCATATTATTTCATTAAAATTATTATAAAATAAAAATAATAATAATAATAATTGTATCACACCCACAATTTTCCTGAAAAACAATCACCCCCAGAATGATCGCTCCATTTTTTTACTACAAAAAAAAAATATTACAATTATTTTTATTTTATAATAGCTTTTATTCGATTTTTTTATTGAATCGTTAATTTTTTCGTAGTGTACTTTTCTACATTTAGAAAAAAAATGATTAAATATTTATGGTATTTTTTTTATTGAGTAGATGTTTCACTCTATAATAACAAAAAATGTAGGCAGATAATGAGTTAATGGGAGGAAGTATTTAAGAAAATAGTTGTAGATTTTAAGATAAAATGAAGTTTAGTCATTGGGTTATTTTCAGGTTCTCGTGGGACAACTTCGGGAAGCCACATGGATCGATTCAACGACTAGACGACGAGAGCAAGTTGTTTCAGTGTAACTGTAGCATCCACCTTCTATATACATACGTCTAACAAAACACATTCATAGTTAGACAATACAGATATATGTATGTATATAACATATAGTAGAATGCACATAGAAGACTAGAGTAAGTGGACGACGATGAAGGGGTGAAGAGAAACTTGAAGCTCCGCATTCGTTGCCGCAAGTCCGACAGCGGTTTCCAGAGCGCGGGGACGATGATGGCTTCTTCGTCGACGGCTCTCAGCCACATTTGCTTCACCACATACATCCTGCAACCTACATCCTCTGCATAAAACTATAGTACTTCAGTCCAGCTCTATCCTACATCTAAATCTATATTTAAACTTAGTGCAGTAGCAATCCCAGCCGGAGCTTCAGCAACTCCAACACCGAGCTCCAAGTGCACTCATCGAGAAATACATCCGATCTACATTCTTGCTCTTACTTCTTTCAATGCATTTCCGAGTCCGAGTCCGAGATTCTACTTGACGTATAGATATTAGGGTGTGTCATTTTTAGGCGATATTTTTTTTTTACTGCTATACCAGAAAATCTGGTAGTATATAGAAAATAAAAAATTATGCCGCTGAGCTAAAGGTTTTAAGTCCAATAGCGGCTTAGCTCATCAAAAAATTCGATTTCCCATTTAAATAACACAGGAAAAATTTTTTTTTTGTTTCAAGTGGACTTTTCGTTATTAAAAAAATTTTTTTTCGAAAAAACCTTCTCATGGCTTTTGTAGGAAATTAAATTCTCTACAAAAATATTTCTTTGGACGAAGACTGTAGAACGACTATTTTCGAAGTTATAGCCCGTTAAACGGTAACATTTAAAAAAATACACATTAAATTCCATTTAATTTTCAATTTATTACTCTTACATGAATAATTTAATTCTATTGTACATTTTTGAGCATTAAAATTTTTAATTAAAGTATTGACTCGTTTCAATATAATAATCTAAGTTAAATTATTATTAAATAGTTATTACTATTGTGAAATAATAACACTTATGGATTGAAATCATTTTTTCGCGCATATTTAAAGCAATATATTCCTTAAAAATTTACCTGTTTCAAGAACAATTTTCACTCAGCCGGACAGAAGCTTCAGGACTTCACCACATTTGTGTTTTCATCGTATTAGTATACATAAAAGCATGGTATTGTGCGCTTTCAGAAATTCAAATAATCTTTTTGTATTGAAATAATATTCATTGTTTAGACAAATGATGGATACGTATGCAAATAAATTGTCGATGTAGATGGTTTAAAAGTTTTTTTTGGATAAATCGAGAGTAGAGAGTGACCGAAGATCTATTTGAAATGCATTTGATAGTTGATCTGCGTGCGAGAGAATACACAACTGTTTACATGATAAAAGCAAGCATTATACTGTTTCAACAATTTTCATCGGTACACTAGCCAAGAGTTATTTTATATAGTTTGGACTCTGGTACCGAGCCAAACTTTTTTTTTTTTTGTTTATTTATCTGTTTTTTATATCAATACACCAGTATTACGTACTAAGATAAACACTATCCAATAATATAAATATCAATATAAATATCAAATTCGATGGAAATTATATTCATTTACTCGATTTTACTTTTTAATATTTCGTTATTTTTTTTTTTTTTTTCAATTTATTCAACTCCAACATTGCCAAAAAATACGATGATATAAATTTGTTGTTTTCATTAGCAATGTGAATATACAATCTTATTTTAGAAAATTAAAAATTTAGTTTAGAATTTTGATAAGTTATGTTCAGCTAAATACTGACGTTGAAATTTACATCCCTAATTCAGGAAACTTTTAAGATCAATTACAAAATACTGTAAAAATTTTGTATTGTGAAATTTTGAACTCTTCCAATTACAAAGTACAACTTTTGAAAATTTTCGGACTAAAAAATCTATTAGTTTAAAAATGTATTAAAGCGATTCAATAGTTTGATTTAAAATCGAAGTGAAATCAATAATTTTTTTACTTTTTAAAAATTATTGATTATTAAAGTGAGAAGTTAAAAATTGACTAGACTGATATTAATCTCTAATAAATTTTTTATGAAAAACGACAGTCAATTTTAAGACGTTATTCTTTAAAATGAATTTTAAAGACAAATTTTTACGGATAATATATACAATAAATCATCATAAGCATCTCTGTAAATTTCCATGTATAAGACTTGGACATTGGACACCAGTATATTAAAATACATTTAATTTTTACGGTAGGCAATAACGTGACATAAAACCCCCATAAAATAATTCAATTTTTACGAGCGAGTGTGGTATAATTCTCTCCCGAACAAGTAAACGAGTAAAAGTACGTGGAAAGACGATAAATTTCTTCGGTCTAAAGTCGGATACTCCTTTAATTAACTCGTCTAGTAAATAATTACTTATTGGCACCGATGATAAAAGCCTCCTGCTCCTCATCCTCAGCTACGAAACAAAATGATTATCAACTCGACTCGTACCCCATCCCACAAAGGCTGATCACACTAAGCCCATTCTGTAAAATCCTTATCTTTGTTTGAGTTTCGAGACGGTTATTTTACAAGTTGTCAAAGTGAGAATGGAAAATCACGAGTGTTTCGACGGCTAAGCATTGTAATTGGAAAACTTCCGACACTTTGCACTACTAAGTCTACTGAGCTCTATCCGGTCTCTTTCTTATTCTTTGCTCTTTTCAAGTAAACCTTATATCCTTTCCGCGCAAAAAAAAAAAAAAAAAAAAAAAAAAACGAGATTAAAATCAAAAGATAAAATAACGAGAAAAAGCTCCTATTCTTACTTTTTTTCTGAGAAAACTCCCTGACAATACAAAATAAAACATGATACTAAAACTTTTGTCTTCTTAAAACAAAAAAAAAATCAAATAGACTTCAATTAATTTTTGTGTTTATTTGAAATAATCTACGCAAGGTCCATAATAACAAAGTTTTAATAATTTATGTTAAAATTCTATTTTGTTTGCATTCAATAAAAAAATTTGTAATTTATTATAAATAACTCTGACTTTTAATTTGCCACTATAAAAATTTAATATTTTGAAATAAAAACAAAAGTAAAATTTTTCAAAGTTTTTTTCAAATAACTTTCAAATTCTTAGATCAACTTCAAATTGTAATAAATCAAATTCAAATTATTTTAAAGATTTTTTTAGCCGGATCAAAACAAAAAAAAAACAGTAAGAATAGTGAGAAAATTTTCAATCAGTCGCCATTTTTTTAAAAATTAAAATTTTCAAAATTCCGTACGTGCGACGATAACTACATCCTTACTGATTAAAAAGCAATTTGGGTTTTTATTTTCAGATGATCCATTTTTGAGTTATCAAACCGACCATGGAGGAGAAAATTGTTTCTAGTGCTCTATAAGATTGTTAATAACTTTGTAATAATTAAATATTTTTTAATAAAAATTAATAAAATAAAAAAATTCGATCCCCAAATTCCTTTATTTTCCTTGTCAAAAAAATTCCCAAAAATCACCTCTATTTTTCGATCGCCACAGTGGTGTTCCCCCTTAAAGGATATCGCAACACGGAAAAAAGAAAACTCGAAAAATTATATTATATAATGCAACGTGGCGCTTCGTGATGAAAACTGGAAAAATTACAATTTCAAATGTAATTATTACAGATTTTATAAGAATTACATTGTAGAATGTAATATTTACATTGAAAGCTCTGAATATTAAATTAAAAAATTGAATTTAGAAAAATGTTATTTCAAACTGTAATTTTTCTATAGTTTTGATTACGACGGGGCCGATTTTACATTTTATACTGTAATTTTTCGAGTTTTCTTTTTTCCGTGAATATCAAAAATAAAAAAAAAATATTCTACACTGATAGAAGGGTTTGTTTGTATTTAATAAATCAATTTATTAAAATCTTTTTCAGATATTTTTTTGGGTGGAAAAAATATTTTTTTACTATTAACAATATTCGTTAGTATTAACTAAATCTATTTTTTATGAGAACAAAATTTTTGTAACTATTAAGAAGCTTTAATGTATTGAAAAAAGTATTTATCTCCACCAAATAAGATTTGTTAATAGTTAACAAATATTTTGTTGGTGTTCGGTGTTGGTAGATGGCTGTACTTAACGCGTAGTTGTAAATATTTTATTTACTCTAGCGAAAAAATTGCAACTTGATTCATGCGAAAAATTTATCAAAGCAGGATTTTAACAGTTGTAAAGTTTGGTCAAATTGTAAAATATACTAATCTTGAAAAGTTATCAATTAATTTTAAAAATTTTTGGCGTTTGAATCTATAAAAATTAACAAAAATATATAAACCATCGTACGCCTTCCACGTTTGTAATGATTCTGAGAATAATCCTGTATTCGGTTTTATTACTATCTATAAAAGTTATCAAATAATATTACCAAAAACAAACGATCCAGAAAATTTGGTACTTATAACTTTCGATAAATATTTTAAACCATTAAAAATTCATGTGACATCAGATAGTTATTATGTAATATCTCAAAGGAGTTTGATTTGACTCGTATATAAGTACCAACTTATCGATTATTATACAGTAGTTACTTTGATTTTAAATGTATGGTTGCAATAAAAAATTAATTGTAAACTTCTCTAATACTTCTCTTGTAAACTTCTAATTGTAATTTCTCTTTTTTTATTTGTATCCTTTAATTTCATTTTTCATTCACTTCATTAAATATCTAATTCTCTGTAATTTTTACAATTAAAATAAAACATTGAAACACGTTTTTGAGAAATTTTTAAATATTGATATTCCAGTGGGTAAATACTAATAAATGATTTATTAAATATTAATAAATCATTTTATAGATGTTAGTAAATCATTTTTTATATGTTAATAAATCGTTTATTAAATAGTAATAAATATTTGGTTAGCACAAAAAACTAGCTGCTAATAAATGATTTATTAACTGTTAATAAATATTTTTAAGGACCTATCCTCTAATAAATCTATTTATTAAATATAAACAAATCTTTTTAAATACAAAAATATCCTTCTATCAGTGTACAACAATTTTCCGATTTTTAAGCTCGAAAAATTTCAGGGACATCCTGAAAGGTCAATCGCATTTCAGATTTAAAACTAAAACCTCCCCATCATCTCAGCAAAAACCAAAGAATTTTCATCATCTCCTCAATAATCTCCAGTCTATCAGGATTGATAGCCTGCAAATCGATTTATCCTCAAAGCAGCCAGCCTCAAAGAATACACCGTATATATTTATCCCCCACAGAATCTCCAAGACGATGAAATAGAAGGTAGCTGGTTGAATCCTGCCCAAGAGAAATGTAAATAACTGGAGAAGCGTTTCGTAGAGCAGAAGAAGATGTGAGGTGGTTGGTGGTTGGTTCTACCAGAGCTCTACACTCGGAGAGTACGGGGATGCCAATTGAAGGGGATATGACACGAAGCTACCATAATATAACCAGAGACACAAGACACGGGTAGGGTATCTCTCCAGCATGTACAACCACGTGTCTACTAGCATCCTCATACCTAACCAGTCGACCTCTGTGCTTGTGTCTAGGGAAAGGATGTTTAGTTGTGTGGACGTCGGGCGTTTCTTTTGATTGACTTTAACCCCAAAGGGTCGGGTTCACCACAGAGCTACTATACGTCTACATCTATATCTATATCTATAAGTATACTGATAGCTACTACCCGACACCTTAATCCACCGACACCTCCCTCACGTGCAAGAGTAGATCCACGTCTATGTATACGGAACATTGCATTCATATTTAATGCATCGACGCTCGTACAAGAGACTACATAATACCGTACTACACACTACATACTACATACTACCTTCCGATTCCCTTTTCTCTCTTACTATGTTGTGTATATATATTACATTACGTTACATTCCATGTCTTACTACTCCATTTCGTCGTTCCTCCTCCGTTTCGCCATCTCGCAGCTTTCGTTCTCGTTTTCTTTCGTGAAGATAACTTTTTTTTTTTTATCTTCTTCCACTGATCGTGTTTTTAAAAGACTAAATAAAAATACGCCGGATAACTTCGTATCGCAAGTAAAGTGTGTGCTTTTTTAAAGCAAAGCTTGTTATCTTTTTTATTAAAATTTTTTTGTTATAAGTTTTAAACACGTCTCATATTTATAAACATTTTTATTCGGTAAAAAATGCAAGTTAATAAGATGGAAATTTTTGTTAATTTGGTAAAAGCATTGTGAAAAAGTTTAGAAGAAAATTTAGTGCTTCATAAATATGGAGGAGAAATAGTTGAAAATTTTAGGAAATTTTGGAGGAACATTGAAAAATAAATAATAATCCATTGGAATATTAAAATTGAGATAATCATAATTTATAATAAAAGCTTTGAAGAGAGTTTCTAGGTTCAAGAAGAGCTGAAAGGAAAGCTACTTTATCAAATTTTCGAAGGTCTGTTTCGCCTTGATATTCGCGTGATTTAGATAAATCGTTTCTGATATATACTTTCTGAAACGACAACACATATAAAGAATTATAATAAATATAAATGATCTATTAGTCACAGGTAATGACAGCGTCTACCTTTAAGGTAGTACTATCGATATACAGAAAAAAAAATGTTCTTGAATCAAGTATATAATTTTGAAGAACTTAATCTTCTTGATTTGAGTAGAAAAATTCTTTAACTAGGGTAAAAGACCCCATTACTGACACTTTCTTTGATTTTAGTACTTATTCAATTAATGAAATCATTAACTTCAATAATGAGTATGTTATTTCTAATCTTTAAGACCTTTAGATCAAAAAAATTTTTAATTTTTATTCCAAGTAGAACATTTTTTCATTGAAAGAAAAAATGCCACTAATAGGGTTTAAAGGTGCCACTAATGGGGTCTTTTTTTTACCTTAATAAGTTTTTCTTGATTTAAGGAAATTTTACTTGATTCAAGAATTTTTTATCTCGATTCAAAAAATTACCCCCTTCAAAATTATTTTCTTGGTTCAAGAATTTTTCTCTCGAATCAAATTAATTTTTTTTTTAGTGTACTGTAATTTAAAAATTTTTCAATGAACTCAATCAATTGATGACACACTGAAAAAAAAAATTAACTTGATTCGAGAGAAAAATTCTTGAACCAAGAAAATAATTTTAAAGAGAGTAATTGTCTTGAATCAAAACGAAAAATTCTTAAGTCAAGTAAAATTTCCTTAAATCAATAAAAAATTTATTAGTTCAAAAGATGTTTTACTCAAATCAAGAAGATTAAGTTCTTCAAAATTATATACTTGATTCAAGAACATTTTTTTTCTGTACACTTTTTACACTTAAAAATTGAAGTATCTTTAAAAAGTTATTAATTTATCCTTATTATTCTTGAAACGCTTTGCGACCGGAAAAAAATAAATAATTCTAAAACTAAAAGCTTTCCATTACCATCATCAATTAAACATCCGCACGAACATTTAACTCATTTCCTCGAATAAAAAAAAAGATCATAACTATATATAGACAAGCAATCGGTATTACCATTTGACCTAGATACCCCCAAAGCAACACCAGAGGGAAGCCACTGCATATGTAAACGACGAAATTCAACACTGGCATAAATCAGAAAAAGCTCACACTTGTTCCGTCTCAAAAATCATGACCTATAACCTTTTACATAATAAGAAGTTTATATCTAAATCTACCTCAAATTGCATATTTCAAGTCTCTGTACATAAAATAGTACAGAACCAGATTTAAGACAAATCTTGAGTTTAGTATATTTTGTACCCATTAATATAACTTTCTGACCGACACTATGAAGAACTTAGTTGCATGTAGATTGAACAATAGGTTTGTTATTTACAATTAGCCGAAAAGTTAACCGACGCGACAAGTAGTCGCGACTTTTGGTACAAGCCCAGCAAGTCCGTCTATTTCGACTTGGTACCTCAACACATGCAATGTTATTTTACTTTCTATAATAAATTTTATTAAAGTGACATCTATACGATACATATAATTACATCTTTATCCGATGTATTTATTATTTAACTTCTGGTATTGGCTCATTTGCTTGAAAATAGGCAGAGAGTACAGGCAAAATACTTAATCTTCCGTTTACATTTATATACACTTTTTAACATTTAAATATATTACGATCGTGTCGCTGTCGGGGTGAATCTTAGCCCTCGGTTGAGATATTTCGGTATAGACGATGGGAATCGTCGAAAGAATGTTTGCTGGGTAAATACGGTTAATAACCCGGCGAAATGCTTCGCTTCGTTAACTTTTTTATTTTTTCTCTCGGCTCTTAGTTTTTGTTTTTATTCAACACCCGTCAACGTAACGGCTGCCGTTCACGGTACGCGGATTGATAAACACACCAAAATAAATAGACTTGATAAGCATTTTTATGTCCCTCCAAAAATAAAATTTCGTCAAACTGTATTTTGACAAGCGGCGGTAAAAACATTATAATATTTTTCCATTTTTTTCCGATTAATTACACAGAAAGAAAAATTTCTTCACTGGAGAACAAAATTCTTGGCTCAAGAAAATTTTCGGGTGCCTGAAAAAAGACCGAAGTTGTGTTGGCCAAAGTAAAAATTTTTCTTGAAATTCTGTTCTTGGTGGAAGTTATTTTTTCTTGATTCAAATTATCATGAATACTTGATACAATTAATTTTTATATTTGATCAAGATTTTTAGATCCATTAGGAAAGCAGCGCCACCTACTTGAGCTGAGAAAAAAATTTTTTCATTCTGAGAAAATTTTTCTCTTGAATATTTGATATCTATTTTATATTATTTACCGTGCAATTATACATATTGAATGAAAAAAAATGATTCAATATTATTTGATCTTCCTATTTGACATGTTAATCAATAAAAATATTAATGAGAATTTACTTCTATCGAGATATTTAATTTTTTGGAGCAAGAGAGAAATTTTCTCAAGACCAGAAAATTTACTTCTATCAAGAACTAAATTTTTTGGAGCAAGAGGCTGAATTTTCTCAAAACAAGAAGATTTTCTTGTCAAAAAAAAATTTTTTCGCTCAAGAAAATAATTAAGAAGAAAAATATTTTCTTGGCTCAAGTGAACCTTTTTTTCTGTGTAGAATTTAAATTTTTCATTTATCTGCAGAGCAATTCAATTGAAGTGAATAATAAGTTTGTTGTGTATCGTGTAGAGAATTTATTTTTGCTCGGTCTAGTCAATTTTTCTAAGTATAGAAGCTAATTAAGTACTCTCAAGAAAAAGTACCCTGTCATCGCAGATAAAAATAACGAAAAATTATTTTTAATTAAAGTTTTAAATATGTCTTGCAAATTTTTTTCAATTGCAGGTGAATGACATTTTAAATTATTATTACTAAAATTGTTTTACTGAAAACTTTTGATTTCACTGTCAATTCAAGTCAATGCATTTCCGACTAGAGCAGTGAAAATTAATTCCACTGTGACGTTTTGTCAAGATACGCTGGGTCGTATCTCGACAAATATAAAAAACACGAATCGATAAATCCAAATATAAAATTTTGAATATTCATGAAGTGTACTTTATGTTATATTGACAACTCTAACAGCGGATATTAATGGCTATGTCGATAGTAAAATATTGATAAATTACAGCTCAACTCGAACTGATACTCATTAATATAGTTCTATTTATTAAACAGCGACGGCTTGTCTTTCTTTAGGTATCAAGATTTATCTAGACATATCCATTAGTTATAAAGTTTTTCGAGTTTTTCGAGACTGAACTAAATTGTATTTAGGAAGATGGTCATTATCATTATCAATATTATTATCACTCGATAATGGATATTTCTATTAAATTCGGTATGTCGCGGTCATAATGTTAGTTTGAGTAAGTACAATTTATTTTTGGAACGCTTATACCTTACATTTATCATTTAAACTCTTCAATTTTTAATAAACTCATAAAATTATTGAAAGTTATGAAGATAAATTTACACAATATGAAAACAATTATATTTATAATAAAAAATAATAATTCTAACAAAGTTTTCGTTGATCAGTATGCAAAATTTTTTAAAAAACTTTTTTGCAGCAATTACATCAATAGCATTATTCAAAATTTCAGACAATTAACAGTTTAATAATACAATTAAATCTCTTCAAAATTTATTTTGGTTCCAATTATTAATACTCGAATTCGATTTTCTGTAAATTATTATTGCTAATTTATTTTTTTACTTAATAGTCTTGGTAAAAAAAAAAAAAAAAAAAAAAAACCAACAATAAAATTTACTTTACGATATACTTAGTTCTAAAAAAAAAGGAACAAATTTAATTTAAAAAAATGAAATTAATATCAATAAGCCATACTATGAAAAGAAATTATTAATTTAAAAAATACACTTCATCTCAAATGAGTAAGTCGATTTCATATTATTATTATAACTCAAATCTTATACCTAACCATTGAACTCCAAAGCTACAATCGATCCTTAAACATAACTTTCAAAATAATAAGCTAACTAAATATCGACATAATCCGCAAAGGGGGCTTACAGTTTCCAGTTGATGGCTTATATCTTCAAAGCTCGTTCACATACGTGTAATTACATCGATTTCTTCACGGAAAATGATTAAAAAGGATCAATTAGCTTGGTAAAGGAAGATTATATCGCGCTTTGCTTTCCAATACCGATCTACCTGCGGATTATTTGTAATCAACAGAATTAATAGTCAGGAATCGTAATAGCCGGAATAATCACTCCTAGATGTTCGGTGTCTTTAGTCAATAAAGTAACTCACTAATGCAATGAAATTAAAACAAATTGATTCTTTTATTGGCATGGGTCTGTTCCGAGTCTTAATTCACTGAAGAATAATTCATTAAATTAACGTCAGTCGTTCTCAGGTAGAAGATGTTCAAGATTTGAATTTTAATTTACTGGAATTATTAACTAAATTCAATTTAATTTCAATCAATATAAAAATTAGTACTTACATAATTTCTGAAGGACATTTTTATTTAAATAAATACAAAACTTCACTGTAACTTATAATTTTCACTTGATAATTAATTTATAGAAGTTGTACCCATAACTTATTATTAAATTAAACAAAATAATTTTCGTTTGAACACCAGTGGATTTTTGAACACTTAGATTTAAACTGAAGTATAAATCTTCGATATATCGACAATAATGTTCGAATTGGAAGACATTTTGACGATATACTTGTAACCGCGTTATGTTGGAGCGTCGCGGCGTTTAGATTTAACGGAACAGAAGCTCCGAGACCCTGAAGAACCCGGTATCTGCAGCAACGGCAGCTGACTAATACACACGTCTTTCTCCGACTTATTCTCGCGTTTGGTCGGTGTCTTTCTTTAAAGCATTCATTCTATAATAATATCACCTCACTTACACTTTAATCACATACGCACCCAGTATGTACGTGTAGACGTTATGCGATACACAAAAACACTTTTATAAATGTAAATATATACATATATATATAACTAAACAGTGAACACCGAACACCGGCAGCTTTCGAGCCCTATTTTAAGAATAGCTTTAATATCTTTCTTTCTTCCTCTTTCTCCTTCTACGCACTGCTAATTTCTATGCTCTTTCACTTTCGTTTTAATTTAAACTATTTCTAAACAGCCATTAATTTATTTAAGCCATAACAACAATAAATTTTTGTAAATATTTTAATCTCCATTAAAGAGACCTAAGAATGCTCTCAGTTCATTATAATTTATTCACTCGCTTTTTGGATTACTATTAACACCCAGTAAGTACTCTAGTTAATTTATTTTATAAAAATAGAAAGTTATAATCAAGAAGAATTTTACAGAATGAAAATTTACAAAATTTTTTAAATAGTTTACACTACTGGACTTATAATCTTTCAATTCCACTGAGTTTTTGGGCTTGCAGACAGAAAAGAAGAAATATTTGTACTAAATATGGGGTGCCCTGAAAATTTTGTAAAAAAAAATATTTAAAAGCTTCTAAAATATCCAAAAAAATATATTTTAACTTTATTTTGTGCTTTTAAAGAAAAGAAAACATAGCTCTCGTTATTTTTAAAAAATTCAAATAAAAATTTTTTTTTCTAAAATGATACTAACATGATTGAATATTTTTCATGTCATTGTACTAAATTGAAAATTTTTGAAAAAATATTGCTTGAAATCAGCCATGTTATAGATACTACAAAAGTGTGAAAAAAAAATACAAATTTTCAAAAAAAAAATTTTTTCACAAGATTACTGTTATCATATTACACTGATAGAAGGATTTGTTTATAGTTAAAAATATTTGTTAATATTTAACAAATCATTTATTAGAGACCACTTTTTAGTCCTTAACAAATATTTCTTAGTATTTAACAAGATTTATTAATAATGAGGAGGTTATAATTGAGGATGGTTTTACTTGTATCACTGTAGAGTGTTTTACAAGGAAGGGTGGGGAATTATTGTCTCTCCACTTTTTTCTCCGCAATATAATCTCTCAACCCCGTCATTATAACTCTCAACCACTTTTTCGTCCCCACCCCCCTGCATGTCGGGATTTTTTCTTTCATGCCCGACACACATGTGCTGCGACTGTGGCCGACTTACGCGTTATAATCAGTACCTGCATTTGCATTACGGTCTTAAATAGTATGGAGGTACTTCTATAATGACATTTTACCTCCATAACTATATGGGAAAACGACAGAAAACCCGACCGGTACAGAGGCTGGCAATGAAACGCACATATTCTTAGTTTATAATCATTGAAAAATATTGGTGCGCGCCAGAATCGAACCCTGGTCCCACTCTTTCGAAATGCAGGTACCGAGCCGACTAAGCTATTGCCAACCTAAGATTTATTAATATTTAATAAATGAATATCAAATTTATTAAATACAAACAAATCATTTTAAATACTAAGAAATATTTGTTTAATACTAAAAAGTGGCCTCTAATAAATGATTTGTTAAATATTAACAAGTATTTTTAACTATAAACAAATCCCTCTATCATTATAATGAGATACTGTCATAATTTCAAAGAAACTTCAAAAAATATAATTTTGAATGAAAGTTCACTATCAGTTTGGTAAGTTCACCAAAAAAATGAAAAACCTTCAAATTTTTTGTAAATTCAACTTTGATCTCGGATAATTTTTGAAAGAGTGGATTTATCGACAAATCATAAATGCCCTTATTTTACAAAATATGCTACAGACTAACCAAGATGACGATCTATTAATGAATTACAAAATTCTAAAGCTTTAAAAAAAGTAATTTCCACACTATTCCTTTTTTTTACGATATTTTTTATGTAATGAAAAAACGGCCATACTAAAACATATTATGACATATTATATATTTATGTATTGCTACTTAGCCGTAAAGCTTATATATGACCAGGTCAAGCCATATCAGAAAATTAATAATTAGAAAAAAATATCTAGGGGACGGACGGGCAAGACGGAGAGGCGGGTAAAATGAATAATCGTTTTAAATCGCTGGTCGGTCGATAGAAACATTTTAGACAGCAATCTATCAATCTATTATGTAACTACACTTACCGTTATCGATAAAGCATTGGTTTTGCATACTTGTGGGAATTTTTTATAAATATTGAAATTTAGGAAAAAAAAATTTTAAATCGTAAGTATACAGTACTTAGTTTAATGTTGTTAAGGACGATGCAGATTTGATTTTTTTTTTCATATTCAGGACGCGGTTGATATTTTTGCGACGATTGTTTTGATTGAAATGTATTTTCCAATCAGTATTCGTTTTACGCGACCTGAGTATTCATTTTGCCCGCCCTGGTAGGGCAAAACGGATAATGTTGACTTTTTAATTTCAAAGAAGAATTTCTTTGTTATTATTTTTATTTTACTTTAATTATAAACTTCAATTACCCAACAAAATTATTAGCCAAAGTTAAGAATGGATATGATTGTAATATATATTTGTTATTTCATTTTCAAATTAACATATCCGTTTTGCCCGTCCTTCCTCTAATTTCTCTGAAGAATTAATAAATTGTCGAAAGTATAATTTATTTTAAAAAATAATTATTTTTAACTTAAAAATGGTTAAGAAGAGCGTGATATAAAGAGAATTTGAATAATTGAAATGAAAAAACTAACGGTAAAATAGATCTCTAAGAGAAAACAGCAATGTCGACCGACAGTAGTAAAGCGGCGTATGTAGTCAGACAACCAATAATCAAGAAGGAGCAGAGTCCAAGCGAGCCGACACATATGATTAAGTGGTACATTAGTTTCAGGAGCTTTTCATCAGATAGCGCTCCAAGAGTTATACACGAAAAAAAGTATAAAAACTGGCAGTAATCTGTAACATGACTCATATTTTTATTTTATTTTTAACTGGTAAAACTCTAGATAAAAATAGAAGACAGTTGAATGGATTTATATTTATACCCTTACCCTTCTCTAGCTTCTAATAAAAACTTGTAATTTAATGGGGTTTTATTATTTTCATATGGAAATTTGACTAACTACGATTAAGCTCTAAGCGTAACCAACAATCAGGCGATGAGACTTTGATGAATAGACACGCGATCACTAAATCACGGAGAAATTATAGTGACGTTACGCTCAAGACGTCGGCTATTAAAGAGACATATTAATTACCGTCTTGATTGACTAAAAACGTCATACGAAAATTGTATTTTTTTAATTTGTAAAATTTATTTACAAAAATACTGACGGTGGAATGTAAAAAATAGAGTATTATTTATTAAAATAACAAAATATAAAAACAAATTTTGTTTTTTATATATTTATACTCAAAAGTTGAGTCACGATCTAAAATGGTTTTAAACAACCAAGTCTCGTGAACATAATATTACTTGGAACATAATAATAATGTCTTTACTCACACTCATATCATATATTATGCGAGTGAGCTGGTATTTCTATTTTGATTCTATCATACTACCGCATAATAAACACCAAGATTCGGCAATAATAACAACTATGACGGTGACAATAATACTCGTATAATAAATAACAATTATTAATCATAAAGTCATCATTAACCTGCCTTTACTCAAGATACTAAGCATTGGGTGTATAGACAAATATAAATAAAATGCAGTTGTTAATTCGTTAAAAGATCTAACGCAGAATATTATACCAACTGTTGCATGCCGATATTTTTATAGCCAGATATTTATAACCCGCTATTAATACAACTATGATTCAAGTTACGAGTTTCATTTTTGAAATTTATATTTTTTATTTTTAATTATTGATCTCACAAATAAAAAAATTAGGAAAACGGTTGACCCTGAAGGCCATCCCTGCAACTTCCCGCTTATTCCATACTTAGGCGCTTAAAATTGCACCAATGACGTTTTTGAGCTCTTCGAGCTCAAAAATACGATTTATGGGTTATTTTGAGCTCTCCAAGCTCAAAGAGATTGCTTTCCTATGCTTTTGGGCTCTTCGAGCTTAAAAGTCTGATAAGGATTTGATGACACTATTTTTTGAATTTTTAAACCACAATAACTTTTGAATTAATAAACCGATTTTCACGCGGTTGACAGCATTCGACGCAGTTTTTCAAGCCTCACAAAGAATCTCAAATTTTGAATTGATCGCGCTAGGAATTTTGGAGTTATTCTGAAAAAACACTTTTTTCGGTTGTCTTTCGTTCACGATATCTCTCGAACGAATCAACCGATTTTGACCGGACTGGTGGCGATCGACGTGGTTTTTTGAGGTTAAGAGCTGATTTGTTTTTGGAATTGAACCTTTAAGCCGTTTAAAAGTTATTCGAAAAAAACCACATTTGAAAAAAATTTTTTTTTCAGTTTTTTTAAGATTTCTCAAAATCTATTGATTTGAATCGGTCTAAATAGTTTTCAAAATCTAATTTTAGTCAAGCCCTTTCGAATGGCACCAACCGCGATGAAATCGGTCAAGCCGTTCAAAAGTTATAAGCGGTTCACATAGCTTCCTGTGACCTTCAAACGTCGAGATCTGATGAAAACTCGGTTTTTGCAAAACGGGGTGAAAACAATAACTTCCCGATTTTTGAAAATCTTTGATTTTCGTCGCGGGAAGTTAAAAAATTTTTTTATGACAGTCTTACAAATACATCAAACTTAAGAGTTATCTTTATTAAAAAGGAATCATCGATAGAGTTTAATTCCCACGGGCAAATAATTATACACGGAGAAAATTTTATAATAGAGTTTATTATCTAGTTTTGTTAAAATCTATTAACTAAATTCGATAGTAGTAAATATTATTTAAATAATTAAGTAAACCATCTGAATTGTAGAATTTACCATTCTGATGGTAATTACTACTATTATGATGGTAATCAGTAATAATAACTGTTATTATTTTAATTAGTTACTACTATTATCAAAATCGTAATTCCTAATATAACCTGATGGTTGCAGTTACCATCAGTAATAATAATAACTACTATCTAAGCTAGTAAAAAATATTTAAAAAATTAAGAATCTGCGTTACCATGGATGCATTTCTGAATAAACTAGAAGCAGCTATAGTGCACAAAAAATCAGGATTAAATTCGGATTTAAATTTTTATTTGTCTAAAACAAGTTTCAATGCCAAATTTTTCAAAAAAATTTTTAATTTCCACAAAAATCAAAATTTTCAATCAAATTCAAATTAAAATAAAAAATTTTGAAGGGATTTTAAAATATTTTAATATTTCAAGGAAAAAAATGTGCATTAGTTGAAATATGGATGTAAATAAAGGATTTAATTAAGTAAATTTATATTATTTTTTCTTTCAGAATTTTTACAATTTGAGATGGTTACAGTTACCATCTTCGATTGTAACAGTTAAAATTTATTATAATTACAATTATTATTTTCGATAGTAATCGTTACCATCATTAATAATAACCATTACAATTGTCAATGGTACCAGCTATTATTTTGTTACTAATTAATTTTATTACCATTTTAGATAGTAGGAGTTACTATTTTTGTATAGTAGATAGTATAATTAATTTTTCTCCGTGTACCAGTCCTTGAAATAAATAAGCTTTTGTTAATGCTAGACAGAAAAAAATTAATTTGAATCAAGAGAAAAATTCTTGAACCAAGAAAATAATTTTGAAAAATTTTATTGTTTTGAATCAAGACGAAAAATTCTTGAATCAAGTAAAATTAAACCAAGAAAAATTTCTTAGCTTAAGAATTTTTTTACTCAAAAAAAAGATAAAATTTTTTTCAATAATTTACTTAATTCAAGTAAATTTTTTTTTCTGTGTAGCAGAAATAAAAACAATAAAACCTAAAAAAACAATGTCAGATAAATAAAAATACAACGAAGTTGAATTAATTTGATTAAGCTGTTTATAAACACTCGACCGTGAGTGGAGATCTTAGTTAGAGTACCTTGGGACGAACAGTCCACTGGTGTGTACTGTATACTACGTACTATGTACTGTGTACTGTATATACTGTATACTGTATACCAGTGGCAGAAGTTAACTTGGATGGTGCGATATATTTAGAGAATTGGGGCAGCGTGCCTTAAAGTTAACACGAATAAAAGGAACAAGAACAAGTTTAAACATCAGAGAAAGAGAAGCCAGATCCAGATGAAGGAACACCGAGTTAATTTCTTCATCTTTAACTTAAACTTTTACCCAATTTAAACTGCATAATTTAAATAATACCAAAACTTTATTCCATTTATTATGATAAACAATTCCTCAGAGCTGTCTTATCTGCCCGACAAACTTTAAGTTAACTCCTCCCTCTTCTTATCCTTATCCTTACAGCTATAGGGTTCTTAGTTTCTATGTTACCAGTCACCCGATTCTATTTTGTTAATTTATAGAACTTTCAGTTTTGCTATTTAGTACCATTAAATATTTACAGTTACGCATTGTTGCGAGTTTACCTTGACAAGTTTATTCATTTTTATTTTATTATCATTGTCATTGTTTATTTAATCTTTCGAACTGTACAATTTTAACTTGACAATGAGTTAGTCTGTCGGAGTGAGGAATAGTCATGTAATGGGGAAGTTGAGATGTGTCAAGGATAAATGAAGAATTGGAGAAATTTTGGTTAATCAAAATATGTGTACTTTACGCGCTTATTTTATCATTAAAATAATCGATTTAAAAAAATCAAAAATTTTTTTATTAAAAACTGAATTAAAAAAAATAAAAATTCAATGTTGAAAATTTTTTTACACAATATTCTAGTATATAAATAGTATAAATATTAAAAAATTAAATTTTTACAGATTATTTATCACGATAAAATATACAAACTACCGGACTGCAAATAAAAAATGAGTAAAAAATTATAGAAATTTTATCACAAAAAAAAAACTAATATATTAATGTTATTTTTTGAAGTATTAAATTTAAAAAAAAAATTAGATAATAAAAAAGGAAATTTTTAAAAAATTTTTTAATTTAAAAATTTAATATTAAATTTTTTAAATTTAATATTAGAAAAAATATTAAATATATAAAATATTATTTTTAATAATATTATTAATAATATAAAATATTAAAATATTGTTTAAAAATTTCAAAACATTATTTTCTATTTTATTTTCATTTAGAAGGTACTTAATTTTTTTTTTTTACTGTTTTGAGATTTATTGCATCGTGAAATTGCGCTGAAGGTATGCAAAATAACAAGTTGAATTATAAAAAAAAAAAAAAAAAGGTATTGAAAGTGGAAGTAGAAGCGGTAAAAGTCAATGCAAGAAGTTGTGATGAAGACAAAGTAGCACAAAGACAATGATGATGATAGTGTTGGTGGCAATGGTGCAAGCACAAAGCTTTTAACAAAACTCGTTGAGATACATGAATTTCATAGGATGTTGGGGGGTCTGTTCTATTCTCGGTCGCGGTTAAGTTGGCAAAATGTTCAGCAATTGGCGATCCAACGACAGAGCGAGCTACTGTGCTTGGATGCTTGGGACAAGTTTTGTTAAAAGGGGTTCAACAGCGCTGATCAGTATAGTTTAGTCGTCGAGCTTATTCTGAGGCGGAGGTGATCTGAAGAAGAGGATCTTCATCCCAAACACGCGAACATCAAAAGATGAAGATGGAGATGATGATGACGATAATGATGGAGAGTAGTTGTAGATTTAGATGGAGATGTAGAAGTAGAAGTAGAAGTAAGTGAGGACTGAGGAAGAGGAAGAAGTAGGAGCGAGATAATCTCAAATTACGCTGTGAGCTTTAGCTAGGCCGACGTTAATCTTTGCCCACCAATGCCTGGCAACCTTTTATAGACACTCGGAGGTAGTGGGGCAGGATACCATTCTTAACAGATCTGGGAAAACTTTTTTTTTTTAGATTATTTATTAATATTAATATTTTCTTCTTCAAAGAATTTATCATAAAAAAAAAATGTTTTTTTTCTAAATTAAAATATTTGACAATTTTTGGTTGTAAAATTTTTTTGCTATTTAAAATTGTTTAATATTTGAGTGAAAAATTTTAACTATAATTTTTAAAAATATTGTTTTTTTTGCGACCTGTAAATATTTCATTGTCACTAAAATTTAATTTTACTTTCTCAACTTATTTAAACGCGGATTGTATAATGAAAAAATTATTAATAGAAAAATTTTGTTACATAAATTTGAAAACTAAAAATGTGTTAGAAGAGTTTTAGATTGACCTCTTAATTTTTTTAATTTTTCTTACAATTTCATCATTGAAATATTTGAAATAAGATTAGTAAACTCAACTTTTTGTTGAATCATTCAAAAAATACACTGAAAAAAAAATTAACTTGATTCGAGAGGAAAATTTTTGAACCAAGAAAATAATTTTGAAGAGGGTAATTGTTTTGAATCAAGACGAAAAATTCTTGAATCAAGTAAAATTTACTTAAACCACACTGAGAAAATACTTTTATTAAGAAAATTTTCTTGGTACAAGAATTTATGTTCTTGAAAATTTTCAAGAATATATATTCTTAGCTCAAGAAATTGTTAAATTAATTGAAATAATTTTTACTTAATTTAAATAAAGCTATTTTTTTATTTATCTATTATCCAAAGATAAATATTGATGTTCTTCTCTTCAGAAATTAATAATTAATAATAATAGAATATTTGATCGTCAGCGAGTTTCTTGAACCAAAAAATTGTTAATTGGGTAAAAGTATTTTTTTTTCTCAGTGCAAGTAAAAATTTCTAAGTTTAAGAATTTTTTTACTCAAATCAAAAAGATGAAGTTTTTCAAAATTATATACTTGATTCAAGAACATTTTTTTTTTAGTAGATTTCATAAAAATCTAACTATTACAGCCGTCCTCATGGCGCAACTTTTAAAAAATTTAGTCATTTTCTGACTTAGTTTGTCGAGCTGAGTCAGAAAATGTATATAGTTCAAAAGTTTATATATGTATGTATATATATATATATATATATTTATACGATATAACGCGGCTTGTCAGCACGATAACGTTTTCAATTTATAACCGATTCTTCTCAAACTCAACATGCTTCATTTATCGATCAAGACCAAGGTTAAGTTCGAAGATGAGCTTAATCGGGCGAGTAATTTGGAAATGACATGATTTTGAAATTTTGAAAATCGTAAAAATTGATGTTTTTACTACTTCAACTTGGTATAACAACTGAATTAGACAAGATATTAAAATTTGGTAAAATGCATCGTAAAGATCTTCTAATAAGCTTCAATTTTCACTACTTAGAAGTGTTAATAGCCTCAATATTACTCCTTTTAGAGTTCGTTTAATGGTTTAATTCGGTTTTTAACAAATTTAAATAATGCTGTGAAGCGTTATTATTATTATTATTATTATTATTATTATTATTATTATTATTATTATTATTATTATTATTATTATTATTATTATTATTATTATTATTATTATTATTAGTATTATTATTATTATTATTATTATTATTATTATTATTATTATTATTATTATTATTATTATTATTATTATTATTATTATTATTATTATTATTATTATTATTATTATTATTATTATTATTATTATTATTATTATTATTATTATAAAAATGAAATCTACTTTTATTTCGGCTGCCGAATGGCCTTTTTTTCTTCAAATTTTTCACCAAAAATAAATTGATTTTCTTAAAAAATAATACTAACAATTTATGTAAATACTCGAAAAATATATAAATATCTAAAAATACGATAAAATATATTCGTCATAATTAAACCTGAAAAATGTAATCTAAAGTACGACAAGCGTGGTGAATGCCACAGAAGCCTGACGAGAAACACTTAAACCTTCATACATATAATTTCACTCTACATACGCTGCGAAAAAAAAAAAAAAAAAAAACCAAAAATAAGAAGAAGAAGAAGAAGAAAAGGGACTTGCAAATATGAGAGAAAGTAATTTAGAATTTCCACCCCCGACCAGCTTTTGGCATCGTCCTCGCGCGATGAGTTGTCGTGGTGTTTTTGGAAATGTGATCAACGCTAAAACGCATCACCAAGAATATGCGAGTTACTATTACTAGTGATGTAAATTCTCTCGGATTTAAACATTCTACCGTCTGAGAGTACCCGCGAAAACCCAAAAACAAAAACAAAATCCAAAAGATAAAATAAAAAGATTAGTAATAAAATAAATGAGATAACAAGATGCGTTTTACTTCCGAGATGGTTGCGAGGGTGCTTATATATTTTCATACTTATACTCATACTCAAAATATATATAATAACAGTAATATAAATATTAATATAATCATAACTATCATCTTCATTTTCATTTTCATCTTTGCCCTGATCACAAATGATGAAACACGCATGCGCGTTAGATCATTATGACGGGGTCATCAAGTAGCCGCGCATCATACGAACGACGGCGTTAGCGCACAACGAGTAGGGCGCTGGTCGACTCCGAAACCCAGTGGAAGATACGACTTGTTGGCAGTTACCACGAAGAAATATTCACACGACTTTTAATCATCCACCCTCTTACGGTGTCTATTTATCATTATTAATTTTCATTTTGTGTTATATCATTCAATTTTTATTAGAAATTTAAACGTTGATTTTTTTTTTCTAATTTATTTTACCGATTTTCCAATTTATCTATTTACCAATTTATCAAACATTTATTATTGATAATTAATAATTTTAAATTATTTGGCAGCACCGACAGGGGCCGGAAAGAACCTCTGAGCAGAACCACAAGAGCTTGAACGGAAATTGAACGAAAAATAATATAAAACTAGCTGAAAATGTCGTCTTCAGCTGTTGCGAAAACTTCAAAATACACCTACCGTAGCACTGGAGGTGCTGGTCATGCCGATGTTAGCATCGAGTACAGCGCCGATCTAAGTGCTCTTACAAGACTTGAGGTTTGTTTTATTTATTCATTAATTTATTTCATAACTAATAACCGATATTGACTGACTAGTCATCAATGATTGATTTAGTAAAAAATTTTAGCAATAAGTAAAAATAGGACTTGTGTAGTGTCTGTGCTAGTGATGTGACTTTACCAAAATAAAAAAGACTGAAAAGTGCCTCGGAGTTCAGTGACCATGGATGTTAGTGCCAATCATCTAAGAAGCCAAAGTGAACGACTGAAAATGTCTACCGGATAGAGCAAGACTAAAATAGATAAATTTATAAATAAATAAATGTGTGACGTAGATCTGTCTGATGTATTGTTATTGTTAATTTTTATTGATATAAATATTAATTTTTCTTGTAGGAGTAAAGATGAAAAATTTTATAAATATTTTTGAGTTTTGTTTAAAGTTTGCAAATGGTGCTGAGTCCTAAATTTTCTAGTTAACGCGTTCCGCGTAACAAAGTGTTCAACGAGGATATTTTTGTCGTCCGATTACGTAAAAGCCCAGATCTTAAAATCTAACTTTGTCTGAGCTATATCTGCTTTAAAAATACAATACTATTAATATAAATATATGCATAATTTTTTTTTTCTTTTCAATAAATTCACATGTTGATAATTTTAAAATTTTATTAATCGATTTATTGAATTATTTTTTGTTTCAGGACAAAATTCGTCTTCTGCAAGAAGATCTAGAGTGTGAGAGAGAATTACGTCAAAGGGTAAGTCAAAGTAACTGTAAATTATTTTGTACGAAAATTTATGGAATTTTGGGTACTTAACACTCGATAAATAACACACGTTATTTATAAATAATTTATAAAAAATTTTTAAAAAGAAGGGGTAATATGACTAGGTCGAAAAGTCCAGCTAACCGTCTCTATTTTTGGGGCATCTCAGATTAAGCCTTTCGGCGGCTCTTTGCTCATTGCATTCCTACCTCGCGTATTTAATGACCGAGAATTGGTATGCGTTTGAATTTATGGCCTCGAAAGATCGGCCTTGGAATCAATACACTGAAAATAAAGAAACAAAAGCAGAAATTTTTATTCAACTTTAGAATTTTCAGAATAAATATTTATGATCATTTAAATTCGTCCCTAAGTCATGGGGTTAATTGTTTTAAATAAATTACAGACGCTTTTATGACACTGACAAGATCTTAGACATCAATGAAGTAGAGTAGTTTAGGGGCGAGCGAAACAAAGGAGGATTATTGTAAATCATAGCGGAAAAACGAACGTTTAAAAGGTGAATAAAGCTGCTGTAGGCGCGGCTTTATTTAGAATTGTTATTTGTGAGCTTTTTATTTTTTTTTTAATACCAAACTACCGCGTAATCTTGCGTTGCAGAAAAATTTTATTTCTATCACTTTCAATTTTATTGATGAATAAATTTCAAAGAATTTACTCGTAATAGAACACTTATTTTTAGAAATTGCGGTACTAGTGTGGGAGGAATGACCATTTTAAATAGAAAACTTAAATATCATAAAAACACATTTCAAATAAATCTCCACAATTTTTTTTATTAATCAAATTTTAAAAATTTGTATTTTTAAAAAGAATTAAAGTCGTAAAATTTTTGAAAACTTGACAACAAAAATAATTCATTTGGTTTGTTTAAATTTTTAGGTTGAACGTGAACGGGCCGATCTCAGTGTCCAGGTTATCCAACTATCCGAGCGCTTGGAGGAAGCTGAGGGTGGCGCTGAATCTCAAGTAATTTTTTTCAACGTAACTTAGAATTTTAAAGATAAAGAATTTTATTTAAAAGATAATTTTTTTCAGTTTGAGATCAACAAGAAAAGAGACACTGAGTTGCTAAAACTGAGAAAACTGCTGGAAGATGTCCATCTGGAGAGCGAAGAGACCGCTCACCACCTCCGAAAGAAGCACCAGGAAATCGTGGTTGACTTCCAGGACCAAATTGACCAGATGTCAAAAGCTCGCGCCAGGTCAGCGGAATTATTACTTAAAATATTAAGCGGCGTTATTTAAAAATGACGATTATGTTTGCGGAACTGGCTGGTCTCCAAGCTCTGTCGTGGAGAGAAAAGTGAGCCGAGGAGAGAATGTACACCTGAAATACATAAATGGCCTGTTCTGCCAAAAACTTTCTAAACTTAGGACCAGATGTTATAAAAATGAAACTTTTTTCAAAATTTTACTCGCTTTAAATTTTTAAGTAATTTTGGGATTAAATTTTTAAACTGAGTTTGATGGAGAGTTAATTTGGGAAAATTAATAAAATTATTGATTTATAGAAAAGTATCGCGGGCAATTATCTGAATAAATAAGAGAGCCGGTAGAAGTCGGTTCTTCAGCTTAGCGTACTGAGTTACGCGGCTTATGACTATTTTTAACCGAGTCCGCGGAGCAATTCTCAACCCCACTGCGCGCCATATTAGTCCACGTTACCGGCCTGAATATCCCCACTCGGATAAATACCAAACAGACGACACCTTACACTCTTCCATGATCGCGTGGGTGGACGTTTGAAGGATGGCACTGTTTTTATTTTTTCAAGCTTTTTTTTCTAGAAGTTATAAACACTTCAGTTAATGACCTACGTATAATTACCCAGTGTCAGCATGACGGATCTTTCTGACAAACGGACAGTAATTAAATGTAATTTGGATTTAGATAATCTGTACCAATTCCAGAAGCTTAAATAAACTATTGGGGACGCAGACCAGTTATTTTTATTATGTATTATAATATTATATGGGAGAGATATTTTTGAATTTTTTGTTTTATTTTTGAGGGAACATATTTTTATTTAGGAGACATGATGACAGATATTTACTTTGGGTTTTCATTGTTATGATTTTGATGGGAATTACAGATGGAACAGGCTATTTTTATGTTTTTGAATCTTGGATGATGAAATTCTTTAGGTTTTTAACTTGAAAAATTTTTTTTTATTTATGATAAAAAGTTAGAGAGGAAGATGAAGTTTTTTTTACTTTAAAATAGAATAAAGAAGATCTAAAGTTGGAAAATTGATTTTTGCTGTTGATCATGAAGTTCAGGATGAAGAAATTCATTTTTGGTTGACAAAGAATTCAAAATTTCTAATTTATCTTTAGTTTTTTAAATAAAAACATTATTTTTTTATCGAAAGGAGTTGAATTTAATATAATAATAGTTTTACTTTATCAATACAATGAAGAAAAAAAAATTATCGATAAATAAAAGTCGAAATATGAATATTAGTATTTTAATTTCGTTTTTGAAATATTTATACTTTGGAAATTTTTATTTAAATAAATTAATGACAGTTAATTCTAGAGAACGATTATTAAAAATTTTCAGACTATTATTCAGTTTAAAAATAATCAAGTGAAATTTACTTAAATTGAAAAAAATTAAAACTCAAAAATTTTTTAATCTATATTATTAACAGAATAAGCAAAAATCTCATATTTCATATGAAAATAATATGAAATTTTTGCTTATTCTCTTAATAATATAGATTAAAAAATTTTTCACCAATAGTCAATTTATCATGATTAGTATTTAGGCTGCATTCGAAAAAGCTCTATCTCTAGATACATAATTAAGAAATGACTTTGTATCTTGTCAATTATTGACATTTTTAAAAATATAAGCTCACCTCGACATTACACTAACCAAGACCTTTCATTTGAGTACCCATATCAATTTTTCATATATTTTATATATTTTTTTTTTTTTATTTTTAATTTGTTTAAAGTCGCATAAACTACTAAGGTCATGAGCGACTACGGTAGGGGGTAAACTTTTTGAGATTGGAACTCGTTTTATTTTTTGGGCTGAGCAGAATAATACACTTAAATATTGAAAATATTCATTGGTGTACGCCGGACTCGAAACCGGTACAATGCTTTGGAAAGCAAGGGCCAGATCCGATAGGGCTACTGCGCGCCTTTTATATATTTATATATTTCACAAATACTATATATTTAAAATATATAAAAAATGCTATGTGGGTACTCAAATGAAAGGTCCTCGATGAGTGTAACATCGGGATGAGCTTATATCCTTAATAATGTTAATAGTTAAGAAATTACAGTGCAATTTAACAAATATCTTATGAACTATTGACATTTTTAAAGATATAAACTCACCCCGACATTACACTCACCAAGCCCTTTCATTTGAGTACCCACATCAATTTTTCATATATTTATATATATATATATATATATATATATATATATATATATATATATATATATATATATATACATGAAAAATATATCAAAATGCATATGGGTACTCAAATGAAAGCTCTTGATGAGTGTAACATCGAGATGAGCTTACATATTTAAAAATTTCAATAGTTAAGAAATGACCCTGTATCTCGTGAACTATTGACATTTTTAAAGATATAAGCTCATCCTGATGTTACACTCATCCTTTCATTTAAGTACCCACATCATTTTTCATATATTTATATCGACGGTCTAATTAGCAATTTGTCTAACTCCTTATTTTTTAGAGGGTGATTTTTAACATTTTGGTGTAGCAATAATCCAATTATAAATTATTTGAATGATTCAAACCTAAATATTATATCTCTATGAGATATTAATGATATTAAATGGTTTTTAAAGTGATAATAAATTTTGAACTAATTGTTTTTCATACAAATAGAAGATTCTCTAAAATGGAGTTAGACAATTTGCTAATTAGAACGTCGATATATATTATATATATGTATAAATGAAAAATATATCAAAATGCATGTGGGTACTCAAATGAAAGCTCTTGATGAGTGTAACATCGGGATGAGTTTATATCTTTAAAAACGTCAATAGTTAAAAAAGTACAGTGCAATTTAACAAAAGTCATTAATTTAATAAAGCAAAATTTTATTAATTTATAGTTCACAAGTCACGGCAGTCACATAGTCACTGCAAGGTTGCTAGTTATTTTTAAGACAAAGAATACACCAAAAAAAATGAACTCGATTTAAAAGAAAAATTCTTATACCAACAAAATCATTTTGAAGACTTTCATCGTCTAGATTTTTGTACATTTTATCTAATTCAAAGTCATTTTTCTTCTTTAATTTTCTTTTTAACATACAGTTCGAGTTTTCAATAAAGAAAATAAAAACGATGAATTTTTTTACCAATGTTGAATTTTTCTATAATAATTATTTAAGATGAACAACCAATAATATAAATAATTAAAAAATTTAGGGCGGACAAAGAAAAAGCGAAATTCCAACAAGAGGTATACGAACTTTTGGCCCAGCTGGACAATGTAACAAAGGAGAAAGTACTCTCAATAAAAACGATTGAGAAATTGGAGATCCATATTTCAGAACTGAATGTCAAGATCGAGGAAGTGAACCGTACAATCGTGGACATCACCAGCCACAAGACCCGCTTGTCCCAAGAAAACACCGAGCTGGTAAGAGAAATCCAGGACTTGAAAGTAAACATGGAGAGCATTGTCTACACCAAGTCTCAATTGGCCAGCCAATTGGAAGACGCTCGTCGTCGTTTGGAGGATGAAGACCGTCGTCGTATGATGGTCGAGGCTTCTCTGCACCAGGTGGAGACTGAGCTCGAGTCCGTCCGAGTTCAGCTCGAAGAAGAGTCTGAGGCGCGCCTGGACCTGGAACGGCAGCTGGTGAAGGCCACTGGTGAGGTCCAAGTCTGGCGATCCAAGTACGAAACCGAAGCAAACGCTCGCGTCGAGGAGGTGGAGGAACTCCGTCGCAAGTTCACCTGCCGCATCCAGGAACAGGAGGAGCAGATCGAGAACCTCCTGGTCAGGATCAACAACTTGGAGAAGCAGAAGTCGCGCTTGCAGTCCGAGGTCGAGGTTCTCATTATCGATCTTGAGAAGGCCAATGGAACTGCTCGGGAGATGCAGAAGCGCGTTGAGCACTTGGAGAAGGTTAACATCGAGTTGAAATCGCGGTTGGAGGAGACCGTTACTCTGTACGAGCAGAGCCAGCGTGATCTTAGAAACAAACAGCAGGAGCTTATGAGATGCAACGCCGAGTTGGAGAAGACCCGTGATCTTAAGGAACAACTTGCACGTGAAAATAAGAAACTTGGAGGTAATTGTTGGGTTTTTTCTTTTTTATTAATTTTTTTATGACTGATAAATCGGCTGCCCAATTTCAAAACACAGTAACTGACAATTTTAAGATTTTTAAAAATTTTTCTTATTACAAAAAAGTTTCCGCGCCAAATTGATAAAACATTTGATTTATGAATAGAGAATACTTGAATATAAATATTTTTAAGAAAAAATACTTGAAATTAAGGTCTACAAGTTATAAGAAATGCAGCAATACTAAAAAAAATCAGATATAAAAATTTTGCAGTTACTGTGTTTTAAAATTGGACTGCTGAAATATTTAATAAAAAATATTTTTTTTTTCTTTTGGCAAGATGACAATAAAAATAATCTATATTATTAAAAGAATAAGCGAAATTTTATGGCCAGTGTATTTATATGATAAAATGGGTTTTTATGGTTAAATTTGGTATCGTTGGAAAGGTCTTGACCTGAAGTTGTGCCTTTTCAATGTTTCATATGTTTTTCTAAAATAGTTTATTTATTATGATAAGTTTTTGAAGTAGTTATAAATAGATTCAAATTTAGCGATAAACAAAATTTGTTGTTATATTGTGGTTACATGTCAAAAATTAATTTATATTTATTAAGAGACTAAGAAAAATTTAGTAACGGGTATATCTTTATCGTAAATTTGATATTTTTTAGCGATAGTTATTTATGATTTAATTAATTGAGAGAGAAAGGAAAATTTTGTGACGAGAATGTTATTATTTTTAAAGAAATTTTTATAGTTTAATTTGCTTAATTTGGTTTTTTGATTCTATAAATTTGTTCGGTCACATTTGTCCATTAAGTATTTGGAATTGATCCTGTAATAGCACTATTATTTTTTAAATTTATTTAAAAAGTACCCAAACTATTAGTGTGATTATAAATATAAAAAAAAAATCATTTAACCAAAGTTTTCTTATTCATAATTCGTAAATCTCGGCAGTCGCATAGCGACTGCAGGTTGCTAGTAATTATTATTGAGATAAAAGTAATTTATTAAAAGTCAAAATTTACAATCAAATTTTTAAATATGAAAAAAAAAATTTGAGTTTTAAGTTTTTAATAACTTTTACAAAGTTTAATATTAATTTAAAAAAAAATCTAAACAAATTAATTTTTTAATTAATTTTTATTTTTGATTGAAATGAAAATTTTATTTATTTCAATGACTTGTTATTTTATAAAAATATTAATTTATAATTTAAAAATTAAATTAAAATTTTATCCAATTTAACAAAACAAAAATAATTGATAACTTTTAATAAATATTAAAAACCCGGAGAGCTTTTCTACAAATAAAAGATTCTATAACAAGTAAAATTTAATCACCGGCTTTCTTAGCTTTTGTACTTTAACAATAACTACCCTTCTTCACTTGGTAATTTACAGCCCCAAAGGTCAAAGCATTTAAATATTTTCAATTTAATTAAACATAATCCTCCCGACAGCTTGAGCATCAAGACTTCTTGATATAAGAACAAACTTTCTTGTTACGAAGCAAAGAACCCGGGAAAATAATACTAATTGTTGAAAATACATTACCAGTTTCTCATTTCCATTTTCCTTCTACTTCAAACCCAAGCAATCGAACTTTCTTAAACCAATAAAGCTCAGTATCGCAATAAACAACCCTTAGATGCTGATTGCAGCACTAAGAATCTCTATTAATTAAGAAGAAATCCCGTGACCTTTAATCTCACAATTTCAACAATTCAAAAATTCTTTTATTCAAAATCACAAAAGCTAAATATTATTTCAGATGATTTATCTGACGCTAAGAACCAATTGGGTGACATGAACCGTCGTCTCCATGAATTGGAATTGGAGCTCCGTCGTCTTGAGAACGAACGTGAAGAATTAGCAGCCGCTTACAAAGAAGCCGAAGCTGTAATTATCTTTCAAATTTAGTTTAATAAAAAAAAAACTTTTTTTTAAGAGATAAAAATTGAACCAATCTACGATTTATCTTTCTTCTAATATATTTCAGGGCCGCAAAGTAGAAGAACAACGATCCCAGCGTTTGTCAGCCGAATTAAGTGCACTTCGTCACGAAACCGATCGTCGTCTTGCTGAGAAAGACGAAGAAATAGAATGCATCCGGTGAGCTGATTAATTTTTTTTTTTTTTTCAATTTTCTTTTCTATCATGGATAGACTTTTAGTTGTTAATCATCGATGACGCAATGAATTTATTTTGATCGATAACCATGGCCTAGCTCACCGAATCAATCAACAATTTCAACAGAACTTATTCAAGGACAATGGCAATTTATTTATTTGATAATTGAACAAAAGTTTATTTAGATTTTATTGAATTTTGATCCATTTCTTCAATCAATTCAGCACTGACAGAAGGATTTGTTTATAGTTAAAAATATTTTTTAATATTTAATAAATCATTTATTAGAGACCACTTTTTAGTCGTTAATAAATATTTCTTAGTATTTAAAAAGATTTATTAATATTTAATAAATGAATATCAGATTTATTAAATACAAATAAATCATTTTAAATACTAAGAAATATTTGTTTAATACCAAAAAGTGGTCTCTAATAAATGATTTGTTAACTATTAACAAATATTTTTTGGTACAAATAAATCCTTCTATCAGTGAGTGAAATTCTATTTCAGAATTTGGTTCAAAAATTCCACATTGAAAAAATTGATCAAAAAATCGTAAAATATAAAAATGAGAATTTTTTTATTTTATAAAAATAAAATACAAGCAAGTGAAAGCTTAGGAGTAAAGTCCGACATCTCGAGATCGATTGATGGAAAAGAACAGAAGAAGAGTTAAGCTGAATGAAGACTGAATGGGAGCTTTTACATGTGACCAAATGACATGTTATTTATCAATCAACACTAAACATAACTAATCGATTACTGGGGGGAATCTTCGACAGTTTGCCTCGCCAATCATCGACACCTCGGCATTATATTATCTAGTACAGCTCTCTAATAATATACAATACCCGCAAGCCGATCTACTTATTAGCGGTGCTGATTGGTCGCTCTCATTACCAGCTAAGTAATCACACATTAAATCGATGGATCGAGACCTGAAAAACAAAACTACAAAAGATACCCAACGCATTAAGACTCATGTCTGTTGACCATCGAAACCAGTTTCATTTGTTGACTTATCAGATTCTCTTATCATCGCGTTCATTCCGTGATTAGTGCCTTTATAATAATTTAATAATTAACAGTATCAAAAATATTAATTATTATTTATTATTGTAATTTTTGTTGACGCATTTGGATATTTTTCAACACACTAAAATGTCAGGTGACGTGCCATTGTCTCACATGCCGTTGGACACTAAATGGAAGAAATCTCACCCTACGACAATTTATGACAAAAATTACAGTTACGGGATTAATTATTACCAGCCGATGATTGATTATATTGATAAAAAAAGTCAAAATGTTACTAAGAATCCTGAGTATCCAGAAATGCCCTGGTCTGACGAACGATTACTGTGGGAGCGAAAACGCGTTCTTCCTTACACGGCTGAAGAATTAATTCAGCACGCCATGGAGGCGGAAGACCAAGCCAAGGATCATTTGTCTCATTTTAAGGTATGCAATTGCCTTGCTATTAGTTAATTCAAATTTACTTATAGAGGTGATTAATTAGTTGTGATTTATCACACGCGTATTTACAATTCATTTGCCAAAACATTTTGGATTATTATTTTTATTCTTATGTAATCTTTTGAAAATACGTATATGTATTTTTTTTATAAGAAAATTATAATTTTTTATTAAACTAGATTATTTTTAATTTTTTTTAAATTATTACTTAAGATTAATTTTTTTCTTTTAAAGTAAACAAGAAATTTTTGATACAGATAATTTTTTGAGTGTACCACATTTTTATAAATATAAATAATGCTGTGAAGCGGGAAAGAATAGGAGTTACGGTAATTATTACGTGAAGCGTTCCACATTCACGTAACAGGATATTGGTAGGAAAGGATTGAGAAAGGAATGTGGAGAGGATCATCTTAATGTGAGTTTATAGAATATGCGAGAAAAAATTATTAGATAGTTCGAACTGGGATTCGAACCCAGAACCTTCCGAAGACATGTCGGCTACTCTACCATTTGAATAGTTTCAAATTGAAATTTTTGAAAAATTGAATTAATTGTGGATTTAAAAAAAATTTTTATACTTAGATAAATATTTAGAATTTTTAAAGTTGATTTAATTTAAAAATTTTTAGTAAATAAATAATTGTTTGTTTTTTTTTTTTTTTTTTTTTTTTTCAAAACTTACAAGTTAACAATTAGATTAATTTTGTTATTGCCAAAAATATTTTTGAACTTGAATATTCTAAAAAATAACTAAGAATTTGACAACTTTTTGAAATTTGATCCTAAAATTTATAATAATAATAATAATAATTTTTAAAATACATTTAAAAATTTGAAAAGTGACTTTGAACTTATAAATGACTTTTCTATCAGCTGAAAATAATTTATGGCAGTTAAAATAAAAATTAATCATTATCAACATATGTTCTTTAAAATAAAGTTATTAATAATTATTAATAACAATAAGTTAAAAGTGGGAGAACTAATAAGAATGAAAATCGAGCGGAAAGACGGGGAAAAATTGATGATGATTGGTGCGGGCAACTTGGCGACGGCTGACCTTTTAAATATCTAATTTTATAGTCCGGGGAACAGGCCAGCTATCTTCAAGTGCTTTCATACCAGTACGGTTTGTTAAAGCTCGCGCGCGGAAATACATTAACTCACAAGTTTATTCCTGAAACTCCCTATTTTTTAATTTTTCTACTGACCAATCCTTTGTAATTATTTATTGTTAATTTTTTAACATATTTAAACTGTAAAATAAATAAATAAGGACCAAGTAAAGTAATCTTTGGACTAAGCAGAACATTGTTTGGTTTAAAGATCGCAAAACGTTCAGACTTTAGTTTGAGAAAAGCTGTCGAGGCAACCCACGTATCCAAGGATCTACTCCCGTCGAATATTGACGAAACAACAAAATCTCTCCGAAACGAACGCCCGATTCCCCTGGACGTGACAATGGCCGATTTGATGGTGCAAACAGTAAGAAACAACGAAA
Source organism: Cotesia glomerata (assembly GCF_020080835.1). NCBI lineage: Eukaryota > Metazoa > Arthropoda > Insecta > Hymenoptera > Braconidae > Cotesia > Cotesia glomerata. The sequence goes on along the minus strand of NC_058159.1, from coordinate 4,446,902 downwards.
AAATGCGACACGTTAAACAGGCATTAGATCACAGCGTACGCTTACGTGGAAAATCCGCCAGAGCTATTGAATTCGAATTGAGAGCTGAGACGGCAAAAAATTTATCCGGCACGACAGAGCTCGCGGATATCAGAAAATACCAACGAGAAGCTATGCAAGCTATGTGGGACGAGCGAGACCACGTTAGAATGATGGAGGATCGCGCTAAATTGCTCAAGGATGAAGAGATGAGACTTACCCAGCCCCTTGACGAATTAACTAACGAATTGAAGGAACTCGACATTAGGTCTAGCAATTATTATATGGATAAGAGGTAGTCCAAACAATCGATATTATTCTTAAAAGTCTATCCATGTTTGAAAATGTTTTTTTTTTGTCTATTTACAAGTTTGTTTTTTTATATTCATTAATTTATTTTATTTATTTATTCAAAATTAGCAAACAGACCAGCATTGAAATTGAACAGTTGAATGCCCGAGTGGTCGAAGCTGAAACTAAATTGAAAACTGAAGTTACACGTATCAAGAAGAAGCTCCAGATACAAATCACTGAATTGGAATTGTCTTTGGATGTTGCTAACAAGAATAACATTGACCTGCAGAAGACTATCAAGAAGCAATCGCTCACTTTGACAGTATGTATTTTTAAAAATTTTTTTTTCTGCAAGAATTTCATAATTTTTAGGATTATTTTTAATAAATTTTTCAAGAAAAATTTTTTTTAATTTCATATGTAATAATTTCAAAAAAAATTATGAATGAAATTAAAAAAAAAATTTTTTTGAACGTTAGTTTATTTTTTTAATAAAATTATGGTATATAAAATGGTCGGATGTCTGCTGATTTTAGTATTATGTAATACAAGAATGTAAAAAAATCGACAGCCAAAATTTTAAAACTAGAGAGCAGGTTTTAATTGAAAATTTACACAGAAAAAAAGGTTCACTTGAGCTAAGAAAATATTTTTCTCCCTAATTATTTTCTTGAGCGAAAAAAAAATTTTTTTGACAAGAAATTTCACTTATTCCAACAAAATTAATTCTCTTGCTTTAAGAAATACGTATCTTGATCCAAGAAAATTGATTTAAGTCAAGAAAATCTTGTTTTGAGAAAATTCAGCCTCTTGCTCCAAAAAATTTAGTTCTTGATAGAAGTAAATTTTCTTGTTTTGAGAAAATTCAGTCTCTTGCTCCAAAAAATTAAATATAAAGATAGAAGTAAATTTTCATTGATATTTTTATTGATTAACATGTCAAATAGGAAGATAAAATATTGAATTTTTTTTTTTCATTCAATATGTATAATTGCACGCTAAAATAATATAAAATGGGTATCAAATATTCAAGAGAAAAATTTTCTCAAGGTGAGAAAATTTTTTTCTCAGCTGAAGTAGGTGGCACTGCTTCCTTAAAGTATCTAAAAATCTTGATCAAATATAAAAATTTATTGTATCAAGTATTTATAATAATTTAAATTAAGAAAAAATTACTTCCACCAAGAATAGAATTTCAATAAAAATTTTTACTTTGGCCAACATAACTTCGGTCTTCCTTCAGACACCCGAAAATTTTTTTGAGCCAAGAATTTTGTTCTTCAGTCAAGAAATTTTTCTTTCTATGCATGAAAAACATTAATTTTTTTTTTTTAAAGGAATTGCAATCTCACTACGATGAAGTACAACGTCAATTGTCAGTAACACTTGATCAATTGGGAATAAGTCAACGCCGACTCCAATCATTGACTGCTGAAATTGAAGAAATTCGCGGCAACTATGAATCCGTGAGTATTTTTTCATTAAAAACAATTTTATTGAATAATTTAAAAATAAAATAAAATAAATATCAATAAATTAATGAATTATTAATTCAAAGGCACTACGCGCAAAGAGAAACGTCGAGCAGCAATACGAAGAGTCAGTAAGCCGCATCAACGAGCTGACAACCATAAACGTCAACATAACATCTTCAAAATCAAAATTGGAACAAGAATTGACAGCTCTGGCCGGTGACTACGAGGAAGTTACCAAAGAATTGAGAGTGAGCGATGAGCGATACCAACGCGTCCAAACTGAGCTCAAGCACACAGTTGAAATTTTGCACGAAGAACAAGAGCGCATTGTCAAGATCGAGTCTATCAAGAAGTCCCTAGAAATCGAAGTAAAGAATCTCTCAGTGCGTCTGGAAGAAGTTGAGGCCAATGCTATTGTCGGTGGCAAGCGTATCATCAGCAAACTTGAATCACGGGTAATGATAATTGACAATTTTTTTATTTTTTTCAACAACCTAAAATGACAAATTATTTTTTCTCAGATTCGTGACTTGGAATTGGAATTGGACGAGGAGAAACGCCGACACGCGGAAACCGTGAAGATCCTCCGCAAAAAGGAGCGCAACATCAAGGAGGTGATGATCCAAGTTGAGGAGGACGCCAAGAACATTGCTCTTCTCCAAGAGTCGCTGGACAAGTCCCAACAGAAGGTTTCTATTTACAAGAGACAGCTCCAAGAGCAAGAAGGCATGTCTCAACAGAGTTTTACCCGAGTCCGGCGGTTCCAGAGGGAACTTGAGGCTGCTGAAGATCGCGCAGATACTGCCGAAAGCAATCTAACCCTGATCCGTGCGAAACACCGCAGCTTTGTCACCACATCCACTGTACCAGGATCGCAAGTCTACCTAGTCCAGGAATCGAGGCAGGAGTTAAACTAATTTATTATCGACATCTTTATTTCCAATAATAAATGCCTCCATTTATCAAACATCTTTTCATTCATTATTATTATTATTATTAATATTATTATTATAAATATTATTATTATTATTATAAATATTATTATTATTATTATAAATTATTATTATCCTTATTGTACTCGACTTAATGTGTACTGAAATGCAAATTGATTTATTTATTTAATAAACTATAATTCATTTTAAGCATCGAGACAGAAGGATACAAATTAAAAAAATTATAATATTAATATAAGGAGAAATAAAATACTTTGATAAAAAAAAATTAAAGAATATTTAAAAATGAGGGTGACAGCTTAATTGTAACTGACCAAAATTAATAGGGTCGATCAATATATATTTTATTATTATAACTGTTATTAATTATTAACTATCATCGCTAATTGATAATAATAGTGATTATTATTATTATTTTTTTCCATGGTTGGAGACGAAAATAAAAGTTTAATGGATCGTCCCTGGATTTATAAAAAAAAGAGTAAATAAATAAATAAAAAAAAAATAAACTATTTTATTTTTATAAAAAATTAAAACTGAGCTCGAGGTGGGAATAATTAATTCGTATTGACTTTTAATTATTAAAAGAACCTTTCGTGCCCTTCTCACCCGAATGACGATTTTAAATTATGAATAAAATAAAAATAATGGTGAAAATAAATTATTTAAAAGATAAAATATATATTATTGTATCTGAACTATTATAGATTATATCATTAATCATTACCTATTCTAGTACACACAACACTTGCTGTACGCACACACATTTATTTATCTTTTAACGTGTGTGCGACACTTTACTTAATAATAATAAACTTAAACACGTACGTGAAATAATTACCTGTATTGTCCTTTCCTGATTTTGAGATTATTCAGATTTTAGGTGTTGTTTTTTTAAGGACTTTTGGAGAAGGAGGAGAAGAGGACTACTGAAAATGGTTAATTTTTTTCTATTGAATTTTTAAATTAATTATTTTATTCAATAAAAAAAATCCTTGAAATTCCCAAAATTTTAAATTATAAGTTACTCAAGATTTAAAAAAATAAAAAATACAAAAAATTAGATTTTGTAGAAATTATTAAATAAAATATAATTTAAGTAATTTTAATAAATAAATTAAATTATTTAAAATTAATTAAATTAAATTATTTATTAATTTTTAATAAATTTCATAAATATTTTCGAACCTTCGACTACTCCACCTTCTCTACAGGATTTGGAAAATAAAAGATATTCTTTTACATTTAATCCACTTTTTCCAATTTTATTGATAATGTAAACCAAGACTTAATCATAAAAAATAACTACTATACATCATATATAATATGATAATTATAATAAATAAATTAGTTTTTTAACTGATGAATAAAAAAAAATTTTACATATAAAATATTATTGAAAATGATATATTATCATTATTACTATTGAATTACAGTTTCTAACGAGTATGTGTGCACAAATGTGGATTGTAGAGTGTTGAAATTTTTATTTTATTCATATATAATTTATATTGTTTGTGTCATGTAAAGGCAATGGTAATGGTATATTTTTCAACAACGGTAACTGTTTATAAATTTCCTGACTATTTTGTTCTATAGATTTGTGAAAAGTATTATCTAAAAAATTTCTAACGTGTAACTATCATTAACATTAAAAAAAAAATTATATTTATCATGATCATGACTATGACCAATTATAAAATCAGAGCCATAGTATTAATGATTTTTTAATAATAAATAATATAAATCACTTATCAAATAAAAAAAAATTACAAATACTTGACATAAGTTTTGTTATTTTTTTTTTTTGTTTCTTATTTTTCACAATCATTTACACCGTTATGTACAGGGTATTATACATTAATAAAATAGAAAAATAATAATAATTAATAATATTGATAATGATAATAAAAATAAAGATAGGTAAAAATATAATGTAATTAATAACAATTAAATTAATGAAGCAACGAAGGCAAGAGTTTACCGGGTAACAATCAATAAATTAACCAACTTAAAAATTTTTATTTTTAGTTTCAAATTTTGTAAATAATTCGGTAACCCATGCTTTCTTTATTTTTTGAAATATATTATATTATCGCTAGGTATTAATTATATTAATGAGACGGCTTGAATAACTGAGTTATTATAAGTAAAAAAATATAATTTTAATGAGTAATAATAATAATAATAATAATAATAATAATAATAATAATAATAATAATAAATAAATAAATAAAAGATAAATATAAGTGTAAAGGGCAAGCAGCCAAAATAAACCTCGACCAGTAAGAATGTCTAAAAGATCTTCCGGTATTAAAAATAACATAAATATATTTTTTAATTATTTTTGTTCAAACCGTCTCGCCTAATTCTCATTCTGATCCAAGTACGTAAATAGCTGACAAAGCACAAGCTAAACAGTTTTATTCTATAACGCAAAACATCTCAGCTCGACCATTGTAATTACTCATTTATAATTATGTAATTGATAGTACAATATCGAATTAAAAAAAAAAACAAACCATATACAAAGCGTATAAATAACGTATTTAAATATTGTAAATATATAATATAATAGTCATAGTAATTATTATTATTATTATATTTTAACGTGTCACTCGCATTCTAAATTCGCGGATTTGTGTAACGGTATACATACATTTGTTTACAAGTTTGGTTTTTCAATGGCAAAATAAATATATATTTTTATATTTATATATATATATATAAGGATTATCATTAGTCATTATTATTATTATTATTATTATTATTATTATTATTATTATTATTATTATTACTATTATTATTATTACTATTATTATTATTAATATTATTCACTTATTAGTTACTAATAATAATTTGTAAACTGATAAGAATTATAGACTTTAATTGTAAATTGTAATTGGCAGTTTTACTGTTACAGATAAATTGATTCAGACTGTTTTTTTTTTTTTTTCACGGGCCCAACTGACGGTTTGTTTTTAAAATTAAACGAGTTCGGAAGAAAATGTTTAAATTAATTTTTTATTTCAATTATTATAGCTAAAATATCTGAAGAGTAAATAAAAAAAAATTATTAATAACCATAATTAGATTTTTCTTCATCAATTTGGTCCAAATATTTTTTTAAAAAGAAAAATATCTAATAAAAATTATAATAACTACTCAAAAATTAATCAGATATTTTTCTTCTATTATTAAGTTAAGATAAAGAAATTAATTTAAAAGTTCAATAGGATTGCATTCACTTAACTTGATTAATTTTACATATATTCATATATTACTTTGTTAAATATGAGAAGATTTTATTGATTGTTGTTGTCAGCAACAGATCAAGCTTGATTACAAATATTATCATTATTACTATTTTATCATTATTATTATTATAATTATTATTATTACTTGTTCTATTAATCTGGATTTAATTATAAACTTCAGCTGTCAATGTATTGGCACATTATTGTACTAGTGGTAATAACTGGGAGCTCTTTTGAATATTCTATTGGAAGTTTCAATAAAACTAATCATCTTTAAATTTTGCTCAATTCAATAAAAAACGCTCGGTAGGTTTATCCAGTTTATAATTAAAAAAAAAAAAAAAAAAAAAAAAAAAACAGTTATTAATAATAACTACTCGTAGACAAGATATACTTTATATTTATATATAAATATATATATTCAAATATATTAATATAAAGAAAACAAAATACCCTAAATAATTAACAGGAATGTAATTGGGGAACATTAGATAAAATAAATGATGAACATGTCGTTTAGCAGCGGTATCATCAGTTAATAATACATTAATATTATTAAAGTATAAAATTTAGTTATAAAATAACTAATCAACTTAGTACGCTGTTTAATTTAGTTGTTATTGTATTGTAACTATTTTAAAATTGTAAAAACTCTGATGTAAATCTACTATGAATATGTATTTCAGTCTTTGAGTGAATTGCGATCCATGGACAAGTGTTTACACACTACACGGATCAGAAGTATATTAATTTATCATAAATATTAGTTTTATTTATACGTATCGGCATGTAGTTATAGTTAATCATTATCATTCTGCTCGGTAGACAGTCGGGCCCGGGTTTTAGAACCAAATAACAGCAATACATTAAAACCAAATAAAAGTAATATAAATAATTTGCGTATTAGACTGAGTAACAAAATAAAAATAAATATTAAAAAAAAATACGCTTACGTATTACCTAATTTTTTTTTTTAATGTAAATAATTATTAACTATCAGAAAAAATTTTTTACGTTCAATTAATAATAAATGTTTAGTGCAATTGGATGACGAAGATTCATTTGATCAATCGACAAATAAAATTAATAGATTGCCTTCTCATGTAAAAAATTTAAAAAGTAATTATAATTTTTTTCTGATAAGTTTTTTTTTACACATTCCATTAACTTGAATCCAGTAATCGAAAACCTTGTAACTTGTCGATATCATTTAAGTTAAAAAGAATGAAAAGGAGCTTTCTTGTTCCTCGAAGCATAATCAGTCTAAACGTTTCACGGCTCACATAGCTGCTATCAATTATCATTTATTATTATATTTACTCCTAACGTCAATTTCATTTCATTGCATTCTATTAATATTAATATTTATAATGATAAATAATAATAATAAAAAAAAATAAATGAATGACATTCAATCTCGAATCATTCCTACTCATATCATGTAATTGTATCGTATCGTATCCTATTCGTATCAATCACATCTCAAACCTAACAATAGTTAGTACTCACTAAATTTTGTTATTTTTTTTTGTTCTTTTTTATTTTTAGTATTTTATTATTATCACGAACCTACAAATAAAATTCCCGAAAATATAGTCTTTTCAATTTTGTTTGATCCAATTACTAAACTTCTTTACATTAACACCTTCTTAATTATCTTTACACACCCTTTTTTATTATTTATTTATTCTTTTTTTATTGTATTCGTATTTGCTCGTTTGCTTCCAGTCTATCGCTAATTTCTTAGCACCCTTTTACTTCAGCCTTCCATGTTGTTTTACGGAAAAAAGATTATTTTTCATCTTTATAACTTTGCACTCTACAATTTTATTTTTTTTTTTTAACAAAGAAATTTATCTGTTAAGGTAGTTTGGGTGCCAAATGACTTCAACTTGACCCCATATTTTTTTATATTCATTCGAAAGATTATGATTTAATACATCTATAGAAAAAAAATCAGATTTTTTTACCACACCGTTTAAGAGATATAATTAATTAAAGTTTTGCAAAAATACACGATCTCTTATGAGTGTCCTTGTTCAATAACTCCGGAAATGGAGGATTTATAAAAAATCGGCCAACTTGACCCCATAAAAAAAACTTTCCAATAGATAGAACAATGTTTCATACATATTCTATCAAAATTTGATAACGATTTACTACATAGCTTTAATTTTATTGATTTTTTAATATCAAAAATTGGTTTTTATCTTTGTTGTTTGTCGGAGATATTACTTCCCCATATTTATCAAGGGAAAAATGGCGACTTCTCGGTGCGCGGCAAATTTGAAATAAAAAAATATAAACATAAAGTTTTTTTGCATTAAAATAAATTGTTATTAAACATACATTAAAAGTTCACGTAAATTATATCAGATTTAACATATTGAAGTGATATTTACAAATTTAAACAATAAATGAACACCGTGAGCAACTGTTTCAAGTACCGACCTTACATAACTTATAACAGTTATTATTGTTTTGTGACAGCCCAGTACTTGTCAGTTGATATTTTAATAGTTATATTATTATAATTATTTAACCATAATTATGAATTGAATTTATTCAATTAAATTCTGATTAGAAATAATTTTATATTTTATGCTATTTTTCGAGTGATCATTTGCAAAAAAGAAAAAAAAAATATCTATTAATTTGACCTCGGATTGCGACGACCAAACTACCTTAAATTAAAAATTTTTAAGAATTTTTTGTTTTTTAATCAATGGAATTTTTTTTCAATCATATTTTAAAATTAAGCTGAAGAAAAAAGAATAAAAATAATTAAAATTGCAAAGATACACAGTCATGGTGGATTAAAAAATTTAACTGCTGGCACAAATAGTACCTGAATGATTAATATTTTATTCGTTAAAATTTGAGCAAAAATATTCGGGTGTACTTAAAAGCTAGAAACTCATTTCTTTTATTTTTACCTTCATCATCATCTTCATAATCATAATCATCATCATCATCATCATTATTATTTTTTTTTTTATACACTGACAATAATCGTAATCGACAAACTTGTTTAATTACCAATTTAATTTTAAAAATTTCCATTAATTACTAATTTAAGATTAAAATATTGATGATAAAGCTAATTTCAATAACTCGCAATCGATCACGTTAGTGAATAACAAATCGATTAATAATGCACTTATCAAAATAAAGCTTCAATTAATTTTGAATTACTATATAAATATAATTATATTTTAAGAGAAATCACTAAATAAAAAAATATCTATCACATACCGAGACTTTTTTTAGCATTAAGCCAGAAGATTTAAAAATCCATTATCTTTTTCTCCAATCGATTCTCCAAATAATTATCATTTTTTAATTTTTATGTGTAAAAATAAAATTTCATATTTTTAAAGCCTAAATTTTATCAATTGCAAAGCAATGACATGATCGTTGTTATTCATACAAATACAATTGTAGAAAGTTGTCCGTTTATTTACTGTCATCAGTCTCCTTTTTTTAAATTATAAATAAATTATACCAGCATATTCATCTAATATACCAATAGTGTTAAGTATTGATAATTAAAATCGTATGCAATTTACATTGAGTTGATGAATAAGATCTCCTATCAATAGTTATTCCTGAGCATGCAGATGTGATTACTGAAGCTGATTCGTTGGCAATCCAAGTCTAGATAAGTCCATGTTCCAAATTACTTACTTAATGTCTGCTATCGATCCGTAGTTGGCCAGTGATTTTTTAATACGTAGAGCAGTCAACCTCGCTGCTGCATTGTGGTACCAACACTCCTTCATTACTTTTGACATTACTTGTAGTGCCTGTAACATAAATTATTGATCATTTGTAATAATACTGAAACTAGCCATGAAGATAAAGTTAGCCGACATCTAAAAATTTTTATTATTTTTTTTATTAAAGAATTATTACAAAAAAATTAAAAAAAAAAAAATTTCATTTGTTAAAAACTTCAAAAACTATAAGTGCAATTTTTTAAAAATATTTTTTAGTTATAATTTAATAAATTTAACAAAATAAAAAAATCAAAAATGTCGGCTAACTTTATTATTATAAACTAGCCGTCAGCTGTCAATTTTTAAAATTTTTATAATAAATCAGTTACAATAAAAAAAATGCTTCTAAAAATTTTCACTTGTAATTTTTATTAATTTTCACATGTGAAATTTTTTAATTAAATTTTTTTTATAATAATTTTATTGCCATAAAGTTTGAAGAAAATTTTTTATGCCTGTCAACAGTGTCATTCATTTGTAACACAATAATCGCTTCCGAAAAAGTACTCTAGTATTGAGGCTTCAAATAAATTAACAATTATTAAAATAAATTATGAAAAAAATAATTAAAATTATTTTTTTTTAAATATTCAATTTAAAGACAAAAAAATTTCAGACATTTCATTAAAAAAAAAAAAAAAAAAAAAATATGAAAAAAAAGTTTTTGATGGTTGCCATTTTTATAAATATTGGCATTTTTGATAAATTATAACATGAATTTGATAATATTTACATTTTTTAAAATCAAAATCATGAAAAATAATTTATTTCAATTACAAGTGAACTCTTTGTATACAAATCATGTAAATATTGAATGGAAGCGCGTACTTGATTACACTTGACATAATTTTTGTCTAGACTTTTATAAAAAATTTGATTAAGGACTCTACACAACAAAATTTAATATTGACGTTTTCAAAATTCGACGACACGCGATTACATTTACTTTTCTATATTTCAAAAATAATTAAACATTAAAACTATCAAAAATTACTAAAAAACGCGGAACAGGACCGACAATGATGGTTGATGACTGAAAGAACGACAGTTATCGTCTATCGCAGTCTAGCGGTCACGAGTGTGGAATGGCGTCGTAGAAAAAGCTTACTATTGGCCCGCGCCAAATTTACGAATGGCGCGAAAATATTTCAAATTTAAAAATTATAATTTTTAAGAAAATATCAAAATTAAATTTTTCAATGCTGACATTTATTGACAATTTTGGAAAATTTCATAAAAATAAAAAATCCTTTTTTTATTTTTGAAAATTTATAATTATTCTAAAGAAATTTTACAAATGAAGTGTATTTTAGCTTGATAAACTAATTTCTTTTTACTTCATACATCTAATCAACTTTTTTAAATTTATATATCGTCGAATTCAATAAAAATTAAGTTTTTAATAAATTAAACATTATATGTATAAATAAACTATAGATTTTTTTTAAAACATTTAAATAACAGACATCGTACAATTAATTTTGTATTATTAAATTTAAATGTGATCAAATAAAATAATTTGAAATGAAAAAAATATTTAAAATTTTTAATAATTTTTATATTCATTCTCTTAAATTAAAAAAAAAAAATTGTTTAATTTATTTATAAATTTTAATAAATAAATTTTTGAATATTAATTACTTTTCAATAAAATTTTTTCTCATTTTATTCAAAGAAATATATAAAAATAAACCATAAAAAATAAAACTGGTTCTATAATAAATAAAATAACATGAAGCTTAAATCAATATGACAACTAATTTCTCGAAACCATAAAAAGTCGTACCGTGTAATTAGTTAATTGACAAAAAAGAATGAAAAGAAAATACTTACTTCAATAGATTGCCATCTATTAGGAATAGAAGGTCTCTGTCGGTCTGTACAAACGACTTTTCTCATTTCTTCAATAGTAGGATCCGAAGGTACCAGATCATAAAATGGTAGCTGGTAATCATCATAAATACCACCTACATTACACCTTCTGGCAATCTCCCACAGTATTAAACCAAGAGCATATACGTCAGCCCTCTTGAAAGCATCAAAGTGGTTCATGTTTATCGTCTCTTCAAGGACCTGAAATAATACCTGATACCATTAAATAAATGCCAATAAATCAATGATCTCAGTCCTGTATTGAAGCATTAAATACACAAGTAAATATAAAAAATAATACGTACTTCAGGAGCCATGTAACGTTTAGTTCCAACCCGGTTATTAAGCTGAATGTCAACGGTGTCTGTGATAACGTCATGCCTCACAGCAAGACCCAGATCACCAATAGCGCACGTGCCATTTGTTTTGACAAGAATATTTTTAGATTTGAGATCACGATGAGCTATTGCTGGTTTACCCTGTGTCCCAACAATCTCCATGTGTAAGTGAGCAAGACCGGTTGCCATGGTGAGTGCCATTCTCATCATACCCTTCGTATCGACTGTTGAGCGATTTAGATAATCGAAAAGCGAGCCTTTCTCGTGGTAATCCGTTATGAGCCACAATTGTGTCCACGTTCCATTGTCTATTAAAAAAATTTTAATTATTTCATGCAATTGGAAATCAATATTACTTATATTTATTATTTACATTATTCCTTTCTATGCCAGCGATTTTTTATTTTCGACTCAGTTTTTTTTTTTATATCTTTACGTAATTCAAGAATTAATTAACCATTTGCATAATTAATAATTAACATATTATAACATGGCTGAATTAATTACTGCGCATTTCTAATCCGATCGCTTCACGATAATTATCTTGGAATTTTTTTCTATTATTGTCATTAATCATCAGTAATTAGTAATTAATTTATTATTTGTGTAACGTTTTGATATAAAAAACTTTTTTTATTCAACAAATCTATAAATCTTGTAGGAAATACTTAAGCGCACTGAAAACGTGCTTGAATTGTTGTTTATAACTAATCAGTTACCAGAGTGAAAAGTGTGATTTCATTTCAAGAAAATTGTCACTTAACTTTTTTAACAGGTAATAAAAAATAGATCTAAGGGCGCGTGATACGAAAGCTGATAAGAAATATTTTTCTGACACCGTAAAACTTTTGGAGTTGAAAATAATTCCGGAAATTCCTTACATTATTTGTTTCATGTTTTATTCATAGTGATGAGAGAATAATAATGATAGTTTTATACGTTAACATATCTCTCAAACGCTCGTGTAATATAAATTTATCAGAATAAAAACTATCAATAAAAACAATTATTAAAAAAATTCAATGAAAAAAATTATTAAAATAAAATAAGAAGCCACTTTTTACTATACAAGATAGAATATTAAAAAAAATAAGAATAAAGTATAACCATATATTAAATATAAAACAACAATTCGTAACAAGTAGTCTGTCAAAATACTTTTATATTTGTACACATAAATATAATAACTATGAAGGCAGATCTAGACACAAAATAATACAGGGATACAAAATAACCAAGACTAAGTACCAAAATAGTCCTTTGTATACTGCAATAAAATACTTTAACCTGTTACCAAATGAAATAAAGAATGCACTAACATTAGCTAAATCAATTAAATACTATCTGAGAAAATGGTTACTGTCTAGTCAAGAGCAACTATTAACTTTATAAATGTTTTTTTTACACCTTTTGAGTAATTGTTTTAAAATATTTATGGTGCTTTTCATAATTTTTTCGCTTTATAATTTATACTTAAGTAAGTTAAATCTATTAAATACTAATATGACGGTATTTCATGTAAATCATATATCGACGGTCTAATTAGCAATTGGTCTAACTCCTTATTTTTTAGAGGGTAATTTTTTAACATTTTGATACAGCAATAGTCCGATTATAAATTATTTGAATGATCCAAACAAAAATATTATACCTCTATTAGATATTAATGATATTAAATGGTTTTTTAAAGTGATATTAAATTTTGAATCAATTGTTTTTTCGTACAAATGGAAGATTCTCTAAAATGGAGTTAGACAATTTGCTAATTAGAACGTCGATATGCCTATTCACTCCTACTATATCTATGTTTGTATATTTATCTATCTTTTGGAAATAAATAAATAAATAAATAAACAAAAAAATTTTTTTTTATTTCGTCCCTTATTACTTAGTCAAAATTTGTTAAAAAAAATTTCCAAACCTTTATTATCAGCAGCAATGAACCCCAGAATATTATCATGCCTGAGCATGACAGTCTGATAAATCTCAGCCTCTCTAAACCAAGATCTTTCTTCTCGCGAGCTAAATATCTTAACTGCAACGTTTTCTCCACGCCATCTTCCTCGCCAGACTTCTCCAAATCTGCCCTTGCCGATCGTCTCGACTAACTGAATTTGTCGAGCGATACTCCGCTGCACTAGTAACGGCAGACCTACTTAAATAATAAACAAACAATCAGTCAGTTAACTAGCTCACAAAAAATCGTAACTACACTGAAAAAAAATTAACTTGATTCGAGAGAAAAATTCTTGAACCAAGATTATAATTTTGAAGAGAGTAATTGTCTTGAATCAAGACGAAAAATTCTTGAATTAAGTAAAACTTCCTTAAATCAAGAATTTTTCTACTCAAATCAAAAAGATTAAGTTCTTCAAAATTATATACTTAATTCAAGAACTTTTTTTTTTGTGTAATAATAAAAAACACAAATTACCTGAACCACTGCCGCTGGTCGTCATCTCCAGCATGTCCCGAATAGTAACACCTCCAAGGATCGGTCTCTCCGGCGCTTCCATAGAATCATCAGGAAAGTGTCTTGCCGGTCGCTGTCGACTCATGTGAATGTGATAGACCACCATAACGACCACACAGATCGCACAAATCGGCAACGCTATCGTCAGCGCCATTTTCCAGGTGGCCCAAGCCGCGACTCCATCGCCCGCAGCAGTCACTTTAGTTTGAAAAATCAGCAATTAGTTTATGTTTTTTTTTGTAAAATTAATCTTTTAAAAAAATTTATGTTTTTTATGAGTTATTAATTAATGTTTTAATAAGTAATTTTATTAAAAATAGCAAAAGCAATGCGTAATATGAAGCATTTGCGTTATAAACTTATAAATAAAAAGTAACAGATGTGCAAAGCGTTAAACCAACATGCAAAAACATTTAAACAATGACTTTTTCCTACGGGAATTTTTCATTGCTTACCTGTTATTTATATGACGAATTTTAATTACTTAAGTTAAATATTTATAAAAAATACTTGGTAGTCATAGCCATGTTTGAAAAGTGGATGCTTTCCGCCTGTGGTGCAATTGATAATACTAATAATCTATATTATTAAAAGAATAAGAAAAATTTTGTGTCCAGGATAGTCATATGATAAAATCGGTTTTTTTAGTGAACTTTAGTGTCATTGCAAAGGTCTTGACTTGAATTTGTGCTTTTTCATTTCATTCTCACTAATAGTCAATTTATGATGATCAGTATTTAGGCTGCATTCGAAAATGCTCTATCTCTAGATACAAAATTAGGAAACGACCTTGTATCTTATGAACTATTTACATTTTTAAAGATATAAGCTCATCCCGATGTTACACTCATCGAGACCTTTCATTTGAGTACCCACATCAATTTTTCATATATTTTATATATTTATATATATGTATATATATGAAAAATATATAAAAATGCATGTGGGTACTCAAATGAAATCTCTTAATGAGTGTAACATCGGGATGAACTTATATCTTTAAAAACGTCAATAGTTAAAAAAGTACAGTGCAATGTAACATAATTAAGAAACGACCTTGTATCTTGTGAACTATTGACATTTTTAAAGATATAAGCTCATGCTGATGTTACACTCATCGAGACCTTTCATTTGAGTACCCACATCAATTTTTCATATATTTTATAAATTTATATATATGTATATATGAAAAATATATAAAAATGCATGTGGGTACTCAAATGAAAGCTCTTGATGCATGTAATATCAAAATAAGCTTATATGTTTAAAAACATCAATAATTAAGAAAGTACAATGCAATTTAACAAAATTCATTATTTAGTAAAGCAAAATTTTAATTTTTTATAGTTCTCAAGTCACGGCAGTCACTTAGTGACTGCAAAGTTGCTAGTAATAATAATAAAATATATATGAGATAGTATAATAAATAAAATAATTTTCCATGCGTTATCATAAAAAAACGTTTAACATGAGAGTCAATATTGTTTTTGATCTGGTGTTTAGTAAATTTTAATGTCAATTTATTCAATTAATAATTATAATTATAATTTAAATTGGTGAACAATAACGATAACGATTAAAAAGAACGAAGGCCCAGATGATTCGAATAAACCAAAGCATTGATTGAGAACGTGACAAACGTACTATAACGTGGATATTATGGATTTATGTATACAAATATGACAACACATACATATAATATACATGTATATATTTATATAAATATATATTCATGTGGTGTGTGCTGCGAAAATGAAATCCGATTTTCTGTATTTAATTTTTGTGAATTTTAATTGGGTTTACATTTGTTGGTTGGATGAAACGAACAATCTATTTCATATCATGCGGTCCAATGAATTTCCAATCGAATTAAATGAATGAGTAGCCGAGATTTGTATTTAAATTCAATCCTCGTATCATGCGGTTTGTTCCACGACCCTCATGAGTGAGATTTTAAAAACAACCCATATATAGACGATTGACGATGAAGGCAGGCAAATATTGCTGGATGATTTTTAACGAGTTTTTATTAGCATACCTTGCTGACATTGAGGAATAATTTATAATGAATAGTAATTTTATTTTATAAGTGAAAAAAAAGCTACCGGGAAAATAGTTTGTAATAGAAAAATTTTAATTTATTTGCAAGTTAATTCAATAATTTTTTTAGACAAGAAAATTAAAAAAAAAAATTATGAAACATTCAAAATTTTTTAATAAAAAAAAAAGTCTATTTATATTGTAATTAATTTATAACAAAATAATGTAATTGAGATTTTGATTTAATACGTCAAAATTTTTATTTTAATTTATTTGCAAGCTAATTGAATAATTTTTTTAAACAAGATAATTTAAAAAAAATGTATGGAACATTAAAAATTTTTTAATAAAAAAAAAAAGTCTATTTATAGTGTAATTAACTTATAACAAAATAATGTAATTGAGATTTTGATTTAATACGTCAAAATTTTAATTTCAATTTATTTGCAAGTTAATTGAATAATTTTTTTAGACAAGATAATTAAAAAAAAAAATGAATGGAACATTTAAAATTTTTTAATAAAAAAAAAAGTCTATTTATAGTGTAATTAACTTATAACAAAATAATGTAATTGAGATTTTGATTTAATACGTCGACTGGTTGATAATCTCAAGATTGCGCTTGTCACTTGAGCAAAATTGAGTAATTTCCGGCGCGTGTGGGGTAAATAGTTTATGATTGAAGATTGGAGTTTGTCATTTTATATTGAGTAATATACATGTAATATAAGTGAAATAGTGATGTACATTGACAATGTAAAAGGTTGGCTCAATCTATGTAATAAACTGGCAAGTACTTGATTAAATAAATAAAAAAATAAAATAGTTATTCCTCTACAGTCAGCATAGCACTAACATAATACTAAGTGTCTTTTATTTCTATCTACTTGAACAAATGTGGCATGACTCGAGATATAAAAAATGGAAAAAAGTACTAGTAATAGTAATAGTACAGATTTATAAAAACGCTCGTGGTTTTTTTAAATGTAATTGTAATTGTAACTGTACAAAGCTTCAACGAGTGACAAAAGCAACAAGTGGAGTGGAGTGAAGAGTCATCGAGTGATGATTGTTTTCCTTTTCATAAGTGGATGTAGTACCTCTTTCAAATCTGTATAAACCACGAGAGTTTCCCGTAATGTATGAAGAAAACGACGGCTGCAGCTCGCGATTGCAGAAGTCATTATTGTCGCAACATGCGATTACAAATTGCTCGGTTCCAGGACCTCGAAGAGTCTCATTGTTGCTACACCACACTGAGTATTCGGGAGCTGGGAAGAACCGCGTCTTATCGTAACACCTGAGAACAGTATATTTCTCTCCTGAATATTCATTGCCGAAATTTCTAACCACTCGGTCCAAAAATTAGAAAAATCCTTTTTATTTATCCAAAATCTCATCCTGGAAATTTTTTATCTATATAAAAATTTTCATCCATAATCAATTTTTGTCCTAACAATTTTTATCACGGGTAGATCCGACAGTTTGTAAAACCGAGTTATTGAAAAGATACATTAAAAAAAAATGTTTTAAATAAAAAAAAAATTTCAATAAAATTTAAAAAAAATTATGCAATATTTGATCATTTTTTAGATGTGTAAAAAAATTTTGATATTCTTCATGGTGATTTTTTTTTTTTTTCATCAACTCACCACAAAAATTACAAAAAAATTTAACTAATCTAACCACTCGGTCCAAAAATTTTAAAAATCCTTTTTATTTATCCAAAATCTCATCCTGGAAATTTTTTACTCATATAAAAATTTTCACCTTCAATCAATTATTATCCTAACAATTTTTATCACGGGTCGTAGATTCGATAGTTCGTAAAACCGAATTATTGAAAAGATACATTAAAAAAAAAATGTCTTAGATAAAAAAAAAATTTCAATAAAATTTAAAAAAAATTATGCAATATTTGATCATTTTTTAGATGTGTAAAAAAATTTTGATATTCTTCACGGTGATTTTTTTTTTAACTCACCACAAAGAATTACAAAAAAACAGATAATTTTTTTATGCCCAAAAATAGGCATAACGCATCTAAAATATTACAGAACACTTTAAGTATCCTGTACGACAAAATAAATAAAATTTTCACCACAGGCAATTAATTAATTAATTAATTAATTAATAATCTAACGAATATAACGTTTACAATAAATATATAATACACATATTTCTGACTTGTATTCATTTATCTAAACGTGCATCGACGCAAGCTATTAATAGATTTTTTGTTTGCATGATTACATCAGTAGACATATTCTAAAATGAAGAGAAAAAAAATATATTTATAAGTACACAATAATTGAGATAGAAAAATAAAATAATAAAAAGATAAATTAAAATTAAAAAAAAATTGATTTATAACCAAAAGTAAGAAGCGAGAGTGATTAATATATAATACATTAATCTCAAAGCAAATATATAATTTATGGTACATGTATAAAAAAATAATAAATTAATAATTAGGAAGTAATGTGCAGATCTAAAAAAATAAAATAATTGCGCAGTGATATAGACAGAAGAAAAATAATAAATAATAGAAATAAAGGCAAGTGAAGAGTGAGGGCACAAGAGAGTGCGTCGAATAATTCTACACCACCGGCTTTATAATTTTGACAGTGCTATTGCTGAATTAAATACTTTGTTTGTTTATTAATAGGTATATAGATGTTTTTGTTATTTAAATAATAATAATAAATAGTTAACAAGAATAAATATTGTGGCTGTAGCTCCAGAGAGGATGAAACTGTACCTTCTCTCGTGGTAGGGTGCAGCGCGGGTTTAAGATCCCGATTGCAAAAATCCTCTTTGCAGCACTCGATGACAAAGGTCGTATTTATCGAATTGCTCGTCATGCAGAAGATCAGCGGTTCGGGTTGTGACGACGACAGTTGTTTTTTCACGCACCTTTAAGCCCATATTTTCATATGATATTTTCACAGCAAATCTATTTTTTCTTTTAGTTTAAGATGTTTTTTATAAATATTTTTTTTTTATTTTTTTGGAGGCCAATCGTCCACACCTCAAATCTTTGTGTCGAGAATAATGGTTTTGTTTTTAAATTATGTGTAAAGTGCTTTGTCTTCATTGCGTGACTTGGCAAAGAATTTAAATTGTTGAAGCTAACTGTAAAAATGTTGTTTTTTTTTTTAATTTATTTTAAGTCTTGTGATTTTATTCTGATCATTTTGTAATCTCTTAAATTGAGATACTTGCCGACAATATTGAAATTCAATTTGAAAAATTTTAAGAATAAAAATTATTTTTATTCAAGCTTTTATTAATCAAAAATATTTCAATAAAATAACCAATTAATCTGAAAAGTTTGAGGTGTGTAAAAAAAAATAAATTTTAAAAGCTATTAAAATAAATCTCCCTAAAATTCGATAATACTTCCTGAATTTGAAAATACCTTGTCGTACTAACCATCTTCATAATAACTTTCATTGCCGATAATATATATTTAAATTCACTTAAAAGCGTATGCTTTCAGAATAAATTGAATAACAAAAAAAAAAAAAAAAAAAAAAATCATGTAAAAAATAGAATAATATTAAATCCAAGATCTTTGTTAGACAGATGCGATTTATTTTTATGTGTTAAATGCATAAGAAACTCACAAAGAATATTGATAAGACAAAAAAAATCTTGAATGATTGATTGTCAGTAGCTGCTTAAGAATCTCCAGGAGTTTAAGCCTTTTCTTTTTATTAGACAAGTATTATCTACTTTTAAGTAAAAATAATTATCATAACAAAGTAGCAAATTAACATGCTAAAAAAAATTTTAATCGCTTAAAAACATCCTTGAGTTTCTTGGCAGCTAAAAAACAATGGGGCCTCGGTAAATAAAAGTAAAACGTAAACTCAAATAAAATAAAATAGAATGCTGTTAAATTTTGGGATTGTTAGTTAAATCGTTGTTCGACACACGGTGTTTTAATAAATATAAAAAAAAAAGTAAAAACAATTAAAATTAAAAATAATATTAAGTAAAAATGGTTGATGTAAAAAGGGTGAAAACGTTATTATTGTATTATTATCTCGAAATACCGCACACACACAATCGTGGCGTAATACACATATGTCCCGTGGTTATCAATATACCTTTAGGTAAATCGGGCGGTACGTCGGAAGACTCTAAAACCGGATATAATTTCAGGTTGCAGTAATCTTTATTGCAGCATACTCCATTGTGATTGTAGTTTCGTTTGCAGGCGAGAGGGTCTTCAGGTGGGAACCAATTTTTTCGGTCGAAGCAGCTTTTGTATAATATATCATAATTATCTCTTTCTCAACATAACTATCACCTAATAAATTACCAGTTTAATATATGCCAACTGTCATTCTCTTATTTATTAACACTCATCGCTGTCAACCCATTTATTATATTTTATTTTTTTACCAATTAATCGGTAAATAGTGACCACTGATTTTAGATTTTATTTATAAATATTAAAATTTGTGCAGCAATTTCTTTAAAGAAATTTTTCCGGATTTTACAATATATTTAATATTACCAACAATAATAAATAATAATATAAACGAGCCACCGTGACCGTAAATAATACACAGAAAGAAAAATTTCTTGACTGAAGAATAAAATTCTTGGCTCAAGAAAATTTTCGGCTGTCGGAAGGAAGACCGAAGTTGTGTTGGCCGAAGTAAAAATTTTTCTTGAAACTATATTCTTGGTGGAAGTAATTTTTTTTTAATTCAAATTATCATAAATACTTGATACAATAAATTTTTATATTTGATCAAGATTTTTAGATACTTTAGGGAAGCAGCGCCACCTACTTCAGCTGAGAAAAAAATTTTATCACCTTAAGAAAATTTTTCTCTTGAATATTTGATACCCATTTTATATTATTTTAGCGTGCAATTATACATATTGAATGAAAAAAAATGATTCAATATTATTTGATCTTCCCATTTGACATATTAATCAATAAAAATATTAATAAAAATTTACTTCTATCTTTATATTTAATTTTTTGGAGCAAGAGGCTGAATTTTCTTAAAACAACAAGATTTTCTTGACTTATATAAATTTTCTTGGATCAAGATACGTATTTCTTAAAGCAAGAGAATTAATTTTGTTGGAATAAGTGAAATTTCTTGTGTCAAAAAAAATTTTTTTTTCGCTCAAGAAAATAATTAGGAAGAAAAATATTTACTTGGCTCAAGTAAACCTTTTTTTCTGTGTATCAATTAATCGGTATCATTAAATAGCGACCACTGATTTTATATATTTTATTTATGAAATATTAAAATTTGTGCAGTAATTTTTTTAAAGAAATTTCCCCGGCTTTTACAATATATTTAATATTACCAACAATAATAAATAATAATATAAACAAGCCACCGTGACCGTAAATAATATAAATCAACGACTAAATCTATCTGTCTGGTAGAAAGTATCTAATACGGTTCATCTATTAAAAGTTATGAATTCGCGGTTAAATAATTGATAAAATCGAGTAACCTAAATATAATCTGTCTGGCGAATAAATGATTTAAGAATTAAGAATGAGGTAGTGGTGGCAACATCGAGGTCGAGTTCTCATCGTCGTTTTAGCTTGTCGCTGAGCAATTTATTCCGAGAGAGTTTAAACGCGAGAATTTAAACTGTTTTTCTTTTCTATGTCTGTTATATTTGTCTCCTGGCTGTCTTATAATCACCATCTTCTCTTCAGTCCTCAGTTATAGTATTTTCTCATTATTATTATTATTACTCATCTCGGTCTCTTACTTTTAGCCTTATCACTTTCATTTCGTTTTCCTGCTGGAATGCAGCCAATTACTTAAAAACTTTTTTAAAACATTGTCTTTACTCTTGTGTAGTAAATACTTGGATCAGTGAAACCACTTTTTATTATTAGTAAAAAGTAGCTTTTAAATTTTCGATAGGATCTTTAAAGATATTAAAAAATGACGATAATAATAATAATAATGTTGAAAGGCTAGCTTATGAAGCAGCCTAAAATGCAATGATAAAAATGAGTAATATTTTTTTGAAAAAAAATAAAAAAAAGGCCCCTTATTCACGGAACCCCTGGTATAGAATTTTTTCAGCAAGTAAAACTAGCTATCGATCACTAAGAAGAACGAATTTCGTGTACGTTACCACCCTCTCTTTTTCTTTTTAGTATAGTATATACATATATACGTGTATTCTTTGTCTCCTTTCCTCGCAAAAACCGGTCGATCCCACACGCTTCCTGGCAATTATCCGCGCGTATGCCCTGCATCTTTTTTCCCCATCAAGAGTATTTCAATTATCCTGGTAGTATATAGTATGTAGAATGTAGTTGGCTCAACGGAACTGGGATTACTTTCAGCCTCAACAATTTTTACGAGTCTACGAGAGTAGGAAACTTCTTCACGTTAATCATCTAAATTTTTTTACGGTTTCATTAATAATAACTTTTGTTACAGGTTTTAAAAATTCAAATTATTAATGTTCTAAATATAAATATAAAAATAAATTATATTAATTATTTATTATAATTTTAGTTAGTTAAAAAAATTTATTTTACCTGTATGCGTGTGTGATGACGTCATCTTCGCGACTCGTACTCGCAAAACAGTAACCGTCTGTCTCGCATGTGTGATTGGTATCGACACAAATGTCGCAGTAACATTTTAATCCTAAAACAAAATATTTAATTAATGAATTAATTATTTTTCATGTTAAAAATATTTTCTTATAACATAAATTTATAGTGAAAAAATTTTTATAATTATACACTACTAAATCTTGCGGATTAAATTCCCGTTACAATTATTAACCATGTACTAATTCTATTGAAATAACTCAAGAGATTTTATTTTTTTCTATCGTATAATTTTATACCCATGACTAGTTTTTTCTGTATTATTTTTTAAAAAGACTTACAAAGAAAAAAAATCTCTAGGTAAAAAAAAAAATTACGCTTTAAAGTACTTATTTATTGCACTAAAATAATATTTTGGTGTTGTGCAATAAATAATTACTCACTTAAATTATTTATCTTTATTAAAGAACTTCAAAGAAAATAAAACTTTAGTTTACATTGAAATAATTTATTATTTTTTTATCGGTCTATTACCCGCATGTAAAATGAAAACAAATTCTAAAACTCAAAAATAAACAGCTAAATTTTAAACGGTTTAAATTACGCAAGACTACCGAGAAATTATCGAATAAATTAAAAATAAAATCTGCATACAAAAAAACGAAAAATAACGTATTGGACATAATCTTAATTTGCATACTAATATATTTATCTCAATATATATATATATATATATATATATATATATATATATATATATATATATATATATATATGTGTGTGTGTGTGTACACATATATTTCTCAACGCGCTAAAAAATTAATTCACAACAAACACGCTCGGATTTTATATCCATTATTTTTATAGCGAATGATAAAAAATTTAATTAAGTACACAAAGTATATCAATGCAGTAATGTCATATACTTTAATACGCAGTCATACAAACATATAATTTATGATTAGAATGCAATTTAAACTATTGTTGCATAACAAAACGTCGATAACCCTCATCGATAAACATTTTTAATAAATCATTAATACTAACTAATTTATTAACTATCATTCATAATAAGTATTTAAATTAACTATGTGCTTAAATTAATATTAAATAATAGTAATAATAAAAAATAATCTAAATTAATTACTTCACTCTAGAAAAAAATGTACATTAAATATTTAATACATGAATCTATTTTTTTATATTTTTCTTTGATTGCTCAGTGTTATCGTTCATTTATTTACATTGTTTTACATCAACAGGTTAAAACTTTCCATACATAAAAAAAATATTTAATTACGTAGACCAATAAAATATTGATAAAAAAAAATGTATAATGAATTTTGACTCCAAAATATTTTTTTTAAATTAAGAAATTTAGTAATATTCGACTCTGGACAGAACTGCCACATATTATAAATTCCTAAAGTTTAAACATTTTTAAAAGTAAAGTATTCAACTTTTTTATGTTACGTGAAATTGAAGGAAAACAGTACCTCCATGAAAAAAATATATTTCGAAATATATAAAAAATACATTTTAAATATATTAAAAATCTATAAAAAATATATAAATATACATAAATTATGTTTAGTAAATATATTTTTAATGACTAACTTTTGGCCGATTTTCATATAAATTTTATATTATTTCAAATATATTTTTTTTATATTTTTAGCTATGTATTTTTTGAATATATGTAAAATGTGTTTAAAATATATAAAATATATATGAAAATTGGCCAAAAGTTAGTTACTAAAAATATATTTACTATATATATTTTTTATATATTTCGAAATATATATTTTTTATATTTTTTTTTCATGGGGGTAATTTGATTTTGATTTTTTCTTGTGATTTTTGTTTAGAGACTACCTTTATTTCTTTTTATTTCTGTGCTTTTCTTGGCTACTATTCTGATTAGAAAATAAAAATTTGCTCCTTAAATTCTAAATTCTACAAATATGAATTTATTTTACCAAACAATACTATTATAAGGTGAATATATGAAATAATATATTATGAGGTTTTGGCGTAACTTTTTGATAAATAAATAAATAAAATAAATATAACTAAAAATAATTTTCAATAAAATTTAAAACTTTAAATATAAATTATTTTATCATTAATAAATGTAATAACAACTTATAAAAAAAACAACAACAGATAATAAACCCATTGAACGCCAGAGAAAAAATAAAAATAAAAAGCAATCGAAACACGTGTTAATAATGGAGTAAAAGCAAGTAATAATTAAATTTAAAATAATTAGTGAAGCGTATAATTACATACCATTAACAGTTGTTGATAAATAAATAATTAACACAAAGGCAATGATGCCCAGTGTGTTATTAACTTTTCCCATTTTGCTTAAAAATAATCAACTTGAACTTGAAGACGAGCAGCCCCACAATTTTGACATTTTATATCACTTATTATTATTATTACCAGTGTTGATTAATCAGTACGGTAAGCTGATCTGGTGAACTAGCGGTGGTAAATTGGACACCATTCAGCTGATTAAATTCATCAATTAAAAATCTATTTATATTAAATAAAAATAGATCACCGTCTTTATACAATAGACAATATAATCAGCAAGTTGTACTAGATGATGATAAAAGTCAGTGGCGTATCCATGAGCAACTCGACATCTCGTTTCTAAGCCTCCGGTCGATGACCGTGAGACAGCATGCCGACACAATACAACATATAACACTAACTATTTAGGCTCTTTTGCTGTTCTGCCTACTGTATACTACTCCAATTGGTAAATAATAGCTGTCAGCGATCCACCAACTGGTAGAAGAAATTCATCAGCACTTAGAAATATATTTAACGTTCATTTTATTATTATTATTCAATCAATAATTGCAACATTGTTGATAACTAAATAGAAAAAAAAAAAAAAAAAGTAAAAATATCATTCAGTCAGCATTATTTTTTTTTCATACGCACGCGGCCATTTTCTGCGATAGACCACAGCCTAGAGCTCTCAATAAATTGCGAATCAACGAGCTACATGCTACAGCCGGTTTTTAACAACACACTGTTTTAATTGTTGCTGTATTATTACAATGGTTTACGGTTATTTTAATATCACTTGTTTGTTGTTAGTCAGCTGGCATCACTGGTGACTATTTAGCGATAACTGATAACTGATAACTTTATAACACTGAGTAATTTAACTGAATTTATTATTTGATTTAACGAGTAGTCACTAACGTGTGTACCTGCTGATCACAACTGATGCACTACCGATGATTTGTCACTGAGCGCCATGACACTAGCTGTGTCAGGTGGTGAGAAAAAATATTAACACTCTTTTTTATTCGCATGCTTTTTCGCGGATTGATTATTTATTATTTCTGATGTTTATACTTAATATTTAACATCGCGATGTTTAATAGGTTTGTTTTTTCTTCCTGATACTCATCGCTTTTTTTAGCTTTATTATGGTTTACTTTTTTTATCGAGCTTAGAAGTGGCCGTTTTCTTTGCAGAAAAAAATTTTTAGCGCATGTGCAAAGTATACACGCGCAAGATTTCTGCGCGTAATTTTTCAGCGCGAAAATTTAAGGTATTAAAAAATATAATATTTAATCTATATTATTAAAAGAATAAAAAAATTTTGTGTCCAGGATAGTCATATGATAAAATCGGTTTTTTTAGTGAAATTTAGAGTCATTGCAAAGGTCATGACGAATTTATGCCTTTTCAAGGTTTCATTTCATTCTTACCGATAGTAAATTTATGATGATAAGTAATTAGGTTGCATTTGAAAATGCTCTATCTCTAGATACATAATTAAGAAATGACCTTGTATCTTGTGAACTATTGACATTTTTAATGATATAAGCTCATCCCGATGTTACACTCATCGAGACCTTTCATTTGAATACCCACATCAATTTTTCATATATTTATATATATTATATATATGTATATATGAAAAATATATCAAAATGCATGTGGGTACTCAAATGAAAGCTCTGGATGAATGTAACATCGGGATGAGCTTATATCCTTAAAATTGTCAATAGTTAAGAAAGTACAGAGCAATTTCACATAATTAAGAAATGACCTTTTATCTTGTGAAATATTGACATTTTTAAAGATATAAACTCATTCCGATGTTACACTCATCGAGACCTTTTATTTGAGTACCCACATCAATTTTTCATATATTTATATATATTATATATATATGTATATATGAAAAATATATCAAAATGCATGTGGGTACTCAAATGAAAGCTCTGGATGAGTATAACATCGGGATGAGTTTATATCCTTAAAATTGTTAATAGTTAAGAAAGTACAGGGCAATTTCACAAAAGTCATTATTTAATAAAGCAAAATTTTATTTATTTATAGTTCACAAGTTACGGCACTCACACAGTATTTAATTAAAATGTGAGAAAATAATTGTTATATCTATGACCTTTATTTTTTATTTAGTAAAATTGAAAATTATAAATAAATAATTTTTTGTTCATTTTTACAAAATTAATGAACAGAAACTTTGAATAATTATTTTTTTATTTATTTACATTGGCACGTTCTAAATATTTTTTTAAACAGTTCAAAAATCTATTTTTTATACTATTATTACTTATTATTTAAATATAAATTTTATCAATAAAATTAATATTTTTTTTATCATTTAAAATAAGTTATTTTAATTATATAACTGTAAAAATTTGGTAGAAATATTCAAAACTAATATTTTAGTGATTATTATCGAGATCTTTTACATTCAAAAATATACTAAAGAAGAAATAAAGTACAAAAAAATTATAAATTTAAAATATTTTTTATTTTATTACCAATAGATAATAAAAAATTTACAAATAGTCCATAATAACAATTTTTATACACAGAATAAAGATTATTATATTGAACGAAATAATAAAAATATATATACAATAATACTTTTAATAATGCCATTAAGTATTGCTTTTTTGATCATATAATTCATATTGAAAATGCAATTAATACTTGAGATTCAATTGCTGGTGATTACATCTGCGTTGGGCTGCCCCAAGTTCTTGAAACCGCAATTCGAGACACGCGTTTGCCGATGGTCTGCACAATAAATCCGATCTTTTGTAATTTTTCGTGATCTAGGATTTTTCGACCGTCGAAAATGTAAGCTGGTTTAGTCATTTCTGAATAAATGCGCTCGTAATCCAATTCCTAACAATCGATAAATATTAAGTAGCATATAATTTATTTTTTATAGAACAAAGAATAATTCATTTACACCTCATATAATATAATTAAAGATACTTACAATAAATTCATCCCATTCAGTGCACAAAACAATAGCGTGAGTATTTTTAGTTGCGCTGTACGCATCGTGGTAAATATTGACACGATTTTTAATATTATCAACGTCAAAAGCTGATAAATTGTCAATTATTTGAGATTCTTCAACCTGTAAAACAACAAAAGTTAAACAATTGTTGAAATAAATCCAATTGTGAAATTTATAGATTATAATCCACTGAACAACCCAAATATAAACTGCAATTATTTTTACAATGTATTAAGCTCTACACTTAAGTTGTTGTTTCTCGAAATTATGTTTTCAAATAGAGACTGAGCCAGAGCATTCTATATATTTACCTAATACACTTAATACACTTACTATTATCTATATTATTAAAAGAATGAGCAAAATTTTGTGGTCAGTGTATTTATGTGATAAAATGGATTTTTTGCTTAAATTTGGTATCGTTGGAAAAGTCTTGACTTGGAGTTGTGCCTTTTCATGATTCCGTATCATTTTCACTAATAGTCAATTTATGATGATAAGTATAAAGGATGCATTCGAGAATGCTCTATCTCTAGATACATAATTAAGAAATAACCTTGTATCTCGTGAACTATTGACATTTTTAAAGATATAAGCTCATCCCGATGTTACACTTATCGAGCCCTTTCATTTGAGTACCCACATCAATTTTTCATATATTTTATATATTTATACATATGTATATATGAAAAATATATGAAAATGCATGTGGGTACTCAAATACTTCTGATGAATGTAACATCGGGATAAGCTATCTTAAAATATCAATAATCAAGAGAGTACAGTGCAATTTAACATAATTAAGAAATGCCCTTGTATCTTGTGAACTATTGACATTTTTAAAGATATAAGCTCATCCCGATGTTACACTCATCGAGCCCTTTCATTTGAGTACCCACATCAATTTTTTATATATTTTATATATTTATATATATGGATATATGAAAAATATATCAAAAATGCATGTGGGTACTCAAATGAAAGCTCTTGATGAGTGTATCATCAGGATGAGCTTATATCTTTAAAAACGTCAATAATTTAAAAAGTACAGTGCAATTTAACAAAAGTCATTATTTAATAAAGCAAAATTTTGATTTTTTTTTTTAGTTACAAGCCACGGCAGTCACATAGTGACTGCAAGGTTATTACTTATAATTATTAATATCAAATATATTGTAACTGTTATTTCTAATGGAACCCGCTCAATGGCCTGCTATAGGGTTCAGTGTATTGTTTAAAATAAATAAATAAAATACCTTAGGGTCATAAATATGAAGAACAGCGCCCTCATCAAGGAGATTTTTAGCAACGGAAATAGCTGGACTTTCTCGAGTATCGCCAGTATTTTTCTTAAAAGCGAATCCTAGCATCGTGATTCTCTTATCAGTGACAGTATTAAAAAGACTTTCGATAACTTTAGTCGAGAATCTGGACTTCTGGTACTCGTTCATGTCGATTACTTGTTGCCAGTAGGCCGCAACCTCCGGCAAGTTTAAACACTCGCATATATAAACCAGATTAAGGAGATCTTTTTGAAAACAAGAGCCCCCGAAACCCACCGAAGCTTGAAGAAACTTTGACCCGATTCTTGAGTCCAAACCAACAGCCCTTGCGACTTCAGTTACATCCGCTCCAGTAGCTTCACAAACAGCCGATAACGAGTTGATACTCGAAATTCTCTGAGCTAAAAATGCATTGGCTGCTAATTTTGAAAGCTCTGAACTCCACGTGTTTGTCGTGAATATTTTATCACGCTTGATCCAGTTTTCATAAATTTTACACAATTTTTCAACAGCTTCACGCCCTTGTGGAGAGTCTTCTCCACCAATCAATACTCGATCTGGATTCATTAAATTATCAATTGCTGTTCCTTCAGCTAAAAATTCCGGGTTTGAAAGTATCTACAACATAAAAGAAATATTTACGGTAAATTAATCAATTAGAAAAATTTATTGACAATAAAATATAGTCACGTGTTTTACCTGATAAGAAACACCTGGCTTATGATTGGCTCGTAAAATATGCATGATACTTTCAGCGGCTCTTACAGGCACGGTACTCTTTTCTACGACGATTTTATCACTAGTAGCCACATCAGCTATCATGCGAGCTGTATTTTCTACGTACTTCAAGTCTGCAGCACGACCTTTGCCTATTCCAAATGTCTTGGTCGGTGTGTTGACAGATATAAAAATTAAATCTGCCTCTTTTATGGCAGCCTCGATGTCAGTCGAGAAGAATAAATTTTTTCCGCGACATTTTTCTACGACTACATCCAAACCTGGCTCATAGATTGGCAGTTTGTCCGAATTCCACTGTGCTATCTTTTCTTTACTCTTATCGACAACTGTCACGCGGATATCTGGGCACATCATTGCTATTACACTACAAGTTGGTCCTCCTACATACCCTGCACCGATTCCGCAAATTTTTTTTATTGTCATTTTTTTCTGAAACAAAATTCATTATTAATAAACATTTTAAATTGCGCGCTTTAATTTTAACCAATAAAAAAACTACATTTTTTTTTTTTAGAGTTTTGAGAATAAACTGACTAATTTAATCATGAATTTTATATTATAAATAAAAAATTAAAAAAAAAGAAGGAATAAGGATTATTTTTGATAAGTGACAGAAAATGGTAATTTTATTTAATATAAATTAAACATCTACTTACTTGATGCAGATTCTGATTGATACAAAAGTGTATTTTATTCACGCTACTGTCAAAAATTTATACCAGCGAATTTATGTTGTTAAATACTTGTCAAGTGTCGAACAACGAGTATCGGAACAAGTAAATATATTTAGATATTAAGAGAAATCAACGGCACGCCACGCATACAAAACTCTGCAAAATTCTCAAACACGCCTAATATAGCCGAAAACTCTGTATCCAAGTGACATCTAGCTTAAATCAAGATAACTAAAAAAACAGCTGACCGCGAAAAACCAGCGAAGGAAAATTACAGTTGGGAAATGGACATGAAAAATGAAAATATGGACAAAATTGTATGACATGAAAGTTAGCTGTCACTTATTAATTTTTTAATTTTTTTTAACAAACAAATTTTGTCTAAAAATTATTTTTAAAATTGCATTTAAAAATTTTTTAAATTTCTACTTGTCAAGTTTTTATCAAAATTAAGTTTAATTTTTTCATTAATGAAATTAGAACAAAAAATATTTTTTAAAAATTACAATTACTGTTTTTTAAGTTTTTTACAAATTAAATTTTTTTTTTTTATTTTTTTATAATAATTTTTTCAATGAAAAAAAAATTCTAAAAATTTTTAGATGTCGGCTAACTTAATTTTCATAATTTTTTATGATAATTAATGTAGCACATATTTAATTTAATAATTTTAAAAATTTTATACCAAATAAATTACGGCAAACGAAAATAAGAAAAAAAAATTGACATTTAGAAATTTAAAAAAATAAAAAAAGCAATTTTTTAAAAATAACTTTTTGGAACAAATCTTTTTGTTAAATAAAATTAAAAAATTGTCATGACAGCTAACTTTAATGTCATCAATTTTTTTTTCTATTTATTTTTTTGATATAATTTATTTGTTACAAAAATTCTTAAAATTATTAAGTATCTGCTAAATTAATTTTCATCTAATTAATTTTAACACTTGCTCACTGAGTAAATAAAGTAAATTTATATAGCGAGAGTGGAGCAAGTCAACAATTGCATTACTTATAATCGATAGTAAAAAAACTCTTTATCAACGACTTGATTGAAACATGTGGTGAAAATATATTACAAGTAACCTAACAAAAGTTCAGTGTGTTTACACATCTAACTTCTCCAAAAAATTTCGAATTTTTGATTAAATAACTAAACAAACATAAAAAAACGTCACTAGCTTACAAAAAACGCGTATTCTAGTTGCAAAAAAATCAACTAGAATATTCTATTAAATAAATCGGAATGCTGTGTCAATGTGAAATGTCTGTTAACCTCTCAAAAAATCACATCATTCAACAATACAGAGAACATTATTTACAGTGGAAACTTTTAAGAGTAAAATAGTACCCGTTTTAATTTCCAAAAAAAATCTTCAGAAAATAATAAATTTTTTGATTAATTTTTACGTTTCTCTTAGTTGATTTGTTATTTAACACCTAGATAGTTTAATTAAAATTGTATATTTTCTTTTAAATTCCCAAGATATTTAATTAATTAATTAATTGCTAAAATGGTGGCCGTAGATAGTGACAAGCTGATAGAGCTTCAGAAGAAACCAGAGTCAATAAGAAATATATGTATCCTAGCTCATGTGGACCATGGGAAGACAACACTGGCTGATTCATTGGTATCAAGCAACAATATTATATCTCAAAAGCTTGCAGGCAAGCTGCGTTACATGGACAGCCGTGATGATGAGCAACAACGTGGAATAACAATGAAGTCTAGTTCAATAGCGCTCTATCATAGTTACAATAATAATGAATATTTATTAAATATTATAGATTCTCCAGGTCACGTTGATTTTTCCTCAGAAGTATCAACAGCAGTACGTTTGTGCGACGGAGCAATTGTAATCGTCGATGTTATTGAAGGAGTATGTCCACAGACGCGAAGTGCCTTGTCAATGACGTACATCGAGGGATTAAAACCGATCCTGGTGCTAAACAAAATGGATCGTTTGATAACTGAGCGGAAACTGACCCCTCAGGATGCGTATATCCACCTTACACAAGTATTGGAGCAGGTAAATGCAGTTATGGGTGAGTTGTTTGCTAGTGATATTATGGAACGTGAAGAAAAAGCTGAATCCAATGACGTAAGTAATGATAATACCTTGGAAAATAATTCAATGCGGCGGCCAGTAACTGAATATCAGTCGGTACTTGAACAAACCGATGATTCTAATTTGTATTTCTCTCCCGAGCGCGGTAATGTTGTATTTGCAAGTGCTATTGACTGTTGGGGATTCTGTATTGAAGATTTTGCGAAAATTATCAATAAAACTCATAATTACAGCGTGGATAAAATGATGAAGATATTGTGGGGGGATTATTGGTATGATGAGCAGAATGAAAGGATTAAAAAAAACGCGCAGAAAAATAAACAAACACCGCTGTTTGTTTCGATGGTTCTGAATGTACTCTGGGAATTTTATGAACTTACGCTTATTAAAAAAGATAGGGAGAAATTGATTGAAATGATGGGAAAGTATGATGTTAAATTTTCGGAGCGCGATAAAAAAACAAAAGATTTTAAGGAACTACTTAAATCTTTAGCTTCTCAGTGGCTGCCGCTTTCACAAGCGTGTATTAATATGGTTTGTAATAATGTACCGGCGCCTCATCAGTTGCCAAGGGAGAAAATTCAGCGACTGATGAGTGGTAATAAAGAATTTAAAGCTCTACCTGAAGAGACTCGGCAGTTAGAGAAAGCTTTTTTAGAGTGCAGCTCTTCGCCAGAAGCACCGGTTATTATTTTTGTTTCGAAAATGTTTTCTGTTGAGAAAAAAATGTTCTCGGATTTTAAAATCAAACCACCGACTGCTGAAGAACTGGCTAAGAGGCGCGATATTGTGAGAAGAAATAAAGAGAAATTGGAGCTGAAGAAACGTGAAGAGACACACAATCAAGAGAAGCGTGATCAACAATTGGATAATCGTGACGAAAACTTGGAGAAAAATGATAAAGAAACTGAACAAAAGGTTAATGAAACAAAGAAAGTAGGAATAGATTCTAATTGTGAAGAAGAAGAAAAAGAAGATGATGCTGATCCTGAAATTCTTATTGGATTTGCTCGTGTGTACTCAGGTGTAATTAAAATAGGCAGTGAGTTGTTTGTACTCGGGCCGAAGCATAATCCAGAGATTGTTATTGACAGAAAAAATAATGGTGAGAGTATAGAGCCGGGTGAATCATTGAAAGAACTTAAATCTGGATGGCATGTAACCAAAGTCACGGTGACCAAGCTCTATATGCTGATGGGTCGTGATCTGCAGAGCATCGATGAAGTGACGGCTGGCAATGTCGTGGGAATCGGCGGTCTGGAAGAGCATGTACTAAAAACAGCGACGTTATCGTCGACAATAATGTGTCCTTCGTTTACTGAGCTTACTTCACTGACAGTCCCGATCTTGAGAGTCGCGCTCTATCCCAAGCGATCGTTCGACCTGCAGAAATTTATCGACGGTCTAAAATTGTTGAACCAAGCTGACTGCTGTGCTGAAGTTCATATTCAGGAGACTGGAGAGTATGTCCTTAATACTGCCGGTGAAGTACATTTGGAGCGCTGTCTAGATGATCTCAAACAGAGATACGCGAAGGTTGATATCACTGTATCGGAGCCGATTATTCCATTCCGTGAGACTGTGGTGCCACCACCGATCGTCGATATGGTAAACGAAACTATCGAGAACAAAGCTAAGGATGAACCTATTTTTTTCGAGCACTCGATGGGAAGTGATAAGTATATTATTGAAATTGACGTTAAGCCGCTGTCGGAGAGTGTGACTAAACTCTTGGATAACAACTCCAATTTGATCAAGCAGCTTGATTTACATTGGGAGCGAATGGGAAAATCTGAACACCTTGCTGATACTTTGAATCATTTAACTCTGGATGATACTTCTCCTATCAGTATTTCGAAGGTTAATGTTTTTAAGAAGGAACTTGAGCAAGGACTTGAAGAAAATAATTTGGGAAGTCTTGAAAATATTTGGTCGTTTGGCCCCAAAAAGTGTGGGCCTAATTTACTCATAAATGCTACCGATTATAAACGACAACCCTTTTGGATGAGACAAAATAAATATTCTACTGATTTTCGGGCTTCGTAAGTTTTTATTTATTTTATTTTTACTTACATTATTCTATTGAATTTAAAAGAAACTAGCAATTTTGCAGTAACTATGTGAACTATAAATGAATAAAATTTTGCTTTATTAAATAATGACTTTTGTTAAATTGCACTGTACTTTTTTAAATATTGACGTTTTTAAAGATATAAGCTCATTCCGATGTTACACTCATCAAGAGCTTTCATTTGAGTACCCACATGCATTTTTATATATTTTTCATATATACATATATATAAATATATAAAATATATGAAAAATTGATGTGGGTACTCAAATGAAAGGTCTTGATAAGTGTAACATCGGGATGAGCTTATATCTTTAAAAATGTCAATAGTTCACAAGATATTTGTTAAACTGCACTGTACTTTCTTAACTATTGACATTTTTAAAGATATAAGCTCATCTCAATGTTACACTCATCAAGAGCTTTCATTTGAGTACCCACATGCATTTTTATATATTTTTCATATATACATATATATAAATATATAAAATATATGAAAAATTGATGTGGGTACTCAAATGAAAGGTCTTGATAAGTGTAACATCGGGATGAGCTTATATCTTTAAAAATGTCAATAGTTCACAAGATACAAGGGCATTTCTTAATTATGTTAAATTGCACTGTACTTTCTTAACTATTGATATTTTCAAAGATATAAGCTCATCCCGATGTTACACTCATCAAGAGCTTTCATTTAAGTACCCACATGCATCTTGATATATTTTTCATATATACATATATATAAAATATATGAAAAATTGATGTGGGTACTCAAATAAAAGGTCTCGATGAGTGTAATGTCGGGGTGAGCTTATATCTTTAAAAATGTCAATAGTTCACGAGATACAAGGTCATTTCTTAATTATGTACCTAGAGATAGAGCATTTTCGAATGCAGCCTAAATACTTATCATCATAAATTGACTATTGGTGTGTTAGTAAAAACCCATTTTATCATATAAATACACTGGCCACAAAGTTATGCTTATTTTCTTAATAATATAGATAATTTTTATTTTCAGGTATGACAATAGTATTATTAATGGATTTCAATTAGCAACAATTGCTGGTCCTCTGTGTGAAGAACCAATGCGAGGCGTCTGTTTTATCGTCAAAAAATGGGAAAAAATTGTAAAAGAAACTGAAAGGTAACTATTAATTTTTCCAGTTTTTTATTTATGAATTTTTAATTATACAACTGTAAATAATATAATTAATAATGAAAAAAAAACAATGCTTTTTTTAGTGGACCTGGTAGCAATCAAAATATCAAGAAAGATAATGAAGATACAGGAAGGTATATATTATTTATTTTTTCTTAAGTAATTATTCATTTCAAAGGGCTGACGCAAAAATATTTATGGATAATAATTTAAATAATAATAATCATTAGTTGCAGCGAACGTACTAGTCAAAGTCAAAGTGATGTGAGTGGTAAATTAATATCTGCATTCAAAGATTCCTGTCGTCGTGGACTCAGCATGCGACGACCTCGACTAATGACACCGATGTACTCATGCAGCGTTCTAGTCAACTCTGATGTTCTTGGTGAGTTTTATAATTATATTATTAACACTCAATAAATATAAGGACATTTAATGACTATTCACCCTATAAAAATGTCAAACCAGTTGGATAGTTTTTATTTTATCACTTTATTTAAAGTATAAATTCATTTTAATGAATATTTATTATAAAATTTTATAAATTAGCTACCGAATTTAATCGAATAATTCTTAACGAATAGTTAATAACTAATCGTCATAATTTATTTACACAAAAATAATTATGATAACTTATAAATATACTTGTTATACTGGAGTATTGGCGCGTCTAAAAATTGTTATGATATATAGCGATTAAAAAATAGTGAAAATGACACAAAAAAAAAAATTGATGATAGCGGAATAATAAATAAAATTATTAATTTATATTATTATAATTATCAATTGCGATAAATTCGTATACGTATTTTAAAAAAATCACGATTGTTAATTCCAATTTGCTGATTTTAGTAATTCTGGTACTCTGTGCCATGGGAATGTCGATTTATAATTTTCAAAATCGTCTTCAATTGTGTCAATACCTGAAAAAAAAAATTATTGTTTAATTTAAGGAGATCAAAGTACCCTCCTAGTGTAAAAAATGCCCATAAAAAAATAATACGTATAAATACTTTTGTTATGCATCTTAAAATTAATTTTTAAATTAATTAATAACATTTTTGAGAAAATTTCCGAAAAATTTACTCATTAAATAATTAGTAACATTTAATTGACTAATAAAAAATATAGCACTATGAATTATCGGCATACACTTGACAACACCGCAAGAGTTCCCTAACTTTAAAATTTATTTATGTTTACTGTTTAACTAAAATGACTAAGATCTTCTAGCATTTAAAAATCCGCGGTTACTTATGCTTCGTGTAACTGCGCAAGCGGTGTTGCCAAGTCAAATACAAGATTTTAAAGAACGGAAGTTCCGAGTGATTTTTCATAAAAATATAAAA
This sequence comes from Cotesia glomerata, assembly GCF_020080835.1. Taxonomy (NCBI): domain Eukaryota; kingdom Metazoa; phylum Arthropoda; class Insecta; order Hymenoptera; family Braconidae; genus Cotesia; species Cotesia glomerata. Next base: position 4,409,170 of record NC_058159.1, on the reverse strand, counting down.
TATCTCCGTAGTCCGTTCGGAAAGCTACTTTTTTTATTATTTTAATCGAAAGCTTATTATTTTATCAATCAATTTCAATGAAAATAAAATTTTTTTAAAATCGTTAATTGCATTAAATTCTTAACCAAATACACGGCTAGTGGAATCTCTATTTACCTACATGTAAAAATTACAATTTTGAAACCTAATTATTTCATTAAATATACCGGAAACCTACTGTTTTTTAATTTTTTTATTAATTATTAGGCTACGTAAGATAAAAGGCCCCACTAGTGGCACCTTTAACCCCTATTACACGGAAAAAAGTAATCTGTAATAAATAATAGTCGATTTATAATAACTAATGATCAACTGCTAAAAATTACCATTTCAAACAGTAAAAGCGTGATTTTACTATTCACTTTATAATATATTTATCATTTAAACGCTACAATTTATTCTTTACATGGAAGAAAATACTATTTCAAACAGTAATATTCGCTATGTGAATGTCGAAAATGTTATAGTATAATAATTAAGAATTTTGACTTTGATATTTATCATTTCGTACCTAAAAAATGATAGCATGATATGTAAAAAATATAAAATAAAATTACTAAATTTCTAATACAAGCAACGTCAATATTAACTAAGCAAAATGGTAAATTTTAAACGCAACGCTAAAAATTAAACTATAATTATTGACTGGCTTGGACTGTAAAATGTATATTTTAAAAATAGAATTTTTAATGTCGCAAACGTTAAATTTTTCCAGAGTAAGACCTCCTTCTCCTCATCTGAGTTCCCCCTTTTTTCTCATAGTATCGACTATATATTGAAATGACAATTTTTACTGTTTGAAACTGTAATTTTTTAAGATAAAAAATTAAATTCACTATAGTGACAGCTACTTATTACTTATTTTCGATATTGAATTATAAATTGTGGCTTTTACACTTTCTACATTAAGTTTTGTAATATTTATATTTTTGCCACCCTGATGTCCGCTGTACTGTTTGAAACTATAAAAATTAACCGGAATCCGAGTAAATTTTACAGTTTACTGTTTTCCGTGTAGTGGCACTTTTTTTTTTTCAATTAAAAAATATGCTACTTGGAATAAAAATAAAAAATTTTCTTGATCTAAAGGTTTCAAAGATTAGAATTAATATATTCATTTTTTAAACTAACGATTTCATTAATTGAATAAGTACCAAAATTTTAACCAAAGTTTTAAAAATTTAACTACTTTGCGTGGATCTCCTTAAAAAAAAATTAAAAGAGAAATAGGAAGTTGTAAAGTAACCCCGCAAGGCTTAAGGTCAATTGAATGTTTGATAAAAAAAAATGATAGAGAGAAATGTATATGAACAATTACGATATAACATACTAGTGATAGAAGATCAAAAATCATTAAAATGAGTAAGGAAGTATCAACATATAGTAAGATAATCCCTAATAACATGGGAATCATTCCCATGTTGATAGGAATCATACCTATAAACATAGGCAAACGGTACAATAATATATTACGTTCTCTGTTGAGCGTTGTAGAACGTAAGATAATCGTTACCGTCTCTCTATCTAATATAACAGATTTAAATTTTTAAAATTAAATATTCGTAATAAGAATAAGTATATGATAATTATACCGAGAAGATTACGTGTCTGTCGTAACGGGCGTCCTTTTCTGGCTCCTTGAACGCACATCATTCCGAAGACGCTGATACCCGGAACACTAGCGTATGTAGGTTGATCGTGACTCATAGGACCCTCTATAAAACAATAGTATATAATTGTTATTATCAGTTTTAAATAATTGCTGTTGAAGAATACAAGTACTAGGTATAAAAGGAATAAAATAAAATAAAATAATGAAAAAAAAAAAAAAAAAAAAAAGCATACCTAGGATATTTGTTTCTGGGCATTTGCAGATAACTAGGTAATGCGATTTTCCAGTTCTTACATTTTGTAACGCAAGTAATGACCAGTCTCTCGGCATTCTACATTCTCGCATTTCAGCAACTGGTTCACATGTCTTAACTAATGTCAATGCCTAATAACATATATGGTAAATAATTATAAACTATAACAAAGATTAATATTATATAAAAAACAGTTAAGTGTATAGAATTGGGAGCATACTAGATTAGTATTATTTATCGTCAAAGAATTATATCTATATTTAAATTCAATCGACTGATAGTATAGGAAATAAAATATGATAAAGATAAAGGTAGTGGTAATGAATAAAAATTATAAAAGAAAAATAACTGGAATTTACCCTGGTATGTGGATCAGTAACCAGTTCCGTAGTATGCTGATCATCGGCATCAAGCGATGCACTACAAGGATCCCGATATCTGCCTGGACAAGCACATAATGGTTGAGTAAAATTCAATCTAACATAAACTGCATTACACACTTGTTGAACAGCGCATTCTGGTAATAAATACATATGCTGATTATGTGGGTAATAATGATATTTTGTCGGCTTGGCCAGCGCTGCGCTTGCACCTTCTGGCAATCGTACTCCAGTCTGCAACAACAGTAAAAATAAAAATCAACTGACAAAAAAAATGTAGCAAAAAGTATTATAATTTATGAAAGATGTTATGGTAAAGATGAATAATGATTAATAATGAATGGGTCTGATTTAATGTGAACAGTAAATGACGGTATATCAGATTTGTCAGAGATGCTGCTAAAATAATAATGACCATAATGATAATAATGGTAAAGAGTTAAGCGTGCCATAAGCTGTACAGACATCGTGTACAAGTAATATTCTTGATAATGATGTTTGTGAAACAACACAGTGAACGGCTGTGGATAAACCGCATACAAGCAACTCTTCCTACCGCAATCATTAAGCGTAACAGACAAAAATCGTGACTTGTACTGAGAAATTCCAATTCTACAAACTACCAAGCTGCTGCTGCTTCTTCTTCTTATTCTTCTTCAACTTAGCTCTTCAGATTTTATTTTTAATATTTTTATTTTACGTTTTTTGTTAACAATACGTAAAAGTCAAGAAACAAGGGCTTAACGTGTAATTTACAGAGCAGCTTCTGTTGTTGTTACCTTCACCTGATACTAATAATCCATCCCTACAGTAATTTAATAGCAGCTATTTATATTTTAACTTATCTTATTTTGTTATATTCAACAAATCATAAAATAACCTTTGTTAAATTTGTATTAACCTAGAAAATTTCAAAGGTCTTTGTGATTCAGAGATACGCTTTTATGAATTATTTATGAACTGTAACAAATGGTGTTTGTTTTGTTAAGTAATTTATTTTATTTCAATTTAATGAAACCTATTACCTATTGAAATGTTTAGAATTATAACCCATAACTATGCAAGTGAGATCTTTTGTATGTAAATATTTAAAATAAATATTTGAGGGAATCCCCGTTTGTGTTTAGCCAACTGATGCCATCTATTTTGCGTGTAAGCGGCTAATTTTAAATTTGCCGGAAAATTATAAACGATTCAAATAACCGGAAAAACAAGTTAATGCATTAGTTGTTAAAGTGTTGATTTAAATAGGAAGAATTATTACGGAAATAAAATAAGTTGACGGAAAAAAACATTCCGAGCTACTGGGTAAGAAAATTAGAAAATCAAAACTGTTTGATGGTTGAATAGTAAAAATCAAGTGGGTGGATACGAGGAAGTCAGTTAACCGAGACCGTTTCGGTCTTACAAACTCGGTGACATAGAAAATATTTCTTTAGCTGTATCATCAATGTGGTCGTGAAACTAAAACTTATAACCGTCCTGTCATTAGTTACTTTTTTTCTTTATTTCATCATTTATTTATTTTTTTTATTTTATCCTCTTCTATTAAACTTTTTTTATGGTAATTTCTAGCGTAAAGTATCAAAGTAGCGTTCTTTGACGGCGTAATAATAGTTTTTTATTAGAATATAAAATTGACTTGAGCGTTTAACATTTGTTTCGTTAATGGTGCGAAACTTTCGGTTTAAAATAATTTAATTTTTTTTAAATAACCTTTTTATACTCCATTAATTATTATATTGTGTTATTTATGCCCTAAACAATTCAACATTAAATTACGACAAATTAACTTTTAATCTTTATGATTACGAGTAGTTAATCATTGAAGATCAAATCGTACATACATACAAGATAAATTAAGGAAATACTATTACTATTACTCTGTTTTGTTTATCTGTTTTACTAGTATATAAAATACGGAAGTGGATATAAAGATAGAACAAAGAATATAAAGGCTTCTCTGGGCTCTAGGGTCATTAAGGCCACCACTGAGCGTTAATGACTCTTGGGCAAGTACATTCACCTACAACTATTTTACCTTTTTTTAATCAATCATCTTCATAAATAAATATTGGCTTTTAAATTTCTTCACCATTCATTACTTTATCATCATCAAAAAATTATGTTATTACTTCCTTTAACTTTTTATCTTGATCTAAAGAAATTAATATAGAAAAATAATTATTAAATTGTGAAGAAATAATAATTTTTAAATTCTAATTATAAACTTATGATGATAAATTTAGCAGATATTTGATAATTTTTAGAATTTTTTTTTTTTTTTAATGAATTATGGCAAAAAAATATATAAAAAAAATTGACATGTAGAAATTTTAAAAAATTAAAAATGCAATTTTTTAAAAATAATTTTTTGGAACAAATTTTTCTGTTAAAAAAAATTAAAAAATTCTCTAGTGACTGTTAACTTTAATGTCATTATAAACTTAATTAATAAATAATAATAATAATAATAATATTCTTAATTCAATTTCTGTATTAAAAATTGTTGATAATTATTAACAAGTGGGATCCCCATACCCGTGTTAAATTTTTTTTTTTTTAATCAAATTGATCAATTTTTTTTAAATTGTTCGTTTTTTTATGTACTTTTCAAAAAAAATATATCAAAAAAAGATAAAATAGAAATTTTATCCAAAAACATGAGCCAAAATTTTTTCCAACTATTATTATTATTATTATTATTCTTTTTAAAGGCTTATTATTACTCTTTTTAAAAGTAAATTAGCTATCGAAATCTTTATTTTTTCCTTTAGCGATATTTTTTATCATAAATTCGCCGTAAAAATAAGCAAATTCAAAAAATAAAAATTTTGAAAATGTTAATTTTTCACCTAGTTATTGCCAAAAATGAGGTTAACCCCACTTGTAAATAATTACTAAATTTTTAAATTACTTTTCAAAACATAAATTGAAATTAAAAATAATAATGTTTATAAATTTTTTGGTAAAATTTAAATAAATCACAGAAACATTCGTATCAACTATAATTAAAAAAAAAACGAATCCAGTTGATCAGAAATAAATTTTGGACCTTTTTAATGGAATAAATTAATATAAAAATAAATATTTAAATTTGAATCTAAAACTTAAAATCTCCTGTAAGTTTCATCTCGGTTACTGATCTAGTAAAGTGATCGTTCTTACTTTCGAGGTCAACCTGAGCTCATGCAGTTTGTTTTTAACGAGTTCCGAAGCAGTTAGCCGTACATTCTCCTAAGCCCTCAACTGGTGAAACTGGGTCCTACTCTCTTTATACATATTATATACGCAAACATTAACGTATGGATGAATACAAGATAAGATATAGATGTATAGGGTATCGTGTGTTCATCAGCATCCAATACGAATTGACACGAACAAATAAAATATCCAGTCACGCATAGGTAGAAAATTTTAGCTTGCGGTATCGGGAGTAAAAAAATAAAAGTAAACTAATGATAATGATAATTATTAATATTAGTATTAATAGAAGATTTTGTTTAATAGCTTCAATTTATTCTTGATGATGTTTGCTTTGTGGGTTTCATTCTATTAACTTATAGCTTTGATGATGATTAACTAGATAAAAGTAGAAAATATATTTATATATTTATATTAGTAGGGTAGGCAGATAGATGGTGGGTTTAATAATTAATCACGACAAGTACAAATGTCATGGATTTTAAAAATAAAGAAAGTATGCAGAAGTGCACATCAAGTACGCTCAAGACAAAGTTTTTATTATAAAGTAGGATTTGGCGCAACTCTCATGAGAATCATGGGAGCAATAAATACAAGATTGTATTGATGAATAAAAAAAAATTCCGAGTGAAGAGAAGAGAAGAGAGAACTTTCTCCATACATGTTTATATATTTATGTATATATGTAGATGTAAATGTCGACGTCGAGGTGGATGTATGCATGTATTTGTTGCATTGATTCGTACCACAACATGGCCTCCTTTGTGCATACTGCAATAATACACTCCACTCTCACGTGTAATACTATTTCACGGGACAACAAGGAAGAAAGACAATGACAATGAGATTTATTTCATACACGATCGTATGTACTTATCTTGTACCTCGTAAAGATATCTTTTAGTTTTATTTTATTCTTTTATTTTTTAAACGGGGGCGAACCAGACGGTTTATGGCTACTGAAAAATTTCGTGACATTTGATTCTATCTCGAATTAGCTTCCGAGGAATTTTAAACTCTGACCGTAGGGATCTCTGCGTACAATAACATATAAAGTACATTATACATTAAAAATAATAATAATGTAAGAAGAAAAGGGTTTCTAGATTTTTGATTATCAAGAAGAGAAAAAAGTAAAATTTTTAGAATTAATTATGAGAAGAAAACAATACTACTGAGATAAGAAAGTAAAACGCTTTTAATTAATAGACTTTATAGATTTAACAGCGAACAAAATAGATTATGACATTTAATTGTTACGTTTCTGGAGAGTAATCATTAAATTACTTCCGTATTGCTTTTACGAGAAAATAGTATTATTACTGTTCGCGGGTAAAGAGAAGTGATTTATTAAGTTAGATTGATTATTTTCTTTTTAATTACATGTCATTTATTTTTTTTTTTTTAATCTCTGGTTATTTTTTAAAAATTTCTTTATTGTGTAAAGTATATTTTTTCCAATACATTCCTCTTGAGAAGTTACTAAAAAAAATATACGCTGAGAAAAAAAAGTACTACTCTTGAGAAAATTTTCTTGTCTCATGAATTGATTGAATTAATCGAATTATTTTTTATTTAATTCAAGTGAACCTATTCGTTTGTGAATCTATCAAAATTAATGCCAATATTTTATTATCATAATAGATATTAATATTCTTTTGTCAAAAAACTAAAATTTATTTTAAACGATTCTTGAGCCAAGAAATTTTTTTCTGAACGAAAATTTTCTTTTTTCTTAGTGTATATAATTACTTTTGTTGAATTAAATTTTTAATTTCCAACTCTGAAAAATTTTTCATTCATCCCAACTATTTTTAAAATAAAAAAAAATCATCAATCATTTAAAAAGACTAGTCTAATTTAAAAATTCCTTCAAGGCCTGAAAATGCCAACAAAGAAAAATAAATAAATATTTAATGAAAGACTGAAAAAACCGCAAAATTGCTGGTAAAAAATGTCCATAAAATAAAAATATAAAATATAATAAATAGGTTCTCACCTCGCCGACACTGGTGTAATTTATGTGAAGCTTTATCTGCGGTCGAATTTTGCTGGGTGGCGACTCACGAGTCTCTTTGGATGATAACGGGCTAGGCGAAGTAACTTGAACTTGTTCCAGCTGAATTTTCTTATAAGCAATTGTACTCGCACCGGCACTATAACTGCTGCTGCTACTGGGACTGGTGCTGCTGTTACTGCCGTAGCTATTGTTATTATCAGTATTGCTATTGCTTTTGCTGGTACCAGTACCAGCACCACTGGCAGTGATTCCAGAGATGCTGGTGCTACTAGTGCTCATCGAGTCAGTGGTAATGGCATTTTCAGAGGCTTTAGCACGCGTTGCTAACGGAGAGGCCGTGATATTCGCAAGAGAGGTCGTTTTCTTGCTCAAGTTTGAGGAATTCCGGGTGGAAGTCGGAATTATTGTTGATGGAAGGGACATACAGCAGCCACTGCATACCATAATCACCAGAAATGACAATTTCATCGCGAATCAAATAAACTTGTCCTTCTATTTGCTATTATTATTTTTTCTTATTTTTTTATTATCACTATTATCTAATAAATCACTTTGACTGTTCAGTATGCTCAATTAGTCACCTGGTGTTGAACACACACCATTCGACAATCCACGTTCAAGTCTGCAACAGAATTTACAACCCATTATATTTTCATAATTCTCCCATTATAATTCGTTCAGAACAGAGCCGACATTATTTACAATTTACAATCAACATTACTCTAAATGCCTCAATTACTAATTTTATTTCAATTATTATCAATTTCTTCTTCAATAATCGCAACAATTATAATTTAAACTCTTTAATGTTTGTTAGAGATCAATTTTTCTCACTCTTTTTATTTTTAATTTTTCGCTGATAATTTTACTGAAATTAAAACACTGATAAAAAAATTAATTTTCTTCAGAAATAAAATCTTTAATGAAGAATTTAATTAAAATAATTTTATTACATTATCAAGAAATATTTAATTGTGATAAAAAAATTTTTTCGCTTGTTTTTAAATGGTTTCTTCAAAATTATATTGATTTAAAATTTTTCCTTATAAATCAAATTAATTTTTCATTAAAAATTGGAAAATTTTCATGATTTTTTTAATAATTAAATTTTTATATCAAAAATTTTTTTTAATTTTTCAAAAATAATTTTTTATAAATTTTTCTTACTAAAAAATTTAATTGTAAAAAAAATAAAATTTTTTATAATTTTCATAGCATTACTGAGACTTTAATTCAACTGACAATTGGTAACTTACTTTTATAAAATAAAACAAGATCATAAAAAGACTAGAACCGACTCTAATACTCTAATTACAAGCTTTCTTTCCTTAAATAGACTTAATAATATATAAAACTAAAAAATTTTTTAATAAAAATAATTTGCTTGGACTTAAACTTACTAAATAATTGTTAACAATAAATGACGTGACAATTAAACGGTTAGCTTCTATTCCTTACTGTGAGAATAATGCAAATTGATCTCACGTTATGCGTTTCTGTCGTTCCATTCATACTGCATCTTCTATATTGCCAACAAAAAAAAATTAAAATTACCATATTATCTTTAATGATCATCATCAAACTAATTAATTAATTTTTAATACAATAGAATAACAAGTTTCACCGCCAAAAATTTCCAAAACTAATTCACCAGATAGATCAACATCCTTTGTTCTAATTCCAACGCTTTCATTTTTTTAATACACTAACTATTGCGTTACAATTGAAGCTGAAAGGTGGTCAAATAAACCATTAAATATGTACACATATTAATACAAGCTAAAAATGAGCGTTTATAAAGGATAAATATGCCTTAACGGTACAGTTATTTTTTAACCGAGATGACAGGATCAAAATTCGCAGACTATTTTAATTTTAATAAAAGTAAGCCAAGAAATAAATAAAAAAACAAAAGTCCTTTTATTTATTTATTTTATTATTAAAATCGTACACAAAAAAAAACTTTTTACACCAAAAAAATTTGAAGGAAGACAAAAATTGGTAATCGGAAAAAATAGACCCGAAAAAAAATTTTTAAATTATGAAAAATTCTTATTATTTCATTGAAATTATTATAAAATAAAAATAATAATAATAATAATTTAATAAATCTGAAATAATATGAATTTTTCATATCTATTTTTTCCAGGATTCACAAAAATTATTTTAGAGTAAGAAGAAATTTTTTTGGCTCAAGAAACTTTGACTTAATTCAAGAAATTTTTAATCTTCCTTAATATTTTCTTAAGCCAAGATTTTTTATTTATTTATTTATTTATTTTTTTTTTTTTTCAGTGTATCAAATTACCTTTATTATATTACTTTATTTTATCATAAAGTACTTTTACAGACAATAAAAAAAATAGTAATCGATATTAAATTACATATAATCAGAAGGGCATTTTTAAGCGTGTAAAAAATTAAAATAGTATCATTCTCTGTGGGACAGGTTGCCCGTGCACTTTCGTTACGCTCCAGAGGAATGAGAGCGCGCGACTTGAAGGTGAACGCTAAGAACACTATGTACTAAATAAATATATATATATAAATGTCTATACATTGATGCAAGTACATGTACACCCATACATCCACATACATATATATAAAATAAGTTTATATATGTATATATAAATATAAACGCGAATACACGCGACTCGGCTGACTGGAGTAAAACGCGCTTGGCCACGGTCAAGGTTCGCCGGCGCTGCATTTGATTGCGTGCGATGAACTCACTGTTGTTGTAACTTGTAACGGAAGTAAACTTTAAATAGCCCTAACATTTTCACGGTCCGAAATAATATTATATTCTAAACACGATTTTTAATACCACCCAAAAATGACACACTTTGGTCCTACAATTAGACCGCGACCATGTTATTTTTTATTTTAAAAAGCTGATTTGTCATCGTCATTATTTTATTATTATTATTATATATGTATTAAATTAATGGCTCTTAAACTTATACGATAGCTTGGTTCGGGTCTTAAGCTATCACATTGGCCATTAAGAAGCTTAAAACCTTCAACAATAGATATACATAACAGGGCTCTTGTTGATGCTCTGATGCTTTCGTTGTTATTTTATTTTATGGTTAATTGTCATAAACCTGTGTACGATTGTAATAATTATTATTTTTTGTTCTTACCTACTGTGTATACGGGTTTACCTTTACGTTTAAAATCACTTGTTATATTAGTTAACAGCCAGAGTCACGCACGCGATTCGTTAATTTCGAGAAATGAAAGTAAAAAATCATTAAATTTTAAATAATAAATAAAAACCTTACAATACAATGCAATATTATTTTATTATTTTTTTCTTATTAATTGTTGACACGACATGCACAAACTCCACAAGCACCAGAAAATATTAAATAAAAAATAAAATTAAAATTAAAAAAAAATTAACTAACAATAAAAAGTCGAAAAAAATGAAGAATAATTTTGTGTAATGTAATTAGTACTTGAACTTGGTATAAACTGGATTAGACAGTACTTGAGGTATCTGAACTACGAGGTCTGGCTCGGTACTGATTCGGCCTTCAACAATAAACCCGTTGTTGATGTAAACACGCGGCTGTTGCCGGCAGGAAAGTTGGAATACAACTGTGATCTCTCCTAGGAGGAGTCCTGCCTATGAATCCCCGCTAGTCCTACTTACCAACCAACCAGAAATCGCGTGTAACTACTTTGAGATTGTTAGCTCTCGAGTCCGCCAATCGCACGGGGATGGATCACCTCGACTTCGACTAACCTCACGCTTTATTTATTCCTTTTGGTTTAATTTATAAAGGTTTTGCGGAAAGGAAAAATAGTCCTTTGGCTTCAGCTCTGTACTCGGTACTGAATACCGGGTAAGCAGTGGTTAGACAACCACGACAACAACCTCTTTAGCTTTAGCTTTAGCTTTAACCATACCTATATCTTTGGCAAAGGTACTTTTATCTTTACTCTTTACTCTTGTAAATTTCCCGGGATAGATAGGAGGAGTTGCGAGGATATGATGAGGATAGATACGAGCAGATCAACTAGAACGGGTTGCCAATGCAAGTGATAAAATAAACGTGTAGATCGGGAAAAAAATTTTAAATGAAAGCTGATCATTGATGAGAAGAGACTCTTAATAAATGACTTTGGTCTATATAACGAGATTTTATATTTAAAATATGTCGGTGTACACGGTATTTATTATAGGTGTAAGTAATATAACCGAGTCTTTTAAAACCCACGCTCGTTTATTCTAAATAGATTAAATAGAAGGTAGATTTATGGTAAATATTCAATGCTTTATATATTAAATGTGAAATTACTTCCGTTGCTTCAGGGGATAGATAACATGTTGTTTTAAAAATTATTTATCGTACATTTAAGGTTATTTAAGGAGTTACTTTATAGTAACAGTAATGCGACATTTTTAGTACTACTTTATTTTTTATTTAAGTTCATTTTTTCTCGTAATTGTTGATTGAAAATTTTTTTTATTATCAGGGGGATTTTAATTACTTGGAAAGATGATTATATATTTGTTTTAAAAGGGGAAAATTATATTTTAATTTTGAGGATATGAGAAAATGAAATTGATTGAAAGTGTGATTAAAATCTTTCTTTAGAAGATAAAATTATTTAAAATTTTTTTTATTTAAATTACACTCAAAAAAAAAAATGAGACTTTTTATAATGATTTAATTATTATTAAAAAAAAATTAAATTAATGAATAATATTTTTAAGAAAGAAAAGATCAATAACTGTTTTTTAATTATGATAAAAAATTTAATTTAATAAAAAAGCGAGTTATATATGATAAATAAATATAAAACCGTTTAAAAATCAAGTTTCTTTTGAGTTTAAGTAGATTGTAGAATTCTAGGTTTTGGGAATATTTTTACAATATATTTATACTGACAAAAAATATTTATTCCCACGATCTAATCAAGAGTAACATCCTCTTCATTTAAAAAATATTAACTAATAAAAAAAAACTACAGTAAAAACTAAACTCTTCCTACTTTTTATACTTGACTAAAAAAAAATTACGTAATAGATACTTATAAAAAAAATTTCAATTAAAAACAAACAAGTTAAAAAAATAAAACAATTTTCCAAGCCACAAATTTTCCAGCGGAAATAGAAAAAAAAAGTACCCTATAGTAGTAGCATCAGTTGAAAAAAAAAAAAAGTGAACTGAATGACAAATTTCTAAGTTTACCCACTTAAAAGTGAAAATCCTGCCCTAATTTTTTTTCCTCGATTTTTATACGTCTAATGACGATTAGCAATGGATTTGTTTTATGAAACCACAATTTGACCAACTGGCTGAGTATGTTCAAGCCTCAAGCTCTTTTATGCAAAGTATTAACGGGTTATATATTAATATATATAGCTTGACTACTCGAGTAAGTATAAGTACGCGCATAGTTTTATAATAATAAAAAAAAAATGATCATGATAAGTATATTGAAGTTTAGTTTCCCAGCAACAGGTATAACGTCAATATACATGCATAAATTTACACGGCTGAGCCCAGTCATCAACCACTCACACACTTGCATATTAAACACTCACTTACACATATATCAATATAATTCTAAAAATACTATTATTATTATCTATATTATTATGAGAACAAGAAAAATTTTGTGCCCAGAATAGTCATATGATAAAATCGGTTTTTTTAGTGAAATTTAGTGCCATTGCAAAGGTCATGACTTGAATTTGTGCCTTTTCAAGATTTTATATCATCCTCAATAGTCAATTTATGATGAAAAGTATTTAGGCTGCATTCAAAAATTCTCTATCTCTAGATACATAATTAAGAAATGACCTTGTATTTTGTGAACTATTGACATTTTTAAAGATATAAGCTCATCCCGATGATACACTCATCAAGACCTTTCATTTGAGTACCCACATAATTTTTTTCATATATTTATATATATTGTATATATATTGTATATATTGTATATATAAAAAATATATAAAAATGCATGTGGGTACTCAAATGAAAGCTCTCGATGAGTGTAACATCAGGATGAACTTATATCTTTAAAAACGTCAATATTTAAGAAAGTACAGGGCATTTTAACAAATTTCTTGTGAACTATTGACATTTTTAAAGATATAAGCTCACCCCGACATTACAGTCATCGAGATCTTTCATTTGAGTACCCACATCAATTTTTCATATATTTTATATATTTATATATATATGTATATATGAAAAATATATCAAAATGCATGTGGGTACTCAAATGAAAGGTTTCGATGAGTGTAACATCAGAATGAGCTTATATCTTTAAATACGTCAATAGTTAAGAAAGTACAGGGCATTTTAACAAATATCTTGTAAACTATTGATATTTCTATAGATATAAGCTCACCCTGACATTACAGTCATCGAGACCTTTCATTTGAGTACCCACATCAATTTTTCATATATTTATATATATTATATATATGTAATATATAATTTTTCATATATTTATATATATTATATATATAGTATATAACTTTTTATATATTTATATATATTATATATATATATATAAAAATGCATGTGGGTACTCAAATGAAAGCTCTCGATAAATGTAACATCAGGATGAGCTTGTATCTTTAAAAATGTCAATATTTAAGAAAGTACAATGCAATTTAACAAAAGTTATTATTCAATAAAACAAAATTTTATTTATTTATAGTACACAAGTAACGGCAGTAACATAGTTACTGCAAGGCTGGTAGTTATTATTAAAATGGCAAGTTCTTATAATTGTAACAGCAATAATAATAATAATATCAATAAGCAAGTAGCTAAATAACCAAAGATACATGAGTTAATACAAAATGATCAAGTGTACCAAGTTAACGAATAGTAAATAGTTAAGTTGATTATTTACAAATGTAATGTATATAACATAAAGATACCAGGAATGACTAGTAGAATGACTGTATGCCAACAAATGAGCGCATCATTTGATGAAGGATGATACTTTCTTTGGCACAGAAAATACGGGACAGTATAGGCCTCGTTATAAAACCGCTGGATAATAATTATTCCATGTGTAGTGATAGCTGAGGAATATGCGCATATAATATAATATACATAGATTTTTTATTCTATAACCTAAACCTTGCATGTATTCAATATAAAATAAATCAAAATAATTAAATAAATGTATGCATGGTATAACTTCTTATTAGAAGTACTTAGCGTGGTGTGAGGTGTGTAGTAGTGGACAGGTTGGCCCAGATGCGGACTGAGACTGGAACTTGGAACTAGTTGCCAGATGTTAATGTTAAGCAAACTAACATGTAATGTATAATGTATACCATACATACATATATTAACCACTAATATAAATATAAGCGGCGAACTATACTGACTATGATAGGATGCTTTAGCTTGCAAGGAATAGGAAGTATCAATCCATCGATACGGGATAACTCGATAACGTCCATCCAAGATCCATCCAAGACCAGTTAAGGCTCTAGTAAGTGTAACGTGTGACTTTAGGGGTCTATTGAAATTCATCTTATCTGCATTAATATAATGTAAATGCCTTGCCTACCTTATTTACCTCCCAGCATCACCAGCATCAACCAGTACACCATCTCTTCTCTCTTCTCATCGCAGCATCTTGATCCCATTTTATATTATCAATATTGATGCTCTACATATTTGATACTCGGTTCTTCATTGTTCTTTTGCTATTTGCTATAATATATAGATGTATATGTATATATAATAGTCACCGCACCTTTGTGTTTATACGGACAATTGGATTCGAACAAAGAATTGCTTTTTTATTAATCATGGAATTGTAGGTTGAAATAACATCGTTAATTGTTGGTATTTCAATTAGTTTTGATGTTAATTGATATTCTCCGCGTTTTTGCGAGCTTTTTTTTTTTAAGTAATTGTTGGTCAGCATTTTTATTTCTCATTTTATAGAGGTTTAATTGAATTTTTTTGTTGAAAGTAAATAGTGATAATATGGATTTATTATTTTTTTGAATTTTTTAAATTTTATAAATGAAAAATTTTTTTGTAATTGGTTTGCAAAAATTTTAATTTGTTGTATTATTTTATTATAATCCCCCATGAAAAAAAAAAAAAAAAAAAAAACATGTTGAAATATATTTTAAATATATTAAAAATCTATAAAAAATATGTATAGTAAATATATTTTTAATAACTAACTTTTGGCCGATTTTCATATATATTTTAAATATATTCAAAAAATACATAGCTAAAAATCGAAATTCTAATTAGCAATTTGTCTTCCATTTTAGAAAGTCTTCCATTTGTACGAAAAAACAATTAATTAAAAATTTATTATTACTTTAAAAAATCATTTAATATTTAATAGAGGTATAATATTTTGGTTTGGATCATTTAAATAATTTATAATTAAACTATTACTATACATCGAAATGTTAAAAAATCACCCTCTACAAAATAAGGAGTTAGATCAATTGCTAATTAGGCCGTCGAAATATAAAAAAAATATATTTTGAATATATCTAAAATATATTTGAAGTGTATAAAATATATATGATAATCGGCCAAAAGTTAGTTATTAAAAATATATTTACTATACATAATTTATATATTTTTTATGTATTTCGACATATATTTTTTTTTCATGGGGAATAAAAAACAATTTTTTGCAATAAAAAACTTTTTGCCGCTTAGCGTAAAATAAATAAATAAATAAAATTATAGATTAAAAAAAAACAAGAATCATTAATATTCCTTATTAGATAGTTTGAAATCTATCCTAAGAAAATACTTGAGAATTTAATTTAAAACAAAATTTAAAACCGTACTTTTTTTTTCCTCCAACTTGCAATTACCGCAGAATAATTAGATGTCCGTCAAAATGTAATAAGATATATAGCTAAAAAATTTAATTAGTTTAATTTTTTACAGGAATTTTTATATCAGTTAAACTGCTAACGCATTTAATTGAAATGAACTATAAAAAATAATTCACCCGTAAAATTAAAAGAAAATTCATTGAGTTATAATAAAAATAAATTTTTACAGTTAAAAAATCCTTTAAAAATTTTTACAGACCACTTTACTAATTTATTGGGTTGTAAACAAATTTTTCAGTTGATTTAACAGCCTCGTAGTTATTTACTTGATAAAATATGTAATCATAACTGCTAACAAATCTATAAAATTCCAATCGAATAATTAAACGTCGTATCTATAAAACGACTTGAGGGAAAATCTCAAGAATGTTAAAGTAAAAATATTAAAAAAAAAAGTAATGACGTAAAAATGAAATGAGCCCCCCGGAGGTTACGGGACACCGTGCATGACTTTCTACTATTATATCGAGTACACTCAAGTGAAGCAATCAATATAATAGGAAAGTGCTGAAGCATCTCTGAATCACTTTATTTATTTCAACTTCACAAGTGGCATCTTCAAGGGCATTTTTTGCCAGTACAATAATAATAATTTTAAAAAGTTCATTATTATTATAATAATAATAATTATATTTTTTAAAAATTCACGGAAGATTAAATAAAATTGTAAATAATAAATCCATCGAAAAAATTAATACAAGAAATGAAAGAAGAAAGAATGAAAAATAAGAAGGCCAGGAGAAATTGCCTGATTGTGAGAGAATCCCAAGCGCCCCCGCACTGTCTCTGTCTATTCCTCTAGTAAATCTAGTAAAGTGTACTTATCCTTATACTTACACTTATACTTGCTCAGTACATCAGTATTACAGTAGTAGCAAGCTCAACACAACACTAATATAATCAAGCAGCTTTTTCTCGGTGTTTCTCTCGTTCTTTGTTCGCAATTACGGGTCTCACAAAAGAGATTGCTTTCCTATACATATATACATATATTCATACAAAATGTACATCACATATTGACTACACTTTAATCCTCATCATCATTATCTGTTGATTATTATTTATTGTTTATACTTTTAAATCAAACAACTGAAAAAAGTACTCAATTCAACACTTAATTCTTAATATCTGGGTTTTAATTATTTTTGTTATTATTATTTATAACTATCAACATTAATAACAAATAATACAACATTAAAGAGGATTACCTCGATATTGCTCTCCACTTATTGGTAATTATTGTTTGTTATCGTGTGGTTACTGTGAGATATGTAATGTATAGAATAAGTGATGGTAAATACATAAACATAAGTATAAATTTATTAAATTAAAATCAAAATCTATGAATTATATTATATGTAGTTATTGTATAATATGCAATATATCGATCGTAAAGAAATTTTATTCGTCAATAATAAATATGATGATGATGATGATGATGATAAAACAAAAGAAAATGATTCGATAAAAAATATTTATGTGTACAGTTATCAGATACGGTTGATGGAACATACTGATTGCGGTAAAGAATTCTACAGAGGGTTGATGGACCGAAACATTCCCACAGACAACTCTCATCTGTAGTATCCAATATATTATTTTCTTTTGACTCTTCGTCATACCTTAACACTTCTCCAAACACTTTAATATACTCGTTGTTCTATATATATATATATTTATAGTGGAAAATGATCCGATCATATTCACACTTACGGATTTATAAGGATTCACACGTACCAGTTTTATAAAGAGCGGCATTATTTTAATACACAGAAAAAAGTAACTTCGTATGTGTACTTACAACTTATTCGCATCCGTGATGTAATAAATAATTGTTTAGGTTAATGCGGATTGTTAAATTGTACATTTAGTATAAGTTAAAAGTTGTAACTACACAGAAATGAAGAATTACTTGCGCTAAGAAAATTTTAAAGTTATTTTGAAGAAAAATAAGTTTTTTTGACTTAATAAAATTTGACTATATTAAAAAAATTTTAACTTCATTCAAGAAATGTTAAATCTTCCTTAATATTTTCTTCAGCCGAAGAAATTTACCTTAAAAACAAGAATTTTTTCTTTCTGTGTACACAGTAAAAAATTTTGCGTCATTGCGTCAAAAAACTTAGTGTTAAATATTTAACACTTTTATGTGTAAATTTAAAATATATTCTGTTAAATTAATACAAAAAATTGTTAACCCATAGTGGTCACACTTCTTAAATATAACGTAGTGGTCATACTGGGTCTAGTTGACCTCATGCACGGAAAAAATTGTTGCTACTTACGTTCTTTTCAATATTTTCACTCGAGCCGTACATGAGAGTAATTCTTAACACTTCCGTTGAATAACTCAATTGTTTTTTAATTTTTTTTTAATTGTTTAATTATAAATAAAAAATGCGAGAAAGTCAAATTTCGAAAAATTTGACTTTTTATTAAAAACTTCATTTTTTAAGATAAATGAAAATGACCTCCGGGGTTTTACTCCGGACATCGCATACTTTGAAAAAAAAGTGGTGTCATGTCGAGCTTTTCAAAAAGTATATTGATTTGTGCAATTGAAATTGTAAATTTCCATGAATCTCAAAAAATCTTCAAACAATAATAGATGTTACCACAGATAGCATTTTGAATGATATCTTCGAAGCAAAAGCAACTCAAAAATTGCCTCGGGTTATCTAGACCCATAATGACCACTACGGGTTAAATATTTAACATAAAAATTTTTAACACAAAATTTTTTTAGCGCAATAACGCAAAATTTTTTACTGTATATGAGAAAAAGTTTAAATCAGATTGCGCTATTGAATTGATCCAAAATAAAAAGTTTTAGTTTAGTTTACTAGAATAATAAAATACTTAATAACTAATCACATGATATAATTAGATGTACTTACGGTACACGTTATACTCATATAATTATCGAAGAGATGGTAATTAATACACTTGAACAGTGAAATTGGCAGGTAAAAATGCTCACGTTCAATAATAATTATTATTGTAGATTGAACTGTAATTATCAGGTGCATAAAATTGAGCAATTAAAGTGTATCATTTCTCTACACAGGATTCCATGAGCAATAAAATAACTCGTGCATGTAATCCTCGTGCACGATGAGTAAGTTTACAGTGATTGATCAAAGAATTTTCTTACCGTAATTTTTATTATGCACTGTCATAACTTGTGAATTTGAATTTTATCGAAAATTTATAGCGTTATGATTGATCGATTTAAATAATAATAATAATGATTAAATTTAAATTGTTAGATTTTTTTCAAAGCATCTAGAAATATTTATTAAATAATTTTCTATGTCGAGGATCTCTTATATTTTTTACGGTTTTAATTATTGCAAATTTGTGGGTGCTTAAAATTCAATTAAAGCGCGAAAATAAATGTAACATAAATGAGGATATAAGTATTCAAGAAGAAATATGTTCAACAATCTTTTATTTTTATATACACTGGAATTACTTCTCAGTTAACATCTCTTTTGACGTGAATATGGGCATTTATCTTAACACACATAAACATATGTGTAATAACCACTTCAACGCTTCACTTTCGAAGTGTGTAACATATGTTTGCGTGGAAATTTCCAATACTTATTTTTTTCTTTTTTCATAAATTTATTCATGAGTTCGCAGAATAATTTCATAGCATAATATTAAAATTTGTCGAAAAATTGGAAAATAATTTGCAAAATTAGTATTTAAATAATATTTAATACTAAAATTATTCTATAAAAATAAAAAGAAATTTTTAAAATTCAATGCAAATTATTGAAATTGCTTTTATTTTCAGTATCCATCTAAGAAGCTTGGGAATAAAAGATAACAATTCCATAAATTTTTTAAATAAGTATTTCTGGTTATCCTGCTATAAAATATTTCAAATTGATCTATTTACTTTGAATTGTTATCTTTTTATTCTCAGTCTTGTTAAATAAAAAAAAATGTGAATTACAAAAATTTTCATAACTGTGTTTTAACTATTAAAAAAAAAAATTCAAAACTTTGAAAATAAAAATCTAAATTGAAAAAATAAAATTTTTTTAATTTATTATCATCTATTTTATTAAGAGAATAAGCAAAATTTTTTGGCCAGTGTATTTATATGATAAAATGGGTTTTTATGATTAAATTTGGTATCGTTGGAAAAGTGTTGATTTGAATTTATGCTTTTTCAAGATTTCATATCATTCTCACCAATAGTCAATTTATGATAAGTACTTAGGCTACATTCGAAAATGCTCTATTTCTAGATATATAATTAAGAAATGGCCTTGTATCTTGTGAACTATTGACATTTTTAAAGATATAAGCTCACCCCGACATTACACTCATCGAGACCATTCATTTCAGTACCCACATCAATTTTTCATATATTTTATATATATATATATATAAATACATATATACATATATATATATATATATTATATATGTATATATGTATTTATATATATATTATATATGTGATTTATGAAAAATATATCAAAATGCATGTGAGTACTCAAATGAAAACTCTTGATAAGTGTAACATCGAGATGAGCTTATATCTTTAAAAATGTCAATATTTAAGAAAGTACAGTGCAATTTAACAAATATCTTGTGAACTATTGACATTTTTAAAGATATAAGCTCATCTCGATGTTATTCTCATCGAGACCTTTCATTTGAGTACCCGCATCAATTTTTCCATATATTTATGTATAATATATATATGTATATATGAAAAATATATCAAAATGCATGTGGGTACTCAAATGAAAGCTCTTGATGAGTGTAACATCGAGATGAGTTTATATCTTTAAAAATGTCAATATTTAAGAAAGTACAGTGCAGTTTAACAAAAGTCATTATTTAATAAAGCAAAATTTTATTTATTTATAGTTCACAAATTACGGCAGTCACATAGTGACTGCAAGTTTTCCAGTAAATCTTAATCATTAAAATAAATAAAAAAAAGAATGATTTAATTGAAAAAATTTTATTTTATTAAAAACTTCATATATTTTTATTTAATACAAGAAAACATTATACAAACATGTTTGGTGTCGATGTAAAAATCAATACTGCCTAATTAATATTACAAACTAATAATAATAATAATAATAATAATAGTAATAATTATTAATTGTAATAATAATAAATGTTCATTATTAAATATAAGGCAAGATAAAAATATATACAATTAACTGTTAAACATTTAAAATGGCGTGGATTTAAAGAATTGTAATCTTGTTTTAATAATTAACAATTGATAGATTAAAAATATAAATAATAATACGCGTCCATGATATAATATTAATAATATAAAAAAATATATAAATATACTTTTAAATCGATATTAAATTAATCCGATAGACGTCTTTAAAAATAAATTATCAATTGCGAATTATTTAATTAGTAATACTAAAATGATAAAGAAGAAATATTTAAAAATAAATTAAATCATTTACAATATATTTAAAAATTCCATAGATGGGTTCAATAATTAAATTAAAAAATTATTGATTAAAAAATTATAAATAAGAATCAATACCGACTTTATCTTCAACTCCTTTCACTTGAGATTTATCTTATAAAATATTTTCTTTTACGAAGCTTAGTAAATCTCCTACTGTCGGTGAAATAGATCGCGAAATTCACTCGTTGTTTCAATCTATGGTAACTCATCACTTGTAAAATATACACCGTTATTAATTAGAACACAATCATTCAATCAGCTCAGCATTAATTAATATCAATAATAATAATAATAATAATAATAATAATAATAATAATAAATATAAATTCATCAAAATAAGTATAAAGTGTATACAACAAGTGTGAGACGACGAAATCAAATAAATAACGTCTTGTCTCGGATAAATTAATAAAATTTATCTTGATAAATTTAATAACTTTTAAACTATACAAATAGAATTATCAAATAATTACTTTTTACTTATATTAAATTAATTCATCATAATTTATACCTGAATTTTAATATTTAAAATAATATTAATTATATTGCAATTATTGACTTCACACAACATACATCGGCTCGTTATGATGCGTTGGTACGCAGTAACCGCTGAAGATTTTCAATTCGTATCCTGAATAAGAACTCGCTGGTATTGATCCAAGATCAGTGTGCTTTTTCGGACAACGGCTGCCCATCGAACACTGACACAATGGAGACGCAACTACTTCTTCTAATTGCGTACTGTGTCTTTTCCGGACTGTAAATAAGCGACAGGGTTCTTTTTCTTGGCAACGAATTCTCTGTAATATTTACAATAATTTTTTTTAATTTGAATCGTTAGATTATCTTAATTAAGTTAAGAATAAATAAATTATCACTTACGCTTTGAGGTGAACAAGCGAAGGAATAAATAAAATTAGGACTTCCATCAGAAGTTCTGTGCGGCTGTCTTTTGACAAGGTACGGAACACTGCCAGGTCGACAGCGACAGTTGATTTTTTGGATTGTTGTATTTCTGGGACCACTGCCTGGTGCTAATGTCCACGTTACATCTCTGAAAAATTGAAAATTCTTATGAGTAATTTTTATAGTTTAATAATATATTAATTTTTGATGCAATTATATATATTTTTGATAATTATTTAAAATACATTTTCTTGTCTGAAGAATTTACTGAATTGATCAATGTAATTTTTATTCAATTCAAATTAAGCTATTTGTCTATTTAGCAATTATAATAAAGTCAAATATTTTGATATTCTTCTTTAAAAATAAATTTAAATGATACAATTTAAACAATTCTTGAGTCAAAAAATTATATGTGGATAAAAATTTATATTCTTGACACAAGAACGTACATTCTTGAAAATTTTTGAAAATGTAGTTTTGTATGAAGAATTTTTTTTTGTCGAAAGAACTGATTAATATAATCTATATTATTAAGAGAATAAGCAAATAAAATTGGTTTTTTTTAGTGAAATTTAGTATCATTGCAAAGATCTTGATTTGAATTTACAGGCTGCATTTAAAAATGCTCTATCTCTAAAAATCTCTATCTTTAGATCCATAATTGAGAAATAACCTTGTATCTTGTGAACTATTGACATTTTTAAAGATATAAGCACATCCCGATATTATAATATAATGTGTATACACTCATCGAGACCTTTCATTTGAGTACCCACATCAATTTTTCATATATTTTATATATTATATATATATGTATATATGAAAAATATATTAAAATGCATGTGGGTACTCAAATGAAAGCTCTTGATGAGTGTAAAATCGGGATGAGCTTATATCCTTAAAAATGTCAATAGTTAACAAAGTACAGTGCAATTTAACATAATTAAGAAATGACCCTTTATTTTGAGAAATATTGACATTTTTAAAGATATAAGCTCACCCCGACATTACACTCATCAAGCCCTTTCATTTGAGTACCCACATGAATTTTTCATATATTTACATATATTATGTATATGTATGTATGAAAAATATATAAAAATGCATGTGGGTATTCAAATGAAAGCTCTTGATGAGTGTAACATCAAGATGAGCTTATATATCTTTAAAAACGTAAATAGTTAAGAAAGTACAGTGCAATTTAACAGAAATCATTATTTAATCGGACTTATATAATAAATTTAAAGACGTATGAATGAATGAATAAATTATCACCTGAATACTAAAATGTATACCAGTGAAAAAAAAAACGTCTTAAATTTAAATCCAATTTAAAATAATAGTTAATGACCAATTGAAAATATCTACAACAAAATTATCCCCAATAAAGACGAGTGTCGGAGAGAATAAAAGCAACAATAACATAAAAGTGTAAGCAAGGGAAGTAATTGGCGTACTTTAAAATCAGAATGAAAGGCTTTCATTAATTGATCTCTATTAATAGTAATGAAATAATCGGTACTTACTTGAAGTACCGACAAATAGGCAGTCTCTTAACAGGCTCGCAGAGCTTGTACTGTCTGGTTTTATCCACTATCGTGTGTCCATCAGTAGCATGAAGGCTTTTCGGACAACTATGTCCTTCCGGACATCTACACTGTCTCTCGACCCAGGGGGTGCCGTAGAGGTCAACTTTGCTGCAGACTTCGTTCTTCGTACACTCTGGCAGCTCTTTTTCGCTGCTCTGCAAAAAAAAAAAAAAAACTAAATTAGCATAAACTTCCTCTGTATAAACATATAAAAGATGAAATTTCCAAGACAAGATGAAGAATGAGAAATGTTGTATTACTCTACATCTAAGTGCTCGGAAATGGGAACGGAAGAGCAATACAGAGCCGGAATCGAGGATATTGATCCACAGTATCATCATCAGCATCAATAACCGTATGCGATAAATATTTCTTTGCTCTACCACTAAAACTCTGTTGAGATCAGCTTTTAGAGAGGCAAATTAGTGTCCGCCGTTAGTGAAATAATGGGTGAATACGCTTCCTTCGAGAAATAGCGGAAGTCTGCTCGAGAATAAACCGGACGAGCCCACTCCCCACGTCACAAAAGCGACATCACCATCACAACCATCGCCACCACGTGCTTCCTCCTTTGCTTTGCTTTGCTCCAAGAGATTACGAATCAAATCAAAATATAGGTTTTTGCCATGCCTACTCAACTTGGCAAACTTTTAATCCCGCGTTATCAAGCCATACGAGCTAAGCGAGCCTCCTTTTACTTCTACCTCGTCATCTCCAGCCATACCACTACACGTTGCTCATTCATTGTTGGTACATCTTGCCAGTATAGATATATATCTGCACCCATACCAAAAACACATACCTATAGACAACTCTTCAGCACTTATCCGTTCGAATGGCTTTTTACGTTTTTACCTGTGAAATCCCTTGGACCTTGACGGAAGCCAGTCAACAGTTTCCTCCTCAAGACGATCCCTCTTAAAGATAAATATCTTTTTTTATTTTTATTTTTCTTTACTCTATTACTACCAACTACAACTATTTATCATCATTTTTCTACTATTATCATTTATTTTTTTTACTCATCCTCTTTTTTATGGTTTTTTTTTTTTTTTATACGGAAGCTTTACAAAAAATATGGGTTAAAATTACTATTGAGATTTTAATTTAAAGATAATTATCTCATTTTAAATATTAGACTTTACATAACAAAATATATGTCAGCTTACATAAATTTAAATATTACTCAAGAAGACATAGTAATAAAAATATCACTTTTAACTAAAAATTAATTATTATTAGTCTTATGATCGCTACACTGAAAAAAAAAATTAACTTGATTCTAGAGAAGAATTCTTGAATCAAGAAAATAATTTTGAAGAGGATAATTGTCTTGAATCAAGTAAAATTTCCTTAAATCAAGGAAAATTTATTAGTTAAAGAATTTTTCTGCTCAGATCAAGAAGATTAAGTTCTTCAAAATTACGCAGAAAAAAAGGTTCACTTGAGCCAAGAAAATATTTTTCTTCCTAATTATTTTCTTGAGCAAAAAAAAATTTTTTTTTGACACAAGAAATTTCACTTATTCCAACAAAATTAATTATCTTGCTTTAAGAAATACGTATCTTGATCCAAGAAAATTGATTTAAGTCAAGAAAATCTTGTTTTGAGAAAATTCAGCCTCTTGCTCCAAAAAATTTAGTTTTTGATAGAAGTAAATTTTCTTGTTTTGAGAAAATTCAGTCTTTTGCTCCAAAAAATTAAATATAAAGATAGAAGTAAATTTTCATTGATATTTTTATTGATTAACATGTCAAATGGGAAGATAAAATATTGAATTATTTTTTTTTTCATTCAATATGTATAATTGCACGCTAAAATAATATAAAATGGGTATCAAATATTCAAGAGAAAAATTTTCTCAAGGTGAGAAAATTTTTTTCTCAGCTGAAGTAGGTGACACTGCTTCCTTAAAGTATCTAAAAATCTTGATCAAATATAAAAATTTATTGTATCAAGTATTTATTATAATTTGAATTAAGAAAAAATGACCTCCACCAAGAATAGAATTTCAAGAAAAATTTTTACTTCGGCCAACACAACTTCGGTCTTCCTTCAGGCACCCGAAAATTTTCTCGAGCCAAGAAATTTGTTCTCCGGTCAAGAAATTTTTCTTTCTGTGTAGAATTAAATTTACCGCGTGAAGTAAACTGGCCATTTTATTTTGCAATAAAATATTAAAATAGCCGCTCAAAAAAAAAAAGACGGTCAGTAATAACAAAATTTAGTAATTCCATCTCGATATTCTCCATACATAGTAAAAATATAAATAAATAACAAATTTTCCCTGGTAGTTTTTGTTCTTTAATATATTTTCTCAAGTTCCTGTGTCGGTTTCGTGATTACAGATTTTTCGTTGGTTTTTTCCTCCCGACATCGTTATTATTATAATTATTAAAGTTCCTTTTAGTCCTGGAAAAAGGGGAAGGTAAAAAAGTAAAGAAGGAAGAGGGAAGAGGAATAAGGGGCACAGGAAGGAATTTATGAATTAACAAAAAGCTCCATACTAAGAGATTACGAGTTTTCTACTACGATGCCGGAAATGGATAGTTTTTTTTAACTATTATTATTTCTTTTTACTCTCGGCTAGACGTTAGACGTACCTAATCCGAAAATCTCGTCTCGATACAAGTCGAACCTCAGGAGGCCTGATAATTTATTATTATTTCAGTAAAACGTTTTTTTTTCTTTATATTTTTTACCTAAAGCAGTAATTACGACTTTAGCAAGAATTTTTCTCGGACTTACAAACGACTTCCGGTTTATTTACGTAGTTTATTTTATTTATTTATTTTTATTATAATTATGCTGAGCGTTTTTAGCTTTAACTATAAAAACCGATAAATTATGTAACAAGGATTTTTATTTAAATTTATTCTGGCATAATCCTGGCTCAATGACATTTGTACCGTCTTTAATATGTTACCACACAACCTTTAGCACTTACTGTAATTACGGTATAATAACAATAAGATAAATAAAGAGTGGGAGATAAGGAATCACAAGCACACCTAAAGACTTTCCAATAGCTTTCACTGCGGGCAATTGACGGTTTTTAAATAAAAATATTTAATAAATAAATAAAAATGTCGACATATATACATCTAACATATAGTACATAGTACAGTATAGAGCTCCCAGTGTGCCGTACGCGTATACTTTCCATTGAGAAGGTACCATTAATCCTGTCAATGCACCCAGTCAATGAAACAATTGCGTAGGCTCATGCTAATAATCTCACTCACCGATAAATACTTTTATTTTTCGTTACCTAAATTTTAATTATAATTTTTAATCATTTCTTCAATCTCGGGAAGAAATTTTAGATAAACTTTTTCATTATTTTTTTTCTTTTTAATTAGTATTTTTTTATTAAAAGAAGAAATTTTATATAAAGATGTTTATTTTATTTTATTTTATTGGGTTTTTTTTAAAGATGATAAATCATTTAGAGATGAATCATAAAAAATATTATAAGCATCTATTGATCATAATCTTTTATTTGATATCCAACGGATAATTTTTACATAAAAACTCGACATAAATTAACAAAAAAAAAAATTTTTTTTTAGAATTCTCAATTGAGATAGGACAATTTTATTTCTAAAAGTTTGTAATGATATTGAGTAATATATTTTGAGGATTTAATATAATAAAAATAATAGTGACTCAGAAGAATTAAATTACGCGCAATAATTAATTATTTTTTTAATTTCATTAATTAAAATTGTTTTGTTTGTGAATGAATAAAAATTATTATGCAAATTTTTTACAAAAAAAAATCAATATTTGGGTAGAAAACGATTTTTTTTTTACTAAAAAAATATTTATGAAGGCTAATAATCTTGAGTAAAATAAAATTTTTTGGTAATTATTTACAAGTGGGATCCACCATTTTAATTTTCATTTTTTTGAACGAAATTTCTATTTAATTTTATTGACATATTTTTTTTTTAATTACATAAAAAATGAACAAATAAAAAATAAACAAAATTGATTACCACAATTTTACAAATTTTCAAAAAAATTTATAAATTTTTTAGGAAATTGTGATATTCAACTTTTTTTTTTTTTTTTAATTGTTCTTTTTTTTTATGTACTTTTCAAAAAAAAATATATCGAAAAAAGATAAAATAGAAATTTTATCCAAAAACATGAGAACCAAAATTTTTTTTTAATTTTTGAAAGCAAAAAATCTGTCGAAATCTTAATTTTTTTTTTTTTTCACGACATTTTTTATCATAAATGTGCCGTAAAAACAAGCAGAATAAAAAAAAATTAAAAAAGGTTAATTTCTCATTTAGATATGGCCAAAAATAAGATGGTCTCCACTTGTAAATAATTACCAATTTTTTAAAGCAAAGAAATATTTATTACTAAGAAAAAAATTTTCATCATAGAAATAAAATAAAAAATAAACTGTTATTATATTATGATAATATATTTTTTGGAATATTTGTAAATATTTCAGTATTTTCTTAATCTCTTTTTATTTTTTGTTTTATTACTTCTCTTTTGTAAATGTTAGCAGTACAGCGCACTTAATTTTAATTTATACTTTGTAATCTGTGTAAACTTATTTAGAGATCGACCCTGTTATTGGCCTTTTGGCTGTTGGGTTGTATAAAAGGAAATAAATAAATACTGTTGATTGGTAAAATTATTACCAAAAATAGCAATCTGATGAAGAAATAATAAACACAATAAAAAATAGAACTTTCAAAAAGGAAATAGGTGTATCAATTGAAGGTGGGTTCGATAACGGATCTAAAAATAAAAATGTGAAGCTCCTTGTAAGGTAGTAAGGTAGTAAGATCTCTATAACTCTAGACAAACAAAGTAAAAATGGTAGCAAAGTCCCGAAGGTGACAATAAACTAAAATACAATAATAGACGACCGGAAAAAAATCCAAAGTGATCCGGAAGTTCTCACGCATCTCTCGCTTTTCTCACAACCGCATTACTGAATGAACCTGACACCTGGCACTCGTATATTCTATATACATACGATATACTATACATACAGGAACACCCAACATAAACAGAGTTGAATTCAGTAGCAGCACACCAGCGGTGTAACATAGCTCCTGTAAGCTCCAGTAGCCAAAGCAGTAGCAATCAAGTTCTAGATGACCGAGTACCCATGACTAAATTTAATCTCCTTAAAATTCTCCCCGAAAAAAGGATCCTACAACAAAAAGATTTTTTTTTCCCTTATGCCGATCGACAAAAAACGTAAAACAACATCCGCTTAGCCTTATATATTTAATATATAAAATATATTATACCTTTTTTTTGTTAACCGACAATTTAACCGTCTCACCGTCGCGCGATAATTATGAATTATTATTAAAGTTAAAATTGCGGATATAGAAAAAGCTGCAGGCGGGGAGACACTGTTATTCGCAGTACCGTTCAAGTACTTATACTTATAATACCTACAAGTTAAAGAGGAAATGACGGTTACACAGGAATCTCAAAGTCGATCAACTTATTGCTAAAGGCTAAATAAAAGCTGACGTTTAACTATACAATAAAATAAAAATATACCGGCTTGTTTTAATCAACAAAAACAAATAATATAACTTATGATAAAACATTTATCATTTGCCATTAATTGTTATTATTATCTTTATTTTTTACTACTGTTACTACTTTTGTTTTATTTATGTTTTTTTTACTCTTTTGTAAAATAAACAATCACGATTTCTCGACAGTCACATTTTGCTTTCGTCTTTCGCGACAGGTTATTTAAGATTGTCGCGAGTGGGCGCCAGTCTTTGCCCAAGGCTACATCATTTTTACTTTCTTGCACATATAATCGCGACGCAACTACTTTATATCCTTTTTATTAGTTCGTTTTATAAAATCTACTCTTGATCGTTGGAAAAATTTTTATTCATTTTATTTTTAGTGTTTTAATTTAATTTTTTTTGTTCAAAAATCGGTACTTTTGACTTTGTGGCTACTGATAAAAAAGTAATTACTGTTTTTTTTTTATTTTTGACTTATATTAAACAAAATTTTTTCCTTTATTTAAAATTTATTAAAAAAGTCAGGTACAATAAAGATTATTGCAATTTTTTTTCGCGATAAATTAAAAAATATTGAACTCAAAAATTTTTTTTTAATCTTTAAAAACTCATATTTTAATTAAAAATTTTTTTGCAACAAGAGATTGCAATAAAAATTTTGATTTTCTTAAAAACAAATATATATTTTTGGTTTTATAATAAATAATGAACTTTCAAGTACAAAAACATGAAAAAAAAAATTTTTAAAAAAGTACAAGTATGCATCTTTAACAAAATTAAGAGATTTCTATCTTTTTTTTAATTAAAAATTAATTGAGACATTAAAAAAAAATTTTTTCAATCAAGTTATAGAATTTAAATAGTTAAAAATTAATTAAAAAAGTTAAATTTTTAACCAAAATTGAGAGCAAATTAATAATTAGCTCAAATTTTTAACAAAATTTTTTTCATCAAAAATTTTTTAAGTGCTACCAATACTACAATCCACAATAAAAAAACTCGAATTATTCTCTAATTTCTAATCCCACCCCTGATAATAAAACCACAAAATTAGTATCTACTGATTACCAATGATAATTTAAAAATAGTAGGCGGAAAAATAAGTGGCTTTTAACAGCTGAATCAAGCGGTTTAAAGACTAAAAAAGGCGCGTGTGCATGCTGAGTATACCACTCGTTCGCTAGTCAACTCAGCCGGAAATTGGTCAACAGCATACTTGGCGATCATGCATCGCCTGCATTTTTACAACCTGCTTATCGCTCCATATCTGATCATAAATTATCACACAATAACATTAAAATTACAAGTGAGCCTAAAATAAAAATCAAAAATCAACAACCGAGATATCAAAACATAATTCTTACCCCAATCTGATAGAGCACCCTCGGCTTCTGGTGCGCGTGATGCGTGTGCCGATGTTTCTTGTTTTTAATATCAACCAAGTCGATCTCGATCGCCGCGTTCCGGAACTCCTTGAGCTCCATCAGGAACCTGATGTCATCTATCGACAGGTACTCGCCCAAGTATTCTTCGCTTTCTTCATCTAGCTTCAGAACACTGCTCCGGATTATCGTCAACAATCCCAATAAAAACGCCGCTTTCAGTACAGTCTTCATTTTTAATTATTAATTTAACCAAAATAAATATCGTAACAGTTATTAAATTATTCTAATTTACAATTTAATAGATATCAATGTCAATAAAAAAAATTCACAAAGTTGTCAGTGTCCACATCACAATTTAATATAAAATTTTTCACATCACTAGTCCGTTTAAAATTTCATATTTTTTCAATTATTGACACAAAAAATCCAATAATAATTTTATAAACTTTATAAAATAAATTAAGAAGACTATATACGCGTTTTAGCTTTAAATTCTTAACAATCACTCAAATTCAAAGTGAAGAAATTTAAATTTTGACACTTAAAATTTAAATTTTTTAAAAAAACAAAAAATTCTGATTAATTTTATTTATTAAATAGCAATAGTTAGCAGTTAGTTATTAGTTGTTGTTGTTGAGTAAGAACGTACAGGTAGTAGGTGAACAGAACTGAGTGGAGTGCCGGGCTTCGAATGGCGCCCACGGGATACACCAAGGTATGCTGCGGTGAACTGGAGTCGTAGACTAGAGGCAAAGCATGAATGGGTGCCCCCACTTAGTTTTATGTTTCTCTCAGCGACTATGTCCCTCAATACGACTGAAACTCAAAGTTTAGTATAAGTATGAGTATGAGTATAAGTAAGAGAGCTACCACCACCATCACCAGCACTACCACCAGCACATTGGCTTACCTCTACTCCGGAGTACCACCTCACCTCATCCTCCTGCATCCTCGTCTTAGCCTTAGTCTTATATCTTCTGTAACCGTACGATCTTGATCACGATCACGATCACTATCCCGATCGGATCCCCTTTGCCTCCTGCTCTCAATCTCGTATCGCCCTTCTCCTTATAAAACTTATTATTTTATTTTATTTCATTTTTATTTTTATCCTTTACTGGAGACCAAACCACCAGAGCAAGACCGAGCTAGCTCGACGAGGAATAAATACAAGTGTTTACTCCTCCCACCTTAATATGTGATATATAACATGTATTTATGTTTTATATATATATAAGGATTCTGTACTTCACCTGCAACGTTAATTTACTTCAGATAAAACACTTTTTACTGATTATAGTTATAGTTATGGTTATCATTACAATTACAATTACCTGTTGATGCTTCGATGGGTAAAAAAAAAGAGTAAGTGAAGAATACCCCATTAGCTCGTCATCTGAGAAGGTTAGCGCTCAAGTTCATTTTTATGGAATAAAAATAATAAAATTTCATTTTTTTAAATTGATACTTTAGTTTGAGAGCCAGTTTTAGGTTTTAAATTAATTATTTATATTTTTAAAAATTATTTTAATAAAATTTATGGGAAGAATATTATTTTTTTAGTTATTTCATTCATTTGATTTTACAAAATTTGTTTTACTAAAAAATAATTTTAGATTTTAAATTAATCATTTACATTTTAATAAAATTTATGGGAAGAATATTATTCAACAGAATTATTTTATGCATTTAATTTTACAAAAATTGTTTTACTAAAAAATAATTTTAGATTTTAAATTAATCATTTATATTTTAATAAAATTTATGGGAAGAATATTATTTTTCAGTTATTTCATTCATTTGATTTTACAAAATTTGTTTTACTAAAAAATAATTTTAGATTTTAAATTAATCATCAATATTTTAAAAAATTATTTTAATAAAATTTATCGGAAGAATATTATTTTTCAGTTATTTTATTCATTTAATTTTACAAAATTTGTTTTACTAAAAAATAATTTGAGATTTTAAATTAATCATTTACATTTTAATAAAATATATGGGAAGAATATTATTCTTCAGAATTATTTTATGCATTTAATTTTACAAAATTTGTTTTACTAAAAAATAATTTTAGATTTTAATCATTAATATTTTAAAAAATTATTTTAAAAAAATTTATCGGAAGAATATTATTCTTCAGAATTATTTCATTCATTTAATTTTACAAAATTTGTTTTACTAAAAAAATAATACTTGAAACTGGTAGTTATTAAACTTACCATTAGTCATACAAAATACCTAGAATAATTATTTAAAATTTTTCCAAGATGATAGATCGGACCTTAACCCGTTACTTCTCTTTCACTTCAACTTTAATTATACTTCAATGCCGCATTTAAGTCATTTAATACTCCGTAAATAAATGCCTTCATAAAAATATCTCATAACATAGATTTATATTTCTATTTATTAATCAGGTGGCTTGATTTTTCTGAATGAAATCTACAACAAAAATTTTTAATTTTTCTAAATTTTATTACTTCAATATTTATTAATTGCTCTTAATTTCAGTTTGCTAAAAATTTTTGATTGTACAAAATTTAATTTAAATTTATTAAAAATTAAAAATATGAAAATTAAGTGAACCGACATCTAAAAATTTTTAGAATTTTTTTTTTATTGAAAAATAATTAAAACAAAAATTTTCACATGTAGAAAATTTTAAAAATTATCCGTGGAATTTTTTAAAAATAGTTTTTTAGGTCTAATTTTTAATTAATAAAAATAAAAAATTTTTGAGTGTCGGCTAACTTAATTTTCATCCAAAAATCTTAAAATTTTTAAAATAAAAACTAAAAAAAATTCGTGATTCGATTTACATGGCAATTACCAGAAAATAAAGCAAAACTCTAATTTAAAACCACGACTTCATTCATGAAAATTGAAGTCCATTCACGTTTACCCCCACCTCAGCAAGTACTCTGTCCTTGTTGAGCAGCCTCTACTGGTTGGTGGCTCTTACCTCT
Organism: Cotesia glomerata; assembly: GCF_020080835.1. NCBI lineage: Eukaryota > Metazoa > Arthropoda > Insecta > Hymenoptera > Braconidae > Cotesia > Cotesia glomerata. The sequence continues at coordinate 4,374,928 of NC_058159.1, read as the reverse complement.
TTACTCACCTTACTTCTTGCCCCTCAGCATGAGCCTGAGCACACCTCAGCTTCTTATCTCTTGACTTCTTTCCTCTTAACCGCTACAGCTAAGGCTGTTGTCGTCTTACCACTATAATATTTTTTTTTTTATTTTTTCCTTATACTTATAAACAACCACTTGGCATCACTACAGCATCAGGCTCGAGGAACAAGCTACAGGCTCTACTGGTTCACCTTACTCGTATAATAATTGTACTGGTGAGGTGAACAGCAACACATAAATATATAAATAATCCTCGTGTAAATGTACTGGACAGTCAGTGTCTCAATGGACTCAAAACACTATCTATTATGTAAATATATGTAACTTGCCGATGTGTAATATATATTTACTCAGATAATTATCAGTACGAGTAATACGTAAATACCTGGGTAATTATTGTAAAAAAATAATAATAATAACAATTTAATGATTAATAAATAAGTAAAGTATGTAAGATGAAAAAATAAAATAGAGAAAAAAAATAAAGAAGAAATGAATGAACGAGTAGTGAATGAATAGAAATAAGATGAATGAATAAATAAATAAATATAATGAATGAAGAGAGCTTCGAGAAGCTGGAAAGGGAGAAGGGGAGCGCGATAGGGGCAAGGGGCAGGTGGACGCAGGTGTTTCAATAACGCCCGACCGGAAGCTCGAGAAACTGCGTTCGGACCAGGCCAAACACGGAAACGAGACCCATTAATATCCTTATAAGTAATCTTCTTTGATCCAGTACAGTAGCGACTTAACTCAGCCGTTTTTTTTTTTTTCTTATTTTATTGTTATTCTTTTAAATCCTCCGATACTTAAAAATACATTTGACTTAAAACGGGTTTTTCTTCTTATATTACTTCCAGTCGGTCTTTTTTATTTTATTCTTTTATTTATAATAATTTTTAGCTTAATATATGGAGAAGAAATAGAAGAAAGAAAGGAAAAATTATTTTCACTGGCTAATGGTATTATTATATTCACTTATTTACTTAAGCTTTTTTTTGTGATTGCAGGTAAATTGTACGCGGTATTTGGCCGTAGACATGGCCGTGTAATTGCAGCGGATAATGCCCTCGGTTTTGGAGGGCAATTTCAGGTGGAAGCTATACTCCCCGTTCCAGAAAGTTTTCATTTGGCGAGAGAATTACGCACGCAGACCTCCGGATTAGCTACTCCTCAACTTGTTTTTAGCCATTGGGAGGTAAGTTTGGCAATCTTAAGTTTTGTTATAAATTTTTATTAATAATTCCTGGTTAAAAATACTAATTGAAAAGCGGTCACTCCATATAAACTGTATATCTATATTAGGGTGGCCCAAAAAAAAATTACTTTTTTTTTTTTTAGTCTCGAGTGAAAAAATGTTAGTTTTTGATGGTTTAAGAGCCCTCTCCAAAGGACAGCTCAAAAAAAAATTTTTAAGAGGTCGCTCAAAATTTTTTTAAATTTCACTCCCAACAGCTAAAGTCGGCGATATGACCACAGCAGTTAAAACCAACTCTAAATAATACTTAATTAAAGAAAAAAAAAAAATTATGAGCGACCTTTCAAAATTTAAATTTTGAACTGAAACTTTTAGAAACTTATTTTTTTTTTGTCTATAAAATTATACCGTAAAAAAAATTAAAATTCGATTTTTGACGATTTTTAAAATTTATAAAAATTCGACTCAAAAAAAAATAGTCGTTTTTTTTTGGGCCACCCTAATCTATATATACAAACAAAAGAATTGTAATTATTATAAAGAATTCGAATTTCATTATTTTTAATTCTTTTCAATAAGAGAATTATTTGTAGAAGATGTATTTTGACGTTTCCAAAGACTTGCTAATAAAACAAATAATGTAAACTTTGTAATACCACCTTTTACTTCGTTCTACTATGTAAATTCATTTGTTATATCATACGTCTCTGGCAAAATCTGCCGTTAAATATTATAAATTAATGTAGCCTTGAAGTTTTCAAATCAACTTTATTTGATTATTTGTTAGAATCTAATTTTAATTAACTTTTACAATAATGAGTCTCACTTATTATTTTACTTCTCTTAAACACATCAAAATTACTATGATATATTCACAAGCAAGTATTTATGCATACAAATAACTTTCCTTATGTATAAGTTTCTTAGTTAAATTTATTATAAATTGTCTTATTATAATTTCATTGTCATAAATTTTCAAGAAATCTATCTAACTGTTATTATTCTTATTGTCAAATAGAGAGACTGTACTCGCAGCACATTGATATATTATCACTATGAATCTATTATACTGTATATAATCATTGTATTATTAAAGCTAATAAATAAATAAATAAAAATAAATAAATAATTTCAGGTGATTGAGCAAGATCCATTCTGGGTACCATCGACGGAAGAAGAATATTTACATTTCGGGGAAAAGGGCGACAGCGTAAACCGCGCTAAAAAATATATCGACGCGGTGAGACATCGTAAAGGACTACCTGTTGATTCACAACTTGTTACACACGCTGAGAAACAAAGAACGTTGTCTAAAAAAAAATAAATTCATATAATACATGTATCCTTACTCCCTACATAAGTAAACATTATTTTAGGTATCTTAAAAAAAAAAATAAAAAATTTATTTAACATTTTTTAAATTAATTTTATAATCAATCAAGTTAAATGAATACATACGAAATAAATATTACAACAATAATTAATCATCATCATTAAATACTATTTTCTTTCCTTGGAACCCTTGTTTCAGAGCATCCTGTTGTTTTTTCCTGGCTGCCCATGACGGATGCAACTCTGCGATATTTTCATTTTTATCTTCTTTAAAACTATTTCTTCCTTTCTTAAAATCGTTTGATTTATTACCGTACCTCGATTCATTAATCTTTCCTTTATTAAATTTATTATCACCAAACTTACTTTTATCATTATTGAATTTGTTTCTGTCCCTGCCAAATTTATTGTCCTTACTAAATTTATTATCCCTACCAAATTTATTTCCACTATTATTATTAAATTTATCATTTCTTCTTTCTCTACCAAAATCATTACGATCATTTCTTCTTTCCCTTCCAAAATCATTACGATCATTCCTACCGATTTTTCTTCTCCTATCACCATCTTGTTCTTTTTTATCATTATTTTCAACAGGAATATCTAAATACACTGGATCATTATCGTCCGATATAAAGAACGGATCAATTATACGTTTAAGCTTAACTTTATTTGCGTCTTTACGTTTTTTATCTTCAATGTCATCACGATCATTATTATTATCTTTACCGTCATCGGTTTTCTCAAGAGTCATCTTTTTCTTATTAATTTTATTCGATTTTGTAATAGATTTCTTAAGAGAACTATCATGTTTATCTTGATTTTTATTCGTGTCATCTTGATCATTAGCATCTTCATTATTTTCTTGGTCTGTATCATCTTCACTGTCATCCTTTGATTCAATTTTTATTTTTTTGACCTTAGAACCTTTAACTCCTTTGTCCTCAGCCGAGCGTTTTTTATTTTTATTTTTTCCAGCCTCAGATGCTTCATTTTCATCATCATCATCATCATCATCATCATCTTGATCCTCAGCATCTTCATTATGTTCTTGGTCTGTATCATCTTCACTGTCATCCTTTGATTCAATTTTTATTTTTTTAACCTTAGAACCTTTAACTCCTTTGTCCTTAGCCGAGCGTTTTTTATTTTTATTTTTTCCAGCCTCAGATGCTTCATTTTCATCATCATCATCTTGATCCTCAGCATCGTCTTCATTTTCTTGGTCCACTTCATCTTCACTGTCATTCTCCGACTCATTTTCACTTTGTTCAGCCTGAGAATCTTCATCTTTATCTTCATCCAAAGGTTCTTTTTTCTTAGAATTTTTACCTTTCTTTAATTTTTCATTTTTAGACCCTTGATCTTCATTATTATCAGCATCACCAGATTTCTTTTTCTTCTCCTTCTGTTTACCTTGATCTTTTTTCTTCTTATCTTTCTTCGACTCAGCTTTATCTTCCTTTTTCTGCTCCAACCAAGACAAGTACGTAGGATTATTTTCTTTGAATTGACTTACAGCAATTTTCATCGTCTTGAAAAAAACCAGCCTCCCCATCGCCTTCGTTCTGCTGTCTATCTTGGAGTCAGACAAAATTTGCTGCAAGTCCAGGGTATTTTTCAAAGCAAACAATGACACTTTGTCACACTGCTTAGTACTATTAAATTTCTTCATATCCATAACTTGATCAATTAATGTTTGAATTTTTTTCTCAACTTCTGGGTTTTTACTTTTTTTCTCTTTCATCGCTGTTATTTTCTTTGTTAGCTTACGTATCACTGCAGTTTTAGCAGTTTTTACTTCTTTTCTCAATTTTAAAAACTGAAATACAAACAAATTAATTAGTTCATTTTTTTATAGTAAAAACTTAGAAAATAATTTTCTACTTCAAAAACAGTAAATTTTACAAGATACAGAAATTATAACAGATTTTTGACAATTCTTTTTATTCTTACTAAGAATCAATTATAAAAAAAAAAAAGATATTTTTTAAAAAATTGCCCTTGTAGTTTTTTTTTAATTTTTAGACGTGGAATTTTTTTAAATAAAATTTTGTCATAAAAAATTAGTTATAAAAATCATATTAAATTAAGCCGTCACTTGACCATTTAAAAAAATTTTTTTTAACAAATAAAATTGTTTTTAAAAAATTGCATTTTTAATTTTTACATGTTAATTTTTTTTCACCATAATTTATTTGTTATTGTTAAAAAAATTTTTTAAATTATCAAATATCTTCTAAATTAACTTTCATATAAAAATTCAAAAATATAATATAATATAATAATATAATAAATGACATATCTGTCCTGTAGAGATGCATAACATCTGTTCATAGGACTGGTATAAATTAAAATACAAATCAAGAAAGCTAGTTTACATATATAATTAATTTATAATAGTAGTTTAGAGAAAAATCATGTTACATTGCTTTATCCATCGAATTAGGCTAATTTTCATTGAAAATGAAGTTAGCCGACATTTCAAAATTTTTAGAAATTTTATTAAAAATCTTCAATTAAAAAACTTAAAAAAATTGTCACATGTAAAAACTTAAAAACTATAAGTGCAATTTTTAGAAAAATCTTTTAGTTGTAATTTAATTAATAAAAAAATCAAAAATTTTAGACGTCTGCTAACTTCAGTATCATTGATTTTCAGTAATTTGGTTGTTCCGGCAAAATATTTCAATTCGTTCGGTAATAAATTAAAATTAAAATTAAAATGTTGACAGATATTTTGTTAATTACAGTATCATAATTTTACTCAAAAAATTTTTTCTATAACCTCAAATACGATGTATAAATTAAAAAGAAAATTTTACTTACATTGTTATTTATAGTTCTCAAATTTTGACCTTTCTCATCTGTTTTGGACTTCATGTTTGTTGATTAGGTAAATAATTACCTAGTGTTGAATAATGATTTATTAAATAACTACAATAGTTGTCACAAAATAAAAACACGTGTTCGTGTAATAGGTAGTCGTCGAAAAACTTCAAAACATATACGATATATATATCTAACGTCCCATGCTTTCAGGTAGAAAGTATTTTTACCTTTTATCGATACTGAAAAATTCGGGTTGCGGTCAACTAGTCAGATCGACAACATTCCAAATTATTAAAACTCTAGAAAATTTAAAATTCCGCTACATTCAAAGTTTATAAAATACATTAGCTTAAATAGAATAACAGCCGAAAAACAATTTTGTAAATTATAAAACACCGGGTTATCGAATAAAAGTAAATATAAATCTTATATTCCTCAAGAGTTAAAATTAATTTGATTTCGAAAAAGGGTTGTTCCGACGTATATTCATCCGAATACTCATCTATCCGAATAATGATTCGGCCGAAAATTACTCATCCAAAAAATTGGAAATTTTTCTTAGATGGTCCACCTTTACAATCATGAAATTTGAGTGTTTTCCATACATGCTTGTAAATTAAAATAAAATTAATTTTTAAAAATTAATTAATTTAAAAAAATTTCTAATCTAATTATAAAATTATTTACATTTTTCGGCTAAATGAGTGTTCGTCTGTTCATTCATTTTGGCGTATAAATTTTCGTTGTTATGTTTTTTAATTTATTGAGACTTTGTGACTTTGAAAGATTCTATTAATATAGCTTTAGATTTTTCTTTATTTAAGATTATATTTTTCGGAATTTTAAAATTTGTAAAATTAATTATTTTAAATTACATTTAATATTTACTTTCTAAGTTCTAGTAATTTGTTAATTCGGAATGTTGTTAGTCTGGCTAGTTGACTGCAACCCAAAAATTCTTATTCTAAAACCTCAAAAATTTTTTAATTTTTATAATTTGTATGTAAAATAAAAAAATTTCTCAACGATTAAAAGATTTTTTAATATAATAAAACTTTAAGACCATTTTATTGTCTAATTTTCAACAAAAAAATCTCTTACTTACATATAAAAAGTATAATACTAAAATTAGCAGTTAAACAATTTTTAATTTTTTTCATTAATTAAATTAGAGGTAAAAACATTTTTAAAAAAGTCCCATGCATAATTTTTATAATTTTCTACAATTGAAATTTTTTCTTTTAACTTTTTTGTAAATATTTCTTCAATAATAAAATTTTAAAAATTTTCAGCTAATTTACTTTTTATGTAAAAAGTGTATAAAATATACATTCATAAATGAATTTTAGCACAAAAAAAATCAGATTTAACTTATTTTTAAATGCGATAAATAAATTCAATAAAGTAAATTAATATTAGATATAATAAAAATACTATACATTTTTTAAAAAATTAAGTTTTAAATCTTATGGAAGAAATTATAAACTATTAATACACAAAATTACATTAATTTGATTATCGGTAAACTTAATTATTAAATAATAAATTATTACTTACTGTTTTATTGACATCTCGTTAAAATTAAAAAAATGCAAAATTTAGAACAATTATTCTACTTAATAATTTAAAAACTCGAACAGGAAAAATCGTGAAATTTGTATCATAAAATGAATAATCCATAATTACATGAATTTGAATTAATATTTTTTATTGTGCAGATGTTTTGCAGCCTTCTACAATGGAAAAACAATGTAAAAACTTATTTTAATGTTTATGAATTATAAATAAACAAGACTTAAGCCTTGACGGCGAATTTCCGTTGTGGCCACTTGGATAATTTCCTGGTTTCCTTCAGAGTTTTAGCGTTTTCCTGGTGAGTAGTCAGACGACGACGGATGGCTCTAGTCTTCTTGGGTCTCAAGTCCAAAGGCTTCCATTTTTTGTTGGTGTACAACAAACGCAAATTTTCCTTTTGCTTCTGGTTGATGATAATGTGGATACGTGCGATGGATTTACGAAGCACACGCCTGTAAAATAATTAATCAAATATTAATATTTAAAAAATACTAAAGTATTGTCATGAAAATATTTAACACAACTATGACTGGTTTGACCAGCAGATCATGACACGTCTGAAAATGAATAGAATCAAAACTTACAACTTCAAAGGATCAGAGGAGTTGTGTCGTGCTACTCGAGCACTCATAAGCTCCTTCTTCAACTCCTCGAGCTGGGTAAGCAGCTCCTTCTTGTTCTTGGCCCGTAATTCTGAACAGCGTGGCTTCTTCTGTAAACATTAAATTCATTTTCTAGGTTAAACACACGTCACACAGCTTATGCGAAAGTAAATTAAAAAACTGAGCCTATTTGCAGAATATAAAAACTAATTAATCAACGAATCACTTATTTTTACAATACACTCATTTTTTTAATTATTTTTTTAAAGATTTCACAATTAATTAAAGATTAAATTATTAAAGCCTCACCATTGTTGCACTATTGCCGTCTGTAAAAGAAAGGAAATATCGATAGTTTCTCTCAGGTTCTCCATTCGCTCACATGTGACTGCGCGCGCCGTTCGTATTTTGCGGGAAAATTAAAAAAAATCATTAGAAAATTAATTTTTTTAACCAACAAACAATTATATTTACTTTCATTACAATTTAATAATTAATTTTATAAAAATTTTTCAGTAATTGCTAAAAAATATCAAAATTTAAATTTAAAATTTTAAAATAATAAAAAAAAAAGCTTTGTTATCGACAGAATTAATTTATTGGTTCATTAGTTGACAGGTAGGGAGCGCGGTTGTTACTTTCTATGTTTACATCTTTGTTTATATTTTTCTGTCGAATACTCGCAAATTTTTAACAATTTTCCAGGTAAATAAACAAATGGTTTGCATGTAATTAATAAAGTTACTAATTTATAACTTGATCAAGTTTTAAGTTTGCTGAAACACTGGCGCACTATTCATAGTAGTAAAAATAGTGGATATATAGTAGCTGACATTTTTGTCAACTAATGTACGTACGGAAAAAAAAGAATTCGAAAAAACGTAAATTAAATATTTTTGGGTTTATTTTTTCGTTGGGTTTTTTTTTTTCATTATTGACTGCTTTGTTTAAAAATAAAAAATCAAAATACTGATAATTATTAGAGCAAGTTTCTTATAAGTAAGTGTTACATTATTACTAGAAAAAGAATACTTACACATCAATAACTTTTTTACTACATATTATTCTTGAAATTTGTAAAAGTTTTTAGTATTTTTATAAGGAAAAAATTTAAAGATTATTAAAAAAATTTTAACTTTGCTAAGTATGATCAAGAAAAAAATTTTTTAAGTTTAAAAATTACCAAAAAATTATAGAGTATCATACGCCCGTGATGAAACTCATACAAGCTGTCAAGTTAAATGTATTTTATAATAAAATATTTATTTTGATAAACATAATATTAAAAATTGCATGTTTTAAAAACAAGAATTTAAAAATGATATTTTAAAAAACAAATATTGAACATTTTATATATTTTTTTAAGTATGCGAAAATTTAACCTAAAAATTTGAGTAAAGTCAATAAATTTTTGACCACACAAAAAACAAATTTCTTGCGCCAAGAAAATTTTAAGGAAAACGAAAGTTATTTTGGAGCAAGAAAAAATTTTCTTGGCTCAAGAAATTTTGATTTAATTCAAGAAATTTTCAACCTTCCTTAATATTTTCTTGAGCCAAGAAAATTTACACTCCATCACTGATAGATTGATTTCTTAGTATTTAAAAAGATTTCTTAGATACTAAGAAATATTATAAATCCCTGATTAAAAAAAGAGATTTGAAACGATTCGAAATGGCTCAAAGCGATTAAAGAAGATTCAACTTGAAAAATATATAGATATCCATTTTTGAATCGTTTTAAATCTTTTTTTTTAATAAGGGATACTAAGAGATATTTCTTAAATAGTAAGAAATATTTTTGAAATACTTAGAAATGATGTTTATTTATATAAATCCTTCTATCAGTGCAGTCAAGAATTTTTTTTTCAATGTATAAAAAATGTATGGTCACTTGAAATATTAATTAATAAAATTTTTTTTCAGATAGAGTGCTACTTCTCAGAGTCTAATGAGTTAAAAACTCCCAAAAATCCCAGTGAAAAATAAACACAAACATGGCGGACTCAGAATCTCTGGATAACGTAAACTTTATGATAAAACAAGCCATATCAAAATCAGACGTTGAAACGGTTCGAGAAATAATAAACCAGTACGGCTGTTCTTATTGTCCAGAATGGGACGATGGAGCGAATTTACTCTGCTACGCAATAGAGTTCGGAGAACAGGAAATAGTCGAGCTGCTGATAAAAAACGGAGCTAAAATAAACTGCGAGCCTTCAATCTACGGTGCTCCACTCAACGAGGCTATTTTATCCGGAGACAATAAGATGGTGAAGATGTTTTTGGAAAACGGAGCGGACATTGACTTGATTCTTCCGAAGTACAGCAATGAAAAAGAATTGCTGCTGACTGCTATTGAGAACAAAGCCGTAGAGATTGTTAAGATTCTCTTGCAAAGGGGAATCCTCGAGAGTAATGATCAGAACTTTGATAAGCGTACACCATTGGAAGTTGCTGTTTTTACAAAGCAACGTGACATATCAAAGCCACATGAGATATCGTTGCAACGCGACATAGTCGAGCTGCTGTTAGAGTATGGAGCTGATATTAACGAGAAGAATGGACACTTGCTGTATCGCGCTCTTACTGGGTACAATCACGAGGAAAATAACGTTCAGATGTTATTAGATTACGGAGTAGATGTGAATAGAGTAGACGAGGAAGGGAAAAGTCCTTTGTATCTGGCGCTAGAAAATAACAAGCCGCCGAATATTATTAGAATGCTTTTAGAGGCTAATGCGGATGTTAACCAAAATGAGTATGGAGAACCATTTTTGTTTGCGATATTAAATTTTGAGGAAATTGATGCAGTCTGCCATGATTATTACAGAATAGTTGTTGAGATGATGATAAGACACATGATAAAAATGAAAAGTCTCAATTTGTTTTTATCCGAAGAAAATTTGAGGCTGCTTGATGAAGTCGAGTCGATATCCGCGTACAAAACTCGCTGCGAAATAGAAATGCGTGATTTACCGCTTAAAAAACTGCCTAATTGTACCACTTCATGTTACGATATCTTGACTAAAGACATAAACACCCTGAGTGCTTACACAAGAAACAGAAATATTACAGTACCAATAATGCTTTCAAAGAATTTTATTAATTACTTTCCAATTTACGGGCCTTCGATTCAAGACAACATAAAAAAAGGAATGACAAGAAGATGGCTATTGGATAGGTGTGCTGAATTATTAAAGAGAAATAAAACTTGTTGTATTAATATTCTACCATTTGATGTTATTTATGGCATAATAGAGTATCTAGACAAACGCGACCTGCTAAATATTCTCAAGACTAATCTAATTACGATTTTGTAGATTTAACAAGTTCTTGTCTTTGCTGTATTTAATTATCTAACATTCTCAGCTGAATATACGAATTGTAAATACAAATTTAATTGACTAATAGAAAATTATAATTAATTTATGTACAATATCTACAATATTTGGAATTATTTTACCGATTACTTTTGTATCTTTTATAAATTTTAAAATAAATAATTTATTTAAATTTGTTGTGCAAGTATATAAAAAATACTGATTCAATTTTAATTGATTTTTATACATTGATATTGGTATTGAGTATTGTAATAAATGGATATCTTCAAATAATAAGTTTATTGATAAATTAAATTCATTTTTATTTTAAAGATGATCCTGCAGTGCCTAGTAAAATTTTAAATATTTTAAATAGTTTAATATCAAGTTATAAAATTTTTTTCTGAATATTTATGATACTGAAATTAGCATGAAAATTAATTTAGAAGACACTCAATAATTTTAAGAATTTTTATAACAAATAAATTGTAGCAAAAAAAATTGACAGGTAGAAATTAAAAAAATTTTTAAATATAATTTTTTGGAACAAATTTGTTTGTTAAAAAAAATTAAAAAATGGTCAAGTGACAGCTAACTTTAATGTCATGAAATTAGCAGACAACTGTCATTTTTAACTTTTACAACAAATAAATTACTGATATGCTGAAATTAGCTGACATATGATGATTTTTAGGATTTTTTTTTTTTTGAAATTAATTATTATAAAAATAAATTTGTAAAAATTCAACTTTTAGATGTGTCAAAAGTTTATGACACTGAAGTTGACAGACATTAGCAATTTTTTTAGAAATTTAAAACAATAAAATTATTATAAAATAAATTAAATAAAAAAATTCCACATGTGAAAATTTAAAAAAATTATAAGTGGAAATTTTTAGAAGCATTTTTTTATTGTAATTGATTGATTATAGAATTTAAAAAAATTGACAGCTTTTTGCTAACTTTAGTATCATAAAAATTTATTGTTGTAATTTTTTGAAAATTTTTTTTTTTTTTTGTAGTAATTTATTTGATGTAAAAATCACAAAAATGACAGATGTCGGTTGACTTCAGTTTCATAAATTACTACTAAGAAAACATTTGTTAAAAAATTACACATCAATAATTTTTATCAAAATTAGTTTAGCCGACATCTAAAAATTTTTGAGAATTTTTTTTTATTGAAAAAATTATTACAAAAAAAAAATTTCATTTGTAAAAAACTTTAAAAACTGTAAGTGCAATTTTTACAAAATATTTTTTTGTTCTAATTTAATTGTTGAAAAAAAAAAAAACCAAAAAATTAAAAACGTCGGCTAACTTTAGTATTATTAATTTTTTGACTTATTTATAAGTCGAATTTTTTTTTTTAAATTCATTTGTTGAAAAAATTCCTAAAAATCATCATGTCAGCTAGCTTCAGTATAACTAAATTATTATAAAAAAATTTCAGATTTAGAAATTGAAAAAAAATTACCAGTGGAAATTTTTTGGAAATATTTTTTTAGTAATTTATTTGGAATGAAAACTTAAAAAATTATTAAATTAAATTATAAACCGAATTTTTGAGACATCTGTCAGCCACTGAGCGAACTAGTACAAATGTTTGAATTCCTACAAGTGGTGACCTCAGGCAAATTCTCATGGAATTGTTTGAGCGATCTAGTTTTTTATTAAGCCAAAAGTCAAAAGAACTATTTAACTCTAATAAGATTTAAAATATTAATATAAATGTCTTCTGGCCAATCAGATATAATTTAAAAATTACAACTTCAATTAAGAATAGTTTTAATTAAATAAAGTATGCGTTGAGCCTCCATATCTCTCATCTACATTTACAATTTGCAACGAACGGCTAAATGATCTAATTCAGCTGAAGCCTAAAAATTAAAAAAGTGAAAAAGTTACTCTTATGGCCATAAGAGTTCGTCTATTCTCCATGGATACAAGTAACTAAAAAAATAGTCTTTTTATTTATTATTTACTTTTTAAATTAATTAAATAGACGGTTTATTAAAAAATTAGAGGTGCATTGGTGTTGATAAAAATGATAAAAAAAAAAAATTGAATAATATTTTTTTTAAATAAAATATTAAAATGATAATTTGTTAATTTTAGATCAATCAAAAATGAGACAAGTGACAAATGTTAAGGACTTTCATCATTCTTATTAGCTGGGTGCTAATAATTAATTGATGTACAATGATTGATAGTATGCGCTGGTCTGACCATAATTATCCAATTGTTAATTTAACTGTCAAATAATTTGATATTTGATTAGTTGTCGCAAACAATTGATGTTTTGCTGGAACATTTATTTAAAATGAAGTTGTAGCGCTGTAAAAATAACATAAATAAAATTTCTGTCGATTACTCATCATGCTTTTGATATGTTACATTTGGTAAGTTTCATAAACTCCAATTGAGTTTAATTAATCCTTTAAATGTCAGTGCAGAATTTTCTATTTAATTTTTATTATTTTTATAAAAATAAATTTAGCAGATATTTAATCATTTTTAGAATCTTTTTTTTAAATAAATTATGGCAAAAAAAATTAGAAAAAAAAATTGACATGTAGAAATTTTAAAAAATAAAAAATGCAATTATTTAAAAGTAATTTTTTTTAACAAATTCGTTAAAATTTTCAACAATTTTATATTTTTTTTTATTAATTAAATTAGAACAAAAAAAATATTTTTCCAAAATTGCATGTATAATTTTTAAAACTTTCTACGTGTGGATTTTTTTTAAATAATTTTTTCAATAAAAAAAATTCTAAAAATTTTTAGATGTCGGCTAGCTTTATTGTCATATTATTTATTCTAAAATTGTTTAATTAATTTTATTTATGATAATTAATAATTCAATTATTTATACTGAGTATATTAATTTAATATATGACTAAATAATTTAATTAATTAATAATATAAGTATTTATTTTTCAGATTAAAAAAAGCATGGGTTGTGTTAATAGCCGTACAGATATAAATGATCTGCACCCGAATATATTTCAAGTAATGAATGTTGATGATTTGGGCAATCTCATCACTCCAGGAAGGCTAGAAGTTACTGAAACAGATATTGTACTCTATCAGAGAGGAAGACAGCCAGTTAAATGGCCATTAAAGTGTTTGAGAAGATACGGTTATGACTCTGAAATTTTTAGTTTTGAGTCGGGCAGAAGATGTTCCACTGGCCCGGGTATTTATGCATTTAAGTGTCGGAGAGCAGACCAATTATTTAATCTTGTACAAACAAATATACAGGTATTTTTATATAGTTTATTAAATATAAATATTTCATAAAAGCAAATTAATAATAATAATAAAAATAACCAACAGGCTTGTAATAATGGCGAAGATGCAATATCTCGTGACCTCTCAACCCCTTCATATTCCGGTCCAACGATAACACGTACGACAATACCAAATGAGCCGAATTACCTCGATCCAACACCGCTAAGGCCTAACGGTCGTGTGAATCTTCGGTTTTCACACAGTCAGCCGAATGAAGTTGGAAGATTAGGAAGTGTAGGCAGTAGCAGTGGCCCAATGTCACCACAAGGAACGATGAGTTCTCCATCTCCACCTCCTATGATGTTGCCACCACCTCCTCCTGTTCCACAACCTTATCCGTCCGCTTTGTACGTCAACGATGATGTTTTGTCGTCAATGGCTATGGAGTTGGAGCACAACAATAACAAAAGTTTACGAAAAATGCAAAGGTATTGTGTGTTAACATTATTTTTTATTAATTATTTTTATCTATACATTATTTTTATTTTTTATGCATTCGAAAATGCTCTATTTTTAGCTACATAATTGAGAAATTACCTTTTATCTTGTGAAATATTGACATTTTTAAAGAAATAAGCTCATCCCGATGTTACACTAATCGAGACCTTTCATTTGAGTACCCACATCAATTTTTCATATATTTATATATTATATATATATATCTATGTATATATGAAAAACATATCAAAATGCATGTGGGTACTCAAATGAAAGCTCTTGATGAGTGTAACGTCGGGATGAGCTTATATCTTTAAAAATGTCAATAGTTAAGAAAGTACAGTGCAATTTAACATAAGTAAGAAATAACCTTTTATCTTGTGAAGTATTGATATTTTTAAAGATATAAGCTCATCCCGATGTTACACTCATCAAACCCTTTCATTTGAGTACCCACATCAATTTTTCATATATTTATATATATTATATATATTAGGGTGTGCCAAAATGTAACTCCCGTGGAGAACCTTTTAAAATTGGAATTTTTAGTTCCGCTTTTAACAGGGGCTGCGTTTGGGCATTTCCTGATATATTTTGGTGTGAGACAATGTATTTGATTTTCATAGAATTTTTTAACAGAAACTTAGTTTGGGTATTTCCGGTAAAAATTCAAAATTTGGCCGGAAGTGCCCAATTAAATCTCCTGTTAAAAATCCTATAAATAATCAAATGAATTCTCTCAACCCGAAATATCTCAGGAAATGCCCAAACACAGCTGCTGTTAAAAGTGGAACTCAAAATTCCAATTTTAAAAGGTTCTCCACGGAAGTTACATTTTGGCACACCCTAATATATATGTATATATGAAAAATATATGAAAATGCATGTGGATACTCAAATGAAAGCTCTTGATGAGTGTAACGTCGGAGTGAGCTTATATCTTTAAAAATGTCAATAGTTAAGGAAGTACAGTGCAACTCAACATAATTAAGAAAGGACCTTTTCTTTTATTTTATCTTGTAAAATATTGACATTTTTAAAGATATAAGCTCACCCCGACATTACACTCATCAAGTCCTTTTATTTGAGTACCCACATGCATTTTATATATATATATATATATATATATATATATATATAAATATATGAAAAATTGATGTGGGTACTTAAATGAAAGGTCTTGATGAGTGTAACGTCGGGATGAGCTTATATCTTTAAATACGTCAATAGTTAAGGAAGTATAGTGCAATTTAACAAAAGTCATTATTTAGTTAAGCAAAATTTTATTTATTTATAGTCCACAATTCTCGACAGTCACATAGTGACTGCAGGTTGCTAGTTATTATTATTATTATTATTATTATTATTGTTATTTTATTTGTAGATCTTGTACTGTAAGCAGTACAACTTCGAGTAGTGGTTTTACATCGGATACAATAGGAATGTTGAATCAAGAAGTACATAATCACAATCGACCGCCACCATTGCCAATGGCCACATATATGAATGTAGATTTAAGCAATGACGTCAGTCCACTCTCGCCTTCACATAGTAATTCTATTTCAACACCATTAAAAGAAGACATAAGTGAGACAGATAATTCACGACATGCCTATATGAATATAAACCCCAGTCAAGAAAATATTATCGAGTGTTCAAATAATCAACGCACACGACTGCCGACATTGCCAATAGTACCACTGTCTCTTCCAACAGATTGGGATGATAATAATTCCCGTCACTGTTATGCCAATCTCGAGCCCAAAGAGATTGATAATTTGCGTAATAAATTCACTGGAGTCTCTACGAATAATGATAATAAATTGACAACCTTACCACCTACTTCGCCTGTTGAAGCAACACGGGAAGTTAATTACGCTGTATTGGATCTGGATCAAAATAGTATGTCTGTTCCATCGGTTTCTGATATCGCTGCTGCTACTGGAACCACAGCTAGTTCTACTACCACTACTACCACTAACGCTGCTCCATCGCCGCCAGAATCCCCTAATAAACTCCAAAAAGGATACGCGACCATTGATTTCAATAAAACAGCAGCGTTATCGCATTCTGTTAATCCAAATGGCGTGAATGATAATGAAGGATCCAGAAAAACACGACATAATTCAACTATCAACGACTTAGCAACTCCGTCAAGACAAAGCTCTTCGATAAGTGAGTGATTTCATATCTTCCGTTTTATTTTTTTTATATTACATTTTTATTAGGGGACCTTCTGGTAAAAATTTTGTTTAATTCATACAACATAAATTCTGTCGAATTTTTATGTAATTTTAAATTTGTTAATTTTAATATTTATTATATCTTGAATATTACCAGTGACATGTCGCGTTACAGGTGCCATAAGGGCGTATAATAAAAATCCTATTTTTTTTCTAAGTCCAAAATAAATTTTTAGTTTAAACAAAAATTTTTTTTTGCATATCGGCACAGAAAGAACAAGATGACACTGGATATCATCCCAGATTAAACTCAGTGATATCTGTAGTGATAAAAAATTTCAGATAGTAGCTAAAAAAATCCAGATTATATTGCGTGTTCTCTGGATTATACTAAATATTAAAAATAAAAAAAAATTTCTTTTCGTGAATCAACGTATTTTTGTATGAAACGTGCAGAAATGCTAAAAAAAAATTTTCTCCGAACTAAAAATTTTTTTTGGACTTGAAAAAAAAAATTGAATTTTTATTATACGCCCTTATGGCATTCGAGGTGCGTCTATATATTATTAAAGATATTTATTGACATACTTAAATTTGTACATCAGTTCTTGCAATTGCACGATTGTAAGTGCTATTGTAATTAAATGTATAATACGTTTGCAATTCCTCGCGAGTTTTGCTTAATTGTATCAAATATTGTTTGTTATTATAAATTTATATAATTTTTAGATGTTTTAGTTATTGTTTTATTTTCTTAGGTAAAAAATTTTTATTAAAAAACCTAAATAAATATGTTATGCGTACTCGAGGTGGGTCCCGGGAGCTACCTCAGGTAAATTTTTTAATTTAACTTGAGAATTGGTTAAAAAAGAAAATGATTTTTATCAGAGGGTCTCCTTGGAAAAATAAATTTTCTAATCGAGAATTCGAAGGATCTCGATTATTCAACGAAATGATCTTATAATGGTATTATTATGCCTGCACAATTAAACTATAAGAAAAAGATCTGATAATATGAGAAAATTATATAACTGATAGATTGTGTAAAACGAAAATGCACGTTATTGGTATATATAAATAAATAAATAAATAAATATATATTTAAATAGCTGTTGCAAAGTGTATGGAAGGTAGCTTGTTCATTCAAATGAAACATTTTTGAATGCTAATAACATAAATTTTTGAAGAAGTTAAATTGTATGTGTTTAAAGGACAAAGGTATAAATGTATAGTATTTTTTATTAATTTGGGTAATGAAAAACATAAAGAAAAAGAATATTTAAAAAAAAAATCATGTGCCTGTAGTAATTACATGTTTGTAAAATTTTTCCTCAATTGTGGAGAAACAAAAATGATAATATAATAATAAATTGTATAAATTAAGGCACATTACTAAGACAGTTGTAGCTTGACCGACTAAATTTGTGAAATGGTTTTAAGCTTTCACTGTTATGTTGGATTTATGTACACTTATATTTAAAATGCATTTTCGTTATAACAATTGTTACACATTCAAATATGTTATTTACAAGATTTAAATATTCGCAGCTATTTTTTTTTTTTAATTTAACTAATTTTTAAATGAGACAAATATATATTTAGATATATAAAGACATTTGTATGATAGCTTTATTGTAAAAACGCAGTGTTGTATACGTAATTTTAAACCTAGATTATCAGGTTACAAGAATCGTGTGAAATTTCTTTTATGGGGTCATTATTATTTCACACTTGCTTAAGATTTTTTATTATAAGCTATTCGGCTGCTCAATTTCAAAACACAGTAACTAATGTTTAAAAATTTTTTTCAATTTTTCTTATTGAAAAAAAGTTTGCCCGCCAAATTGATGACAAATTTAATTTATGAACAGAAAATACTTGAATATAAATATTTTTAAGAAAAAATACTTGAAATTAAGATCTAAAAGTTATAAAAAAATGCAGCAATACTAAAAAAAATCAAGTATAAAAATTTCCCAGTTACTGTGTTTTAAAATTGGGCAGCCGTATTATCTAATGAAAGAAAAATTTTAAACTCAATTAAATATTTTTTTAATTTATTACAAAAAAAAATTAAATTTTTTAGCTAATAATTTTCAGTGTTTTAAAATTATTTTTTTGATTCATGTAAATAAAGTAATTCATTACATAATTATCTTTGTTTACGAATCAACAGATAAGACTAGAATCGAAGGTCATTGATTTAAAAATTCCATTCAGTTTTGTCAGTTATCGTAAAGAAAAAAACTATAAATTAAAGCTAAGAAAATAATGCTCAAGATTAATGAGAATATAAAATAAATGTATTGAAAAATTTTTTCTGTAAATAATAATTGCCCCTCGATTTTCTAGGATTAAAATAAAAGACGAAGTAATTGGTGCCAAAAATGAAATATTTCATAAAAAATTTTATAGAATAAAAAATATAAACGAAAAGTCTATTATTGTTGAGATATAACACATTGATATTAAAAAAAAAAAACAAAGTTGAATGTTAAATTATGTTCTATGTAAGAAAAAAATGATCTAAGTTTTTTACAAACGTACTAAAATTACGGAAATAATAATAATAATTATAGAAAATTGTTGTAAATCATAATCTTCCATTTTGACGAACACTCACGTCAGTCTGATTATATTTATTTAAACGATGTGATTATATATAATTGTTTTTAATTCCGACTTTAAGTTAACACGAACATGAACGAAAACATAAAACAAGAACCAAATGATTAATTTAAAAGATAAATAAAATATTAAGATATGTGAAAACAATTGCAATTGCAATTGATCCAGATTTTTAATTCACTTCTTTAATTTACAATCATTTAAAATACCAAATATTTTTTATTTATTTATCTATTGAGGCAATTACGGTGAGCTGAAATTACAAATTTAAGATTACGGAATTATGTTCCATATTTATAATTAATGTTAATTAACTAAAATATAACAATTAATTTATTGACGTATTTAAAAAATATGTTAAAAATTTATTATTCAAATTAAGTTTAAATATTTTTATATTGATAATTTTTCTTCTATTCCTGTGGATAAAAATCACACAAAAAACTAATTACCTTGTAGAATTAGTAACGATTTATTAAATTATAAAATTGTTTATATTAAAATTTTAAGCGTTGCAAAAATGAAAATAATTATATATATGTATATTATACTTACAATTAGTACATATAATAAAAAAAACGCACGAATAGTAGTTGACAAAAATAAAATTGCATTGTAAGTTGAATGTATCGTGCAATAATTTTAAGAATTTGTAAATAATGTGTGGCGCAATGTATTTTGTATCAAGCGAGACTGCAAAAATATATTATTTGCAGTAACTGTATCCAATGGCTGTGAAATGTCATTTGCCACAAATGTTATGTTTCAATTTAAAAACAAAAATTTATTGGGCGTTTTAAACTAAATCAACCACTTTTAAGTTTATTATTTTATTATTAAAAAAAAAAAGTGGAAGATTCTGTCTATCAATGCTCTCAAATTTACAACATTCAAAAGTACATAAAAGACCTAACAATGACATCACATCATCGATTAATTAAGTATAAAACAAAAAAATTATTAATATAAACAAAGAGACAGCGATAATCACATATTACATATATATATATATTTTAAGATTATATAGAGCATTAGAGGCAAATATTTTATTTTTCTATGAGGAAAATTTCTCATGGTTGATCTTAAACATATATATAATAATGATAAGTAAATTGTATGAGTGTTAAACTTAAATTAAGGGGGAAATATGTGTGGAAAGACTTTTTCATGCTGAATTTTTATTTATTTTTTTAAGGTATGAAAATTAATGTTATTTATTGAAACTATCAGGTTATTTTATACATATATTTATATTTTTTCATATTTTACAAAAATATAACTTAAAAAGTAGCGGAGATATTAGCTGATACACATCGTAGGTTGTCTTCCTACTTAGCAGTTGGTATGCACTATAAAAGCCACAATTTTTATCTGAAATTAATGGCACGGAAAAATTAATTTTCTTTATACAATTACGCTGAATATGAACCTCCATCATAAGCGATATTTTTATTTAAACTATTTTTTTTTTAATAAACAATGTATTAAAAAATGGTAAAAAATCACAATTTAATTTCAAAGCCCTCTAAAAAATGAAAATTTTTACTTTTCTTTGGAATTGAGGTTCATATAGAAGATACACATATAAAAAAGTAATATTTCTGTGCCATTGATTTCAGATAAAAATTGTGGCTTCCATAATGCACACCAACTGCTAAGTTGGATAACATCCTACGATGTGTATCAGCTGATATCTCCGCTATTTGTTAAGTTATATTGTTGTTTAATACGAAAAAATACTCATCAATATATGTATAAAATAACCTGATAGTTTCAATAAATAATATTAATTTTTTATACCTTAAAAAATTAATTAAAACGGTCTTCTACACGGAAAGAACAAGATGACACTGGATATCATCCCAGATTATACTCAGTGATATCTGTGGTGAAAAAAAATTTCAGATAATAGCTAAAAAAAAAATCCAGATTATACTGCGTGATATCTGGAGTATACTCATTATAATCTGGATTATATTCATTGTAATCTGGATTATACTAGCTACTATCTGAAATTTTTTTTCACTCTGTATAATCTGGGATGATATCTAGTGTCATCTTGTTCTTTCCGTGTACACATATTTCCCCCCTTAAGAATATTTGATTGCACATTATTATTAGTATAAATATATAATGCAAAGGTGTGTTTTTTTAGAGCAATTATTTTTTTCCCACCTAGAAGTAAAATACCAAAAAAAAATTACCCTTCATTTCAAGTTTTTAAGATTTTAGTTTTAATAAAAAATAGTTGCTCGGAAATCACACACTGCAATGAGTAGTTGAATATTTGGTATATAAATGAACAAATTTAATAATGTACTCATTATTGATGATGATGAAAAGTGGTTAATTGAAGTAACCATCACATACAATAATAAAAGAAACGCTACAATAGATCACGCCAAGTCGTATTTTAATAATAATAATTAATATGATAAAATAAACATGTAGTATACAATTATTTTATACATTATTGTAAATATAATAAACCAAAGAAATGTCATAAAATTTATTTGTGCGTCTTTTCGACCCATGCATAATAAAATATATATAACAATGTTATTAAAAAAAAAAATGATTGAATTTTATCAATATAATTTATTTATAAACCGTACAATTAGTGATTTTACACGTATACCAGTTTAAGTAGACTGTTATTATTATCACAATATATAAAATAAAAATTCACTGTAGATTAAGAGAAGAATAATTTTAAAATTTAATGAATGAATTAATTAATTGTTTAATTATGTATTATAGTAAAAGTAAAAAAAAATTAAGTAGCAAGTTGACGACGTTTTGTCAATTCGTGGTTGATAATTATCGAAATATCAGGATGACGACGTAGTACTGAACAATTACTAGTAATTAGAGCCGGATTTGCACCGGCTTTGAGCAATATTTTAACAGCGTTAACAAAACCGCTTTCTGCAGCTACTTGGAGGGCGGTAAGACCTTCATCGTTAACTTTTTCAAGTTGTGTTAGCGGCGAGGTCACTATTAATGATACTATTTGATGGAAACCTCGAGCCGAAGCCAGATGCAAACAAGTATTACCACCAGCATCTTGTATACTTGGATCTTCGCCATTTTTCAGTAATTTACCCACCACTTCAGTATGATTTTTTCTCGCTGCAATGTGGAGAGGCGTTTCACCATACCGTGATATTATTCCAATCGGTGTGTGGGGCATTAATATATCAGCAGTATTCAAAGCACCGTATTCTAATGATTCATGAAGCGCTGTTTCACCACGATCATTTTTTAAAGTCGGATCAGCTCCTGCTTCTAGTAGTATTTTTATCAATAATTCTATCTCTCTTTTGTTGTTACTATCTGCAAATTTATAAACAAAAAAAAAATTATTTCTCCTCAATTCATTGATATCAGCAATAAATAAATAAATTTAAATTCTACAACATTTTATCAAGTAGTTTAAAAAATATTAACGGCGATAGGAAATATATAAAAAAGAAATTGATGCACTGGTTTAAAACTCATAATTATAATTCAAACTAAAAATTTTATTTTATATGCATATTTCTGTACATTGAGAAAAAAAAAATTTTTGTTCAGAAAAAAATTTCTTGGCTAAAGAATCGTTTAAAATAAATTTTGGTTTTTTGACAAAAGAATATCAATATATATCATGATAATAAAATATTGGCATTAATTTTGATAGATTAACAAACGAATAAGTTCACTTGAATTAAACAAAAAATAATTCAATTAATTCGATTAATTATTGAGACAAGAAAATTTTCTCAAGAGTAGTACTTTTTTTTCTCAGTGTACTATTTGTGATAGTGATTTTTACTTTTACTTCAAGATATAAATAATAATAATAGTTTTCCTTTTCTTTTTAATATTTTAATATTATGTATATTTATAAGTATAAGACTTCTATACTGTAATAACTGTTGTAACTAGTCCCATGCACAGTTGATCTATTGTCAACTCTATGGGGCACGACCTACACGTGTACATCTGGTAAATCTATATTATTAAGAGAATAAGCAAAATTTTTTGGCCGCAGTGTATTTATATGATAAAATGGGTTAAATTTGGTACTATTGGAAAAGTCTTGACCTGAAGTTGTGCCTTTTCATAGTTTCATATCATTTTCACCAATAGTCAATTTATGACGATAAGTATTTAGACTGCATTCGAGAATGCTCTATTTCTAGATATATAATTAAGAAATGACCTTGTGTCTTGTGAAATATTGACATTTTTAAAGATATGAGCTCACCCCGACATTACATTCATCGAGACCTTTCATTTGAGTACCCACATCAATTTTTCATATATTTATATATATTATATATATGTATATATGAAAAATATATCAAAAATGCATGTGGGTACTCAAATGAAAGCTCTTGATGAGTGTAACATCGGGATGAGTTTATATTTTTGAAAATATCAATAGTTAAGAAAGTACAGTGCAATTTAACATAATTAAGAAATGATCCTGTATCTTGAGAACTATTGACATTTTTACAGATATAAGCTCACCCCGAGATTACACTCATCGAGACCTTTCATTTGAGTACCCACATCAATTTTTCATATATTTATATATATATTATATATATGTATATATATATATATATATATATATATATATATATATTTATATATATTATATATATATGTATATATGAAAAATATATCAAAAATGCATGTGGGTACTCAAATGAAAGCTCTTGATGAGTGTAAGATCGGGATGAACTTATATCTTTAAAAACATCAATAGTTAAAAAAGTACAGTGCAATTTAACAAAAGTCATTATTTAATAAAGCAAAATTTTATTTATTTATAGTTCACAAGTCACGGAAGTCACATAGTGACTGCAAAGTTGCTAGTAAATAAATAAAATTCAACGACTCATTCTAGAATTAAAATTTTTTAAAACTTGACTAAAAAAAATGCTTAGTCTGAAAAAAACAAAAATAAATACCAAGTATTGTCGATGAAGCTAAAATATGTAGCGCACTGCGTCCTTGATGATCTTTATCGTTGACCGCGCCGGCTTTAGCAAGAATCGAAAGTGTCTCTAGAGCTTCTTCAAAGTTATAGTGAAGACTTCTTGACGGCTGCATGTGTGCTAGCTGTCGTGCAAGAATGTGGAGTGCTGTCAAACCACCTCCAGCTTCTTTAACACTCGGCGAGCATCCATTCTCCAGCAACTCTTTAACAAACTCTTTAACATTACCAGGTCCTCCATTAAGAATAGCTCGATGTAGCGCAGTTTCTCCTCGAGGCGAACGTGCGCCTGCATCGCACCCGCTTGCCAACAATATGCTTCAATAAAAAAAAAAAACTCATTACAATCCTCGCAAGTAAACAAAATCATAATAATAAATATCTCAATAAAATAGATAAATTTAAAACTTACCCCAAGATCGGCAAAGAATGATTAGTAGCAGCGACAAGAAGCGGCGGATCACCAGAAACATTCCAATCAGGCTCATCAAGATCATCAATAAGACCATATGTCACCAGCTCTTCAACTTTAGAAGCGTCTCCAATCCTGACAGCCTCGTGAAAAATCTCAATCCCCTCGTGGTCTATTTCTTTCCTCGCACATTTTTTACTTACATTTATTATCTTACGTTTAACTTTTTTCAGCTCAATGTCATTCAAAGTAACTTTATTGACCGAATTTTCAATGTCCTTTATCGAGTTGGTGATCAAAGAAGCGACGCAGTTCATTTCTCCGGAGTCGCTTCTGCTAGAAGTTGAAATAGAATCAGAGTCGCGTTTACTTTTATCGTCAATACCGGATGAATTGTATCCGGATGAGTTTCCCTCGCTTATTAACTCGTGGCTTGTGCTCTCTAGGCTGCTCGACGACGCGGCTTCTCCGATGCACGTGTACTCATGCTCGTCCCACGTCCGGATTCCACGAGATTCCAGATATATATCCAGTTGTCTCGTACAAGGCTCCACATCTACATCTACAGTCGCTCTTTCTATTTTATCTTCACCATTAGCTAAGCTTTTTGTTGTATTATTACTATCACTGTTGCTATTGTCTGTAAACAATTCTTTATCTAAATCATTTTTTTGGACTTCAAAAAATGTCGAGTTGTTTGAACTAGTAGTAATTATTTGTTGACACAAAAGTGTCTCATCTGTACACGCGGCAGTCATTGTTCTCTTAAAAAATAGTGATAATAATTTTTAAATTCCACTTTAGATACACTTGAATAAAATCCACTAAACACTTGAGTAAAGCGTGACCCTGTTAAGTGCCCCAAAGTAACAACTTTTATTATTTTATTATTGTGAAAATTAAGTTAGCTGACATTTAAAAATTTTTTTTTATTCAAAAATTTATTGCAAACAAATTATGACACTTGGCAGACGTTTAAAAATTTTTGATTTTTTTTTTTTTAATTAAATTACAAGTAAAAAGATATTTTTAAAAAATTGCACTTATAGTCTTTCAAGTTTTTTAAATATGAATTTTTTTTTTAATTGTTTAATTGTAATTTTTGCAATAAAAAATTTCTAAAAATTAAAAAAAAAAATTTCATTTATAAAAAACTTGAAAAACTTTAAGTGCAATTTTTATAAAATATTTTTTTGTTCTAATTAGAATTAAATTAATTTAATTATTAAAAAAAAATCAAAATATTAAAAACTTATAATAATAAAGTTAGCCGACATTTTTTATTTTTTTATTTCGCTTAATTTATTAATTTATAGCTAAAAAATATTTTTAAAAAATTGCACTTATAGTTTTTGAAGTTTTTAACAAATGAAAAAATTTTTTTGTAATTATTCTTTAATAAAAAAAATCATAAAAATTTTTAAATGTCGACCAACTTTATTTTTATGACTAATTTTAGATAATAATAAAGCTAGCCGACATTTTTTACTTTTTTATTTTGATTAATTTATTAAATTATAACTAAAAAATTGCACTTATAGTTTTTGGAGTTTTTAATTTAACGAAAAAATTTTTTTTTATTTTTTTTCAATAATTTTTTAATAAAAAAAAAAATCATAAAAATTTTTAGATGTCGGCTAACTTTATTTTTATGACTAATTTTGGGATTATTTATTATTTTTTCACAAACTCGAGAATAAATAAAATTTATTCGCACTTGAACTTAAATTTTGACGCCTTGGCATGTAATTGCTTGATAAAATTAATAATTCATTATTGTAAAATAAATTATTAATATTTAATTTTAATTAATATGATTAATAATTTAAAAGAAGAAAAAAATAAAATAAAAAATAAAAATATTTAAAAATAATAAAAAATACACACGTAAATAAAAGGGAGCAACAGGCGAATATGCTCCAAAAGCGAATGAGCTCTCGATTGCACTGCTCTAACCGGCTTAACTTCTTCTACTTCCTCTTCGAAGTCTCTTTCTTCTCTTTAAATTCATTCCCCTTTTTATTTGGTCATTTTTACACCTCCTTCTTGTAGTATTGGTCTCGCTTTACTCGTCGTGGTGGTGATCTTGTCAGACCCCACTCTCCACTCCCACGACAACTTGGAGCCGTGCAGAAGTCACCATTGGCGCCGGCAACCAATGGAATGTTTGCGTTTTCTTTACAAATACACTACACGGGACTACTAACTACTACACCCAGAATATCAGCAAACTAAGCAAAAGCCAAAGGCAACTGACGGTACGGGGATTAAAAAAAAGTGCTTTTGTAAAATAAAAATATACTTAATACTCGATGAGTAACTTAACTATATAAGTCTAAGTATTGTATGTGCATGAGTAACTGAGTAAGTAAAACTCCAAGAAGAAAATACAAGACACCCCACTGAGTATTTATGTTTTACGCAATGCTTGTATCTTGTATTCATGAGTGTCTTCCTCTACTTATATACTTCTATATCTAGTTTAGGTTTCAGTAGACGTTTACTTAAAGCTTTACATGCTGATCGTCATTCAGATTTCAGATACGAGCTGTCCTATCGATAGATATAAATATCACCCCGACATCTGTTAATTTATTTTATTTATTTATTTTAAATAGACCACGCTTTAAGATTATTTTTTTTAAATACATTGATAGTGTCAATTAATTATTTCAACATTATACTGTTGGAAATTTACATCAAATTAATTTTTAAAAATTTTATTTAAAATTTTTTAAACAATTAAAATTAATGAAATAAAATTTACAAAAATTAATTTTTAAAAATTTTATTTAAAATTTTTTAAACAATTAAAATTAATGAAATAAAATTTAAAAAAATTAATTTAATATAAATTAAATGTACTTGTAATTAAATTCGTGTGATAATTAGTTTCTTTGAAATTTTTTAAACAATTAAAATTAATTAAATAAACTAATTATCACACAAATTTAATTACAAGTACTTGATATTAATTTAACTAACATCTATATTTTAATGATGTAATTATTTTGGCAATAAACTTATTTAAATGTCCAATTACTTACAACTCTAAGCTAATAATAATAATATTTATTACTAAAATAAAATGGAAGGTTTATTAAATAGATAAATGAAATTAAAAGATAATAAATATTGTATGAAAGTGTATTTTAAATTTTTATTTCAATTAAATGTTTACTTATTTCATCTAACACATAATTAATGCATATTTATTCTTCAGTATATACTTACTGAAGTGAAAATAATTACGAGAAAAATGAAGAACAATAACAATTACCTTGTTGTATTGTTCCAGAATCGCCTACTAAATAAAGGCTCAGAGTTACATGACAATAAAACACATAAAACTAAAATTATATTGTTAAGTAAATAATTATTAGTAACATTAAAAGCTTGAGATCCTTATTATGAAATTGTGTTACTCAAAACTTTCCGTTACGGTCACCATTAGATTTCCTAAAAAATAAAAATGTGTGTTATATTTTAAAATGTAAAATTTAATAACAGAAAGAAAAGAAAAAAAAATAATAATAATAAAAAATGGTTCCTCAATGGCAGATTATTGAAAGAGTATTAAAAATGCATTTGAAGAACCACTTGTTTAATATTTACCATTTTTACCTGCTGCGAGATCTTGAAGCCGATCTTGAGCGGGATCGACGCGGTGGTGGGCTACGATCTTTAGATTCAGATCGGCCCTTGCTGGCCGACTTGGCACGTCTGCCGCTACGGCTACGTGACCGGCTGCGAGAAGATGAGCGGGATCTAGAGCGCTTGCTGCGTGATCGCGAACGCGATCGTGAAAATGACCTAAAATAAATATTTATATTATTACAACTGTTTATAATATTCATATTAAATTTAATTCGAAGTTACCTATCACTTTTAAATATATATAAAAAATATATTTATACGTAATAATTCTTCTAAGACTGGCAGACATTAGCCAAGTGTTACAGTATGTACTTGAAGGGTTTATTTAGTTAATTAACATTAACAGTAAATATATAAAAAAAAAAAATAATTGAAAAAAAAAATTATAAATAAATAAAAAATACTGATATTAATTGATCATCATCAGTACCAAATATCCAACCCTGATTTTGTTTTTCGTCATAAATATTTTTATACCATTAATTGATGGCAGACTAATTCGCAGGCAGCAGAAGTACACGCGATGGCAATAACCAGAATGTGGGGAGAAGAGCAGAGACAAGCAGACTTATGTAGGTGAATTCACGCGAGGGTCAGATGAATGAAGGCAGAGTAGCTAGATGGGACGACCAAGACGACCAAGACGATGACGAAGGAGCTAGATCGTTTTATTAAATATTTTTTTTGACTCCTTCGCAAGCAAAAAGGAAGGAACACCGTGAGTAATTCTGAGTTCAGAAGAAGGTGCCAGTGTGCCGCTAGCTCTCTTGTCTGTCATGGATGATGTTCAGTAGTTCAATAGTTATTTTTGTAATATATTATTTTGTTTGTTAAATATTATCGAAATATTTTATCGTGGAAGTATTTGAAGTGTGCTAGCAAAAACAACACACTAGCCACCCCCGTCAGTCGTCATGTGTCTGTTTATTTTGGCGCTCTCTTGGCCCTGCAGACGTGCAGTAGGAAACCCCAATAGTAGGTAGGTAGGTGCTCTACGCTGTAATCTACGCAGTGTGTGTGTCACAAAGTGAACCCCAATGGCGAATCTCGCGAGTATCTCGGTTGCGATTGCATTGCACACATGCGTATGCCTGCTCAGCCGCATCTCCTATAAATAACGGGGAGGATTACATCGGCAACAAATAACTCCAAACAATTGATTTCAATTTTTTTTTTCTTTTTACCTCCAGTCATTAATTTACTCACCAATTGTTTTAATATTTTTTTAAATAATCATTTGACTTACATCATTTACTTATAACTTTCCATTATCACCCGAAATAAAACAAAAATGCAAATGAATAATGAAATTAGTATTTACTAAATGACCAGATACAATTTTATTAATTATCAAACATTAGGGTGGCGCAAAAAAACCGACTATTTTTTTTTTTTTTTTCGAGTCTCGAGTGAAAAAATGTTGGTTTTAGATGTTCTAAGAGCTCTTTCCAAAGGACAGCTTAAAAAAAAAATTTTTAAGAGGTCGCTCTAAATTTTTTTAAACTTCAAAAGTAGTCGAAAATCGAATTTTTTTTTTTTAATTTTTTTTCTCGTTACGTCATAAATTTATAGACCAAAAAAAAAGGTTTTCCTGAAAGTTTCAGTTCAAAATGTAAATTTTAAAAGATCGCTCATAATTTTTTTTTAATTTATTAGTGACTATTTAATAGGATTAGCATTTTTTGTCTCTGAAATTAAAAAAAAATTATGAGCGACCTTTCAAAATCTAAATTTTGAATTGAAACTTTCAGGAACTTATTTTTTTTTGTCTATAAAATTATGACGTAACAAGACAAAAAATTAAAAAAAAAAAAAAAAAAAAATTTCGATTTTTTCAATATAAAAAAATTTGGAGCGACCTCTTAAAAATTTTTTTTGAGCTGTTCTTTGGAGAGGGCTCTTAAAACATCAAAAACTGACATTTTTTCACTCGAGACAAAAAAAAATAGTTTTTTTCCGCCACCCTATTAAACATGCAATCAAAATATTATTTATTTTTTTATATCTGATCATTTAATGGATTCATGAATTTCAAGGAATAGAACAAAACTCAAACACTAAAAAATTGTTTTAAAATTAAACATACCTGCGTTTACGGCCACCCCTGTGTTTGGGACAGTCGCGGGCATAATGACCACGTTCTCCGCATTCGTAACACCTGTCCTCTGGATGGAATGGTCGGCCACCACCGCCTCCGCCTCCACCACCACCGCCACCGCGACGAGAACCGCGGTCTCGCATCAGACGTTTTCCATTAGAACGCTCAACTCTGGCTCTGCGTCCGCAGATGGTCCGTCCATCAAGGCCACGAACAGCATCGTCGGCATCTCGTGCGTCCTCGAACTCCACGAATGCGAATCCTGGTGGGTTCCTGGCTACCCACACGTTTCTCAGTGGTCCGTAGTATGAAAAGGCGTCCTCGAGGTCTTGCTTTGTGGCGTTGCTGCCCAAGTCACCGACGTAGACTTTGCAGTCGGACGGGTATCGAGACATCTGTTAATAAATTTATTGAATATTTTTATTTGTAATCGATTCACTTTACTCCGAAAATTGTTTGTTGCGTAATTGCAAACAGATATGATGTGTTTTTCAATGATTAAAGGCCACTAGTTTATATATATATATGAAAAAAAAAAGCACAATGCTGGCTGGGTTTAATTAATTAATTATTTTTACTTACTTGGCTCATTGTGATGCTTTTAATACACGCTATCTAGCGCATACGCGTAGTTGAAAAAATAATATTTGTATTCTACTGATGTAATTTTGTAACTAAATAAATTTATTGATTTTAACAAACTTGTTTAATGAACACGATTCCGTGTACTTTCTATCGCGTGCTTATGCCTTATGCGATTGATGAATTTCCGTTTTTCTGTCCGGTCTCTTCCGTTGGCTGCTTACAAAATGGCGGCGCGTCGCTTACAATGAGCGACGGAAACTCGATATAACTATCGCGCGGACCAGAAGTGGTTGATAAATAATTTTATGATTGGTTGGTTTGAATTTACCGCGTTTTTTTAGGACTAATCAAAACTGAAAACGTGACTGTGACATTATTATTACTTAGGTAATAATCAATAATGTTATGCGTCATCATAATGGTATTTTTTATTAAAAATAATGTCTTTTAATTGCACACCTCATAAGCGAAGTGTTTATGAAAATTAAATTAGCCGACATTTGAAAATTTTGATTATTTATTTCATTGAAATATAACTTTTAAAAAATTAAAACATAAATTTTCACATGTAGAAAACTTTAAAAATTATCCATGGAATTTTTTAAAAATAGTTTTTTAGTTCTAACTTTTAATTTAAAAAAAACAATAAAAAATTTTTTAGTGTCGGCTAATTTAATTTTCATAAGCGTTTTTATTAAGTTTATATTGAAAAAATTTAAGTTTATCAAATTATGATTATCTAAAAAATTGTAAAAATTAATTAAGCAGATTTTTGATAATTTTAAGAATTTTTTTAAAAAATTAATTATTGCAAAAAAAAATTGACATGAAGAAATTGAAAAAAATAAAAAATGAAATTTTTTTAAAATAATTTTTAGGAACAAATTTGTTTGTTAAAAAAATTAAACAAATGGTCAAGCGACTGCTAACTTTAAAGTCATAAAAAATTCGATAATTTTTTTAATTAAAAGATAACACTAAAATTAGCCGACGTTTTTAATTTTTTGTTTTTTTTTTATAACTAAATTAAAACAAAAAAATATTTTTTTAAAATTGCACTTACAGTTTTAAAGTTTTTTACAAATGAAATTTATTTTTTATTTTTTTGTAATAATTTTTTCAATAAAAGAAAATTCTAAAAATTTTTAGATGTCGGCTAATTTAACTTTCATATTAAAAGTGTTTTTTAATAAACATGTTAAAAAATTTTTTTATGTTGTCAATTTCGTCAATTTATCTAAAAAAAAAATGTTGTTTTACTGTTTTTAAAAAATGAAATTTTATTTAAGTAATAATCATTAAAAACCATTAAAATAAACTAAAAAGTAAATTTTCAATACCCGCGCATGCGTATTCGGATGTCAAAATTCGAGGAATCGAGACTAGGATTCCGACTAATCGATTTCACACATATATAAGTAGATATATATGTATACATATGTACGACTAGATATAGGTATGCTATTGTTTGTTTTTATTTGCCTTTTTATCCGGGGTCAGTAATCCTCTGATCGCGGAGCATTTCGCAGTGTAAATGGATACGAAATAATACTTCTTACTTGCACTTGACAGGATTATTTTGTATTAGCAAAACAAATTTTTTAATCACCTCACTAAGTAGAAAACAATTTAAAAAAATCATGAACTGTCAAAATAAAGTTCCATTAAAAAATTTAAATGGTTTTAGTGATGATAAATAATAAAAATAATTGAAAATCTTTATAAACTTGAATAATGAGAAGCAATAAATAATCTAATAAATTATACTGTCATCTAAAGTTTTTAAAATAATAAAATAAATAAATAAAACAGCAAAATGACGTTGCAATTAGAGTCTACGACACCTGAAAAAATGCTTTCTCTAATTCAAGATCTCGCTGACTTGCCTTGCAGTATTATGCAAAAAAATTTAAACAAATATGTAAGTATTTATTTATTTTTTAATTATTCATACTAATAATTGTTATTATATCATAGATTGTTATGTAAGAAAATTATTTATAATAGATTAATTAATTTATTGTGTCATAAAATTATACAAACTGATGTTTACGTAAAATTAGAATCTAAAAGTATTAATAAAAATGTAAATGAATGTGAAATTATTTTTTATTGTTACAAAAGTTTCAATCAATAAAAAATAAAACAATCAATTACGTAATAAAAATAGATAACGTATTTATAAGAAATTTATTTGTTTACTTTATCGAATTGAGTTAAATGAAATTGTAGGAATTTGATTGAAATTTAATCAATAAGTTATACTTTGACAGCTGATAAAGAAAAATGATTTATTATTTATTGGTTATTTATTTGTCTGTAGATTCAATCAAAATCTGGAGTTAATATATCTTTTCTTGCGCCTATTTTACCCGAATCTGAGGAAATGGTGATTCATGTCGTGGGTGAAAAAATACTCGACAGAGGATTAAGAATTCCTATAAGCCAATCTAATGTAATCATCTTGGAATTATTTTTTATTTACCGTAAAAGGAGAAAACTTAAAATTTTCTTTTAACTTAAGTACTTTAGTCTAATAGTTTTACTTTTATCGTTCTTATTTATAATTACATTAAATCAAAATGATTTTTTTCGCCTGAGTAAATACAAAAAATTAATCAAATTTTTATTAAATTAACTTCAATAGATAATTGTTGTAAAAGATATAAGATAATTATAAATTATTTAATTGGATTATTTGTTAGGCAAACGATCATGTATTGCACCGGGTTATTAAATCAAGAAAGTCGTTGAAAGTTAATTGTACAGAACTGGACCAAGAATTATTAGAACATTTAAACTCTGTTAGTAAACTGGTACCTGATACACTACTCAGTATTCCTATTGAACATCCTAGCGAGCAGTATATTGCTCTAATTGTTACGTTGGTCAATTGCCCTGAGGATCAAGACACTGAAGATATTTGTATTAAAATTATCGAAGAATGTTTTCGGTACAAATATAAATGCATATAAAGTTTTTTTAATTGTTTTATAGAATAAATATTAAATTTTAATTGCTAGATATTGCTTGGGAATGTTGTTAAATGCTTTGAGATGTCAAGAAGAAACGCGGTTGAAAGTTCAATGTCAAGATTTACTTACTGTTTCAAGAAAACTTTTTACTCATTTAGGTAACTAAAAATAAATATTTAAATTAATACTTTTATTTCAATGTTGACAATTTTTTTTTATAACTTTAGGTGACCTGCCGGACTTGTTAAGAGAAATAATGGTTGAAGCAAGAAAATTAACTAATGCTGAGAGGTGCTCATTGTTTTTGATAGACCACGAGCATCATGAACTCGTCGCTAAAGTTTTCGATGGAATTTCAACATCGGATGTAATTATAAAATTAACATAATTTTAAAAAAAGTAACCTTGCAGTCACTATGTGACTTCTGTGACTTGTGAACTATAGATAAATAAAATTTTGCTTTATTAAATAATGACTTTGGTTAAATTGCACTGTACTTTTTTAACTATTGATGTTTTTAAAGATATAAGCTTATCCTGCTGATGTTACACTCATTAAGAGCTTTCATTTGAGTACCCACATCAATTTTTCATATATTTCATATATATATATATATATATGAAAAATTGATGTGGGTACTCAAATGAAAGGTCTCGATGGGTGTAACATCGGGATGAGCTTATACCTTTAAAAATATCAATAGTTCACAAGATACAAGGTCGTTTCTTAATTATGTTAAATTGCACTTTACTTTTTTAATTATTGATATTTACAAAGATATAAGCTCATCCCGATGTTACACTCATCAAGAGCTTCCATTTGAGTACCCACATGCATTTTGATATATTTTTCATATATATATATATATATATATATATATATATATATATGTCGGAGATAATATCGAGCTGGGTTTTCCTAGAGATAGGGAAATTCCCAATATTTTAGTTTGTCTGTTAGTTTTAAGCAAAATTGTAAATCATAGAATATTTAACAATTATTTGTAACTTAAGCCGATTATAATTTTTATGGTTATGGCGATGGGCTTGAGTCCGGAGTGACAATGGTCACCAAACACAGCCGAGGTCACAGGATAGAAGTAAAAAGTATACAGTTAAAGATATCGACAGACAATGAGGGCTGTCGAAATCTTTTTTGAGAGAAGAAGTACTTAGGGTACTGAGACGAGTAGTTCTCGTTGAGCATTGATCAAGTAAAGACATCGAATATATCCTGCTGACCCTGGATTCGTTCTCGGTCTTATTCCCCAGCGCTTTTACCTTGTATATTAATTATATTTGGATAATTAATCGTAGTATTGTTTATACAAGTTAGCGTACATTATATTTCAAAATTTAGATCAGTGTTATATTTTAATTATTCTAAATTAATAAATAATTGAATAAACGAATAATGCTTTTCCGACATATACATATATATATATATAAATATATGAAAAATTGATGTGGGTACTCAAATGAAAG
Organism: Cotesia glomerata; assembly: GCF_020080835.1. NCBI lineage: Eukaryota > Metazoa > Arthropoda > Insecta > Hymenoptera > Braconidae > Cotesia > Cotesia glomerata. The sequence continues at coordinate 4,339,298 of NC_058159.1, read as the reverse complement.
GTCTTGATGAGTGTAACATCGGGATGAGCTTATATCTTTAAAAATGTCAATATTTAACAAGATATAAGGTAATTTCTTAATTATATATCTAAAGATGGAGCATTTTCGAATGCAGCCTAACTACTTATTATCATGACTTGAATATTAGTGAGAATGATATGAACCATTAAAAGGCACAACTACAGGTCAAGACTTTTTCAACGATACCAAATTTAACTATAAAAAACCCACTTTATCATATAAATACACTCGCCACAAAATTTTGCTTATTCTCTTAATAATATAGATTATCATTAAACAAATTGAATTAATTTAAAGAAAATTTTTATGTTCAGGAAATGCGAATAGCTTCAAATCAAGGAATAGCCGGTCACGTGGCAACTTCAGGAGAACTAATAAACATAAGAAACGCTTATGAACATCCATTATTTTACAGCGGAATTGATGAAGTGACAGGATTTAAAACGAGAAATATTTTATGCTTTCCTATACGTGATGAAAATCAAATTATCGGTAAAGAATAATTTATTTATTTTTTTAAATTTATAATTCTATTAATAAATTAATGCATGATTATTAAAAGCAAATTATATATCGATTAGCATTTGTTTGTCCGGTTGTCACGCTATTGAACATTTAATTTAATTTGTGTAGTTATTTATTTATAAAGTGAATTTTTAATTAAAATTATTTCCAAATATTATTAATTAATTTTCAGGAGTAGCTCAATTGTGTAACAAAATAAATGGACTGTATTTCGATGTGTGTGATGAGGAAGTTGCTACAGCTTTTAGTATTTATTGTGGAATTTCTATAATGCATAGTATAATTTATAAAAAAATTCAAGACTCTCAAGCAAGAAGTAAACTGAGCAACGAATTAATGATGTACCATATGAAAGTAAGTACTTGAAATTATTGAATGAAAATTTATTATCATTATTTCTTTTTTTATTGCTTCGTGTAATTAAGTAATAAAAGTTTAAACGTCATAATTGATATTAATTAACCGATTGTTTACTCACGCAAATCGATAACCATAGCAGGTATTGTTCGAGTTATTAATTAAATGTCATGGAATATGAATAGCTATTATTAGACCATGTTTTAATTGATTATTCCTTTTTATAGGTAGAGGAAGAAGCGGTTCAAGCATTACTCAACTGTCGAGATGATCACAGTCCTAAAGATTTTGATAAATTCCATTTTACGCCTCGTAATATCCCGCATCAACATACGCCTTGCTATGTATTAAAAATGTTTGATGAACTTGATCTAATTACAGTGTGGAGAATAAAACGAAAAACATTAGCTAGGTAATAAAAAATTTTTCATTTTAATTTTTAACTAGCAATTTTGCAGTCACTATGTGACTGCCGTGATTTGTGAACTATAAATAAATAAAATTTTGCTTTATTTAATAATGGCTATTGTTAAATTGCACTGTGCTTTCTTCACTATTGACGTTTTTAAAGATATAAGCTCATCCCGATGTTACACTCATCAAGAGCTTTTATTTGATTACCCACATGTATTTTTGATATATACATATATATAATATATATATAAATATATGAAAAATTGATGTGGGTACTTAAATGAAAGGTATTGATGAGTGTAACATCGAGATGAGCTTATATCTTTAAAAATGTCAATAGTTCTCAAGAAACAAGGAAGTTTCTTAATTATGTCAAATTCCACTGTAATTTTTTAACTATTGATATTTTTAAAGATTAGTTAAAGTTTTTATGCCATATTAGGTCAAGTGACTAGTAGATTTTTTTTCAAGCCCAAAGATGGATGGTCCATCTTCCCTTTTGTTCGAGAGTTATATTCTCTCTTCCCATTAGTTCGATGGAAATCTATCGAACTTGAATACACAGTAGTTTGGGTAAATGGAAGGGAGAGTTAGTAAGTATCGAGAGTATAAGAGTGAACTGTGAAAGGTGATTGTGGAAGGGGGCCCGGTAGCTTAACCGGTAGAGCTCCTGACATGTTATCAGGGAGATCCAGGTTCGATTCCTGGCTTGGAAACCAACCCCAATTATTTTTTCAGTCTGTCTTTACTCTTATTCAATTTTCTTTCACTATCTTTCACTTAATGAACATCTACATAACTCGAACAGATACCACAAGCTTCTAGCTTTACTATTATTCAAGTTCGATGGAAATCCATCGAACTAATGGGAAGAGAGAATATAGCTCTCGAACAAAAGGGAAGATGGACCATCCATCTTTGGGCTTGAATAAAAAAATCTACTAGTCACTTGACCTAATATGGCATAAAAACTTTAACTAATATATTATCTGATAGGTCTTAAAATATCATGAATTTTTAAAGATATAAGCTCATCCCGATGTTATACTCTTCAAGAGCTTTCATTTAAGTACCCACATTGCATTTTTCATATATTTTATATATATGGTATTTGTGAAATATATTAATATATAAAATATATAAAAAATTGATGTGGGTACTCAAATGAAAGGTATCGATGAGTGTAATATCGGGATGAGCTTATATCTTTAAAAATGTCAATAGTTCTCAAGAAACAAGGAAGTTTCTTAATTATGTTAAATTCCACTGTACTTTCTTAAGTATTGAAATTTTTGAAGATGTAAGCTCATCCCGATCTTATACTCATCAAGAGCATTCATTTGAGTACCCACATGCATTTTTGATATATTTTTCATATATATATATATATGAAAAATTGATGTGGGTACTTAAATGAAAGGTTTCGATGAGTGTAATGTCGGGGTGAGCTTATATCTTTAAAAATGTCAATCGTTCACAAGATACATGAGAGAATGATATGAAACCTTGAAAAGGTACAAATTCAAGTCAAGACCTTTGTCATGACACTAAATTTCATTTTAAAAAACCGATTTTATCATATGACTATCTTAGACACAAAATTTTTCTTAATCTCTTAATAATATAGATAATAAAAAATAGCATTATAATAAATTTTCAGATTTATACTTTACGTGAAGAAAGGATACCGAGATGCTCCTTATCACAATTGGGTCCATGCATTTTCTGTCGCACACTTTGCTTATTTGATGATCAAAAATTTAAATCTTGTTAAAAATAATTACATGACTCGACTCCAGTCATTAGTTTTTCTTGTATCAGGCTTGTGCCACGATATTGACCATAGAGGGACCAATAATTCATTTCAAACGCAGTGTGGTACTGTATTAGCGAGTCTTTATAGTTCGGAGGGTTCCGTGATGGAACGACACCATTTAGCACAGTCTATGTGCATTCTCAATACCGAAGGTTGTAATATTTTTGAAAATCTTACTAGTGATGAATACAGCGAGGCCCTAGATTTACTTCGAAACAATATTCTTGCCACTGATTTGGCATCGCACTTTCGTTCAATTGATGAGCAAGACGAAATGATTAAGCAAGGATTCAGTAATGAAGATCCGATTCATCAAAAACTTTTGCATGCCATGTTGATGACTTGCTGCGATTTAAACGACCAGACGAAGGATTGGAAAACGTCCAAAAAAACTGCTGTAAGTATATTTAATTTTTTTTAACAAATAGATTTTTTTAAAAAATTATTTTTAAAAAATTGCATTTTTTATTTTTTAAAATTTTTACATGTCAATTTTTTTTTCTACTTTTTTTTTGCCATAATTTATTTGTTAAAAAAATTCTTAAAATTATCAAATATCTGCTAAATTAATTTTCATAAAATTTTTTCCTTTTTTTCTCATTTTTTTGGATTAAAACAGCCTTAAAAAATCTTAAAAATCAAAATTTTCAAAATCCTCTACGTACAACTATAGCTACTGAATAAACGAATACGGAAAAAAAAAAGTTGCAAATCGGTTCATATTTATGCAAATTACAGATGAGACCAGACGCTGTTACAAAAATGACTATAATTCGAAAAATATTCGAAATTTTTATGTAAAATTATAGATACATATTTTTGAATATATAAACTTCGATAAATTAAAAAAAAAAAAATTTTTTTTTGAAATTTTACCCGCATGGAGAAATATATATGTCAAAAATTTGCATATATTTTTCCATGCGGGTACAGTGGCTATCCCCCTTAAAGATTTTCCTTTAGTATAAACGAGAACTATTAATTGTTATAATTATTTATTTTTAGGAACAAATATACGACGAATTTTTTTCTCAGGGAGATTTAGAAAAAAGTATGGGCACTGCCCCAATTGAAATGATGGATCGCGAAAGAGCATCAATACCAGATTTACAAGTACAATTTATAACAAATCTTGTTTTGCCTTTATTTGAAAATTTATCTACATTATTTCCTACTGCCGACTGTCTTGTTGAAGCAATAAAACGAAACCGTGAAATTTGGCGAGTTGCCATACCTATATTTCACAGATACAGCGAAATAGGAATAAAAGGAATGGATATACTTTTGGATCCAAGTATTGAAAACGAAATTCTGACTGCCTACCACACACAAACAGTGCCGACATAGACTAAATAAAATATTATACACATTATATTATATATATTAATACTAAAAATCTATATATGAGGTACTGCACGCTAAATCAACCACTTCGACAGCTTGTATTTCATGATTATATGAATTTCTACTAGTTATTGTATTCAATAAGACAATTTTATTTTTTTTTAATTTTATTTAAGGCTCTTATTAAGTATAATAATTAGTAAAGGTTTCAAGAAAATAATAAAAAAGGTTTTTAAGTGGTAGATTTTTCATAGAATACTCCGTATACATATAAATATTTTAAATTATATTTTTTATTAGCGATAATAAATTAAAAAGTGCTTGTTATTTTTAGATGTTTAGAATACTCTTACAGCTATTTTTATTATGATTACACTGTCTTTAATGAATATGAAAATTATAAACATTCTAAAGTATCGCTGCTGTTGTGATAGAAATATTTAAACTAATAGTTTATAGTAAATTATAGTGCAAAAATATAAATTTCAGAGCGCTGGCGCCTTTTACATTGTATAAATTATTATTTATCAAATAAGTAGATATTATTTTTAGTAGTGTAGAAAAAACAAACTTAATTAAATTTAATAATCTACATTTTTATTCTTTATTCTATTATTAAATATTCAAATATCTTTTGATGTAATCTATAAAAATTCAATAAATAGTTTTTTGTCAAATTCATTTTTGGGTTTTATATTTATTTATTCAAAATATATTTTATACATTATCGATATCGATGATGTTTTTTTAAGACATAAATTTTTACATCACCTATTATTTATATCGGATAACTTTAAGTTCAAAAATAATATTACCGGTATAAGAAATTATTAAATAACTATTTTTTTTTGTTTGTTGTTATTTAATAACAAACAAATTAGTGTCAGCATACTGAAAAAGTCATTGACAATTACAATACAAAAATCTTTAAATAAATAAATAAATTGATGAATTACTGATTAACTACCTTGCATTCGGTGAAATACATCTCATAGATGAATGAAAGTCGCTCATTATTAATTTCTAAATTGTTTTTTCTAAATAAATAAATTACTACCACCAATCATCAATCTCTTCAATTAAATGTTGCTAATTTATTTACAACTAAAATAATAAATAAATAATTTCCACTAAAAAAAATATAACCAATTGTTAACAAACGAATCACGAGTGTACCGAATGCCGCTATTTTGGATTACGTGACTCACAATGAAGACGATATAATTTAATTTATTTCGCGCAAATAAATAATTTTCAATGAAAATAAAAAATAAACTTTAATTGTTGAAATTTTATAGATTTTCAAATGTCAAATAAAATTAAAATTGTTTAAAAAATAATTTTTTTTTCTAATTATTAATTTAAGAAGTACTTGATGACTAGCGTAATGATAATCTGACGCTTTAAAATGTAAAAATATAAGTATATATTTATATATACGTATATACGTATATGTGTATATAAGAATATGTATAGTTTGAATCCATAAGTACCTCTACCCTCCATAAGTTTGGGTTGCGGTCAACTAGTCAGATCGACAACATTCCAAATTATTAAAACTCTAGAAAATTTAAAATTCCGCTACATTCAAAGTTTATAAAATACATTAGCTTAAATAGAATAACAGCCGAAAAACAATTTTGTAAATTATAAAACACCGGGTTATCGAATAAAAGTAAATATAAATCTTATATTCCTCAAGAGTTAAAATTAATTTGATTTCGAAAAAGGGTTGTTCCGACGTATATTCATCCGAATACTCATCTATCCGAATAATGATTCGGCCGAAAATTACTCATCCAAAAAATTGGAAATTTTTCTTAGATGGTCCACCTTTACAATCATGAAATTTGAGTGTTTTCCATACATGCTTGTAAATTAAAATAAAATTAATTTTCAAAAATTAATTAATTTAAAATTAATTAAAAAAAATTTCTAATCTAATTATAAAATTATTTACATTTTTCGGCTAAATGAGTGTTCGTCTGTTCATTCATTTTGGCGTATAAATTTTCGTTGTTATGTTTTTTAATTTATTGAGACTTTGTAACTTTGAAAGATTCTATTAATATAGCTTTAGATTTTTCTTTATTTAAGATTATATTTTTCGGAATTTTAAAATTTGTAAAATTAATTATTTTAAATTACATTTAATATTTACTTTCTAAGTTCTAGTAATTTATTAATTCGGAATGTTGTTAGTCTGACTAGTTGACTGCAACCCATAAGTTTGACCAATAAGTTCTTGACTAGAATCGGCCATTTCTTCATGAAACGTTGAGGTAGTCAAATCTATAGACGTGTTTACGTAGCAGAGTGATTTTAACCACGTGGATTGACTATTGACATTAGATTCAAATCCAGCCGCAGATCCTACTAAGTTAATAAATCATTGCGATAATGATGGTGTACCAGCAACTCATTATCTATTCCATCCCAAACAATATGGAAATTGTCGATATTTTGGACCTGAGATGTTCCATAAAATCCACCTTCGATCATCGAAATTTATTTATAATTTAATTCATTATGGGGCTGACATTTATGGACTTATAAACAACGATCCAGCAACATTTTTACCCAATCTAGTACACAGTAAAAAAATTTTCGTAAAATTTAACATAAAATTTTGTGTAGATGTTTTTTTTACATAAAATTTATGTTAATTCTACACAAACGGTTTGTATTGATCAATCCATCCATTTTTTAACACACTCAAGTGTTAATTCAAAGTAAAACTACACTTTTTTAATGTTACTGGCCAACCAACACAAAATTTATGTTAAAGAATTCTTCATATTTAGTCACGTATGCCACACAAGATAGACATGTAAATGTGATAGCCTCAACGTCATTTTAATTTGGTGGATTTTGATTTGTGTCATTACGTAAAATACTTAAATGCAGCTAATAAATATACAATTGTAGTGTATAGCAATTAAAAACTAAGTAAATAAAGGGTAATTTATATTAAAACATCCGATAACAGAATTGTAACCTTAAAATTCATTACAAGGTTAATGTCCTTTCTAGTGTGAATCTAGAAGACAGAATAAATTTTAAATTATGAGGAAATAAATAAAATAAGAAAAATTATAAATTTTATGATTATGAATCTAGCAGACATGTTGATTTTTTTTGACAAATTATTTACAAGTTAAAAAATACTTAAAAAAAATTACACGAATAATTCTTCAAATTTTCTACAAGTGAAATTTTTTTTTTTTAATTTTTGTAATAATTTTTCATTAAAAAAATTGTAAAATTTTCAGATGTCGGCTAACTTAATTTTCATTTATTTTTTTTTGAATTAGACAAAAATAAATAATTGAAATTAATAAATTATTAGAAAATAAACTTACAGTTTTTTAATTTCCTACATGTGCATTTTTCCTTTAATTTATTATTTTCAATTGCTCATGTATTTTTTTAATCACAAAATATATATATATATATATATATATATATATATATATATATATATATATATATATATATATATATATATATTTAAATTATTAGTAAAACTCACATATTTGACAGCTGATCTGAGTAACACAAAGAAAAAGTTACAATCAACACTTTATTTGTGTTATGGATAACATTTAAGTGTGTAGAAATCCGAGAATCAGCCAATGAAAGTTTTAACATATTTTTGTGTTACTTTTAACACAGAATTATGTTGATTTCATCAATACAAACAGTATGTGTAGAATTAACATAAATTTTGTGTAAAAAAATCATCTACACAAAATTTTATGTTAAATTTTACGAAAATTTTTTTACTGTAGCTTACAGAAATTGCCCAGGTCTACTAAAGGCGATTTTGCCTTATTACACTGATATGTCCTTATCCAGGGTTTTATACTACGTCACGCTTCCCATCGATGAAAGTTCTGATGACTTATTCCGTCCCCATCCAACCGACTATGTTAAGCGAAGTCGTTATCTGGAAAAAATCAGAATAAGGCGCCAAGAGTCTATACAGGTTGCTATAGAAGATCTGGTCCTTAGGCGTTCACTCAGATTATTCGTTCCCAAGGAAGAAATAAAATTGATGGATAAATTAATTACTACTGACGAAAATATCAGAAGGATTGTAAATGACTACAAAATAAATTTCATCGAGAAACAATTGAAAAATGTATATATTAAATTCAGCGGTAATGAAATGACAATTCATGATCTTTTAATGCAAATTTATGATAGTAAAAAATTAATGATATTGGCGCGAGACAAGAGTCTACAAAAAGTTTGATCCGAAACTAAATTATTGATCTACCATTTCGATTTTGATCTCCTTCATGTGCCAAGTAAAATAAGAATTAATAGATTTAGCGTAAGGCTAAATCTACTTGAAAAATTGAAAAGAATTTCGTCACTCAGAGAAGCTATTTCATTACCGTATGAATTATTAATATTAGATATTGTTGAGTATCTAAATAACGAAGAATTGGACATATTTATTAGTGCTTTTTATAATCCATACTAGCTTACTTATAAAAAGCATACAATTAAGGAATACTTTTTAAATCCATGTCCATGAGAATAATTGTTTTTATCTTTGGTAGATAGAATATTTGTATTTAGACGAGATTTTCTGCAGTTTTTTTTCTTTATATGATGGCAGTTAAAGTACAATATGTGTCGGCCGCAGCCACGATAGTAGAGAGAAGAAGAAATATTAAACCTGAAATGAGAATTTTATCTAACAAATATATTTGAAATATTATCAAGCATGCCAATACTTAAATTTTGGTACAGTATTTAATTTTATTTAATCGATAATTTTAAAAAATAACTCATTTCTAGTAATCTTAAGATTATTCTAAAGTTGACGTTAAATTTAATAAGCTTTATTTAAATTAAGTATTGTAATTTAATATATAGTTTTTTACAAATAAAAATTTTAGATGATAAAAATTTAATATCTATTTTAATTTATGACATTTAAACATAACACAAATTCTTCGAATAATTTTAAATTATAACATATAAGTGTGAATAAAAATTTTATTTCAATAAATAAGTATAGTGTTTCATTCTTCGTTAAAGTATTTAGTACCTAGATGATCGAGACTTATGTATCATCGGGATATGCGTAAACGACACCTACCCGTTTTTTTATATCCAGGAATAGACTAGCAGCGCCACCTGGTTAAAAAGAAATAGGTAGTGTCAGAAAGAACAAATTTAAACTTACACAGAGTATAGGTTAGAATTTCTTAATAATATGACAAAATAAAAACATATTTTTATACTACTAAATTAAATTAGTAATTATAATTACTAAGAAAAATTTATAAATAATGGATGAAATACAGTACAAATTATCATCAAATAATTCAATTCTTATTACACATGTAAGTATTTATTATTAAAAATAAAAAATAAAGTAATAATAAAATAATAATTTCAGGGGATTTCAAAAATACTTGAGATAATCAAGAATAAATTAAGTAACAACGAAGATCCTTTAAAGGTAATTTAATAAATTTATTCAAGTTATTATTAACAATTTCAATGAATTTTTATGAAAATTAAGTTAGCCGACATCTAAAAATTTTTAGAATTTTTTTTATTGAAAAAATGATTACAAAAAAATAAAAAAAAAAATTTTATTTGTAAAAAACTTGAAAAACTATAAGTGCAATTTTTAAAAAAATACTTTTTAGTTCTAATTTAATAAGAGATAAAAAATTAAAAACGTCGGCTAACTTTTTTATTATTGAATTTTTTTAGAAAGAAAATTTCTAAAAATCTCTGACAATTTTTAGAATGTTTATAACCAATCGAATATTGCAAAAGAAACATTTTTAAAAATTTACACGGGGAATTTATTTGCTAAATATTTTTTATTATAATTTAATCATTATAAAAAATAGATTCCAGAACTAAAATCACTCTTCACAAAATGCAAAAGCGAGAACGCAATAGTAAGCCTAGTATCCTGCCACGCAGTGGTTGCTCTCGCAGAGTCCGGACTAATAGAAGTCTCAGAAACTCTCTCAAAGCTGTCAGCAATGTTAGGAGAAACGAAGAACTACTCCGCAGTGACTTCAGCAATTTGCAGCTTGTTAACTTTGATCTTAAAATTTCACTCGGGGAGCTACGAATGTCCGTTTTCAATTCAGGCTCCTCAGCACCCGCTGATAACAGTTCTGAACGAGAAAGCCGACTCCTGGCGCAGTGTTCTAGGAGACATAAAGTCAATGCTTCACGACTGCAAGCCAAAAGCCGTTCGAAACCACGTGGAACTCCTGAGGCCTGTATTTATATATATAATCGCCAACCCGACCAATTCATCCCTAGAAAACTGCCGCCAGCAGGCCTGGAGTCTCCTCATAAGAACACCAGGCGCTCTGGAGCTGCAATTAGAAATCATCCAATGGTTACGCACCATCAACTTGAGCTCCTGCATAACCACCAACAATTTAATTCTCGAGTTTACGGAATTAGCAGTGACAAAAAAAAATTTTAAATTATTTTCAGCTTTAACACCGTTGATCATGGCGCTGGCTTTTGATCTACTGAAGCACAATTGCGACCCGAGGTCGAACATAGTTATGATCGAGTCTATTCTTGAGTCTACTGGAACCGAGGACATTAATCACCTTAATTTCATGCACGAGAGCTTAATTTCCAGTGTCATACTTTCAATATTATCTGAAATGCTGGTCATAACACCGGTTATTTATCTCCACGATTTAATTAAAATAGCCGCTTTAATTGTAAATAAATTAGGGTGTAATGAGATTGTGGCTTATTCATTATTAGGCTCGATTTTGCCGTGGATGGCCTACGCGACGCCTTTATCTTCAGAAGCCCTTGAAATTGCCGATAATTTAATAATTACAATCACCACTAAAACATTTACCCGCAATAAATACCCTGAAAATATTTACAACGATGATTTGTACAATTACTTGAGCCACTCGAGTCGGTATGTTCAATTTTACACAAACCTGTGTGTACATATCGAGTCATGCGTTAATTTAAACACTTGTCTGGATAAATTATCAAATATTCCCAAAGAATTTCTGTACAATTATAAATTAATTATTGGAGGAATTTTTCTCAGCAGTAAATCTACAGAGACAATTTTAAAAGCGATTAGCTTACTTGTGAGAGTTGCTAAAGAAAATAATTCTTATGCAGGTCATGTATTGTCAATGCTTCTGTACAAATTATCAAAGTCTAAAGAAATAGAAGTGACTAAAAAATTATTGTATATTTTGCCTGAATTGGCGGTGAGTAAAGAAAATGTACCGATAATTATTCAAACTTTACAAACGTTCTTAGCTGCTGATAAACCATTGAAATATGTAGGAGTGAATTTATTTCTCAAGGCCTGGATGGTTGAGCCGCGCTGTCATAGATATTTAATGATGGGATTAATTGATATGAGCTCTAACGACAAGAGTATGGAAGCTAACATCACTTGCGCGAAAGCTATGGTATTTATTTGCGAGAACAGACCCGAGCATGGAGCCGAACTTGTGCCATTGTTGTCACAAATATTAAATAGGTGCGGAGATATAGACGGTAGTGCTGCTAGCGCGTTAGCTTTGAGAGGAATTTCAGCGCTTTGTGATGCTGGTATCGCGGACATTTGCTCAACTTGGCGGGTTTTAGCACCTAAAATGAATAAAGAAGACCGATCGATTGTTATAAAAAGCTTGTGTGATTTTTTCGCAACTGTACCGACCAATTCTGCGCATCCTGAGGACCAGTTTGAAGAGCTGGTAGATGAATCTTTAACTAAACTTTGGGAACTAACGTCTTTTGAGACCACCCGAAACTTAGAAATCATTGAAGCGGCTTTTAAAGCTCTGTCGGCTTACACGATCAGCCAGATAAAAATTTCCGTACTTCCGGAAGTATTTTTGAAAGACTTGCCGGCGAGTAAAGTTAATTCAGAGGAAGTAAAAACAGAAATGGCGTTTACTTACGTACCTAGCACTTGCTGGATTACGATGCTAGAAACTATTCATGAGCCTGCTTTGTCTCTAGCTGGGAATTTGATTATTAAATTCATAACTGATGAATTGTACGGCTTTAAAACGGGAATTTATATGTGGGCGATGGGAGAGCCGATTAATTTTAAGTATCTGCCGGAAAAAAGCCCCGTAAGGGCGGTAGGCGAGTACTTGAGACGGTTCAGCATCGAGAATTTAAACACGGAAAAGAAAAAAATAATGATGGAATGCTTGAGGATATTTTCTTACAAATATCCGAAACCCTTGCCGCCAATTAAGTGGGAGCTGTTTACCAAAGCGATAAATGTCTCTCCCGAAAGCTGGACGGCAGGTATTACGCTTGCTTGTCACCAAGCGGCGGTCTCTCCTTCGACTAAAGAATTTCTCAGCAAGTATCTGACCAAAATGACGAAGAAATGTGATAATTCAGATGTTACAATAACGTCCAAAGAATTCAAAGAATGTTGGCATTTGTGTACTCACTTAGATGACATATGCCGCGGAGTTACTTCTGGAGTTCTCGCTCCATTTTTGGACGTTACTTTAAACTGTATTATTGAAAAAGCGATGGTCGATGATGAGACTGCTGTTGATATGTTTGATCAGCTTATGGGATTTTATTCTAAGACTTTAAAAGACGATCTTGTTCATTTTGATAACAAAACATTGATTTTTGGAATTTTGGAAAAATTGTTTGATAAAATTGACGTTGATAGCAAAATTTTTGAAGCTTATACCAAAGCTTTGTTGGAAATGACGGCTGAAAAAATAGAAAGAATTACTCTTCCTAATGTATGGGAGGAAATTACTAATGATAAATTGAGAAAAGCTATTATTATTCGCGCAGGATTAGTTTTAAAGCGCGATAATGAAATTCCATTGAGTTGGATGAATGAAATAATACGTGTGTCTTCTTCAGAACCTGGGTATTTATTTTTATATTATTTTTAAGACGTTATAAGACAATACTTTTACTATCTAATTATAATTTATATACATTAAAAAATAATTTATTTATTTCAGAGTTCAAAAATGCTTACTGAGTAATATGAAAAAAATTCAGAGTAAATTACTGACTGAAAAATCAAATGCTACGTGGTCTTGGGACTTGATGTGTCGCATACAAGCGACGATTGTTAATTCCCACGACAATTACTCCCTTGAAACGACAACCTCGCTCTGTGATATTTTATTTGTAACAATAATAGTACTTGCGTGTGACGATTGTTTTATAGAAAATTACGAGTCGCTAATTACATCGCACGATATAAGAATTCAATTATTTCCACATGCTATGGCTACTATTATCTTGATGCCATTTTGGAAGGATATTACCCAACAGGTACACAATATTTACAACACGAATTTTAAACAAAACTAAATACTTCCTAACAATCTTATGTTATTTATAATTATAAACTATAACTACAACTACAATCTAGTCCGTTTAAATCTAATTCACGGTTATTTTCTTTGGCTCCGTGTCTTTATTAATCCGTAATAATTTCTAATGAAAAAAATTTCTCATGCAAAAAATTATCACTCAAAAAGTTCTTTCCCGTATTGTGCCCTTTTATTATGATTTTTGTGTAGGTTTAAAAAAATAATACCGAATAAATTTTGACAATGAGAAATAAAGCTTTTAAGAAAATATTGTACAAGAAATTATTGCTGAAAATTTTTGTCATTAAAAATTATTACGGATTAATAAAGACACGGAGCCAAAAAAAAATGGTGACCATTTTTTTTTTACTTTACTTTAAAATCTATTGTTTCAGATTATGGAGTGGCTAAACTTTATGAGAAATAGTACACTAGCTACGTCGTACAAAATTGTTTTTCACAATACACTTGTGTCTCTAAAAGAACAACGACACCTCAATGACTTGTGGCCAAAATATTTGTCTGTTAAAAGTCCGATCCAGTTATAATAAACTTTGTTAATTAAAATATCGCTTTTCATAAATATTGTGTGCGCTTACCTATTAGACTTATAAATAAGTTAAGTTAATCTTAAAATTAATTCAGTTAAATTAAGTAATAAAATAATTATTTATATAGTCTCGTCACATGTGCTGGATGTGACGATATTCATAATGCTAGACAGACGTCTCGGTATTGTCTAACGCCATCACCGTCAAGGTATTTGGCCGCGACCCGCTGAGTACTTGTTCCTCTGGAGGCCTCATTCGTGGTTCCAGGATGTTTCTTTTCGTCTCAACGTTTTTCTTTATCGGCGTACGACTTGGGCTTGATTTTCTACTGCTTGGATATGATTTTAACAGACGAGCTCTGTAAATAATTAAATTATAAAAAATAAAATCGGGAAATCAGTTGACCGCTCATCAGGCCAATCCTAGAACTTCCTGCTAAGTTTGAAGTTTTCTTTTAATATTTGAGCTTTTCAAAAGCTCAAATCAAAGTTTTTCACATTTTGAGCTCTTCGAGCTCAAAATATATTTATTAAACAACTATAACTTTTGAATGCGTCGTTCGATTTTGGTTTTTAAAAAAATATTCGACGCAGTTTTTAAAGCACAAAAAAAAACGTATAGGTATATATTAATTGGTTAAGAATTCTCGAAGATATCTTGAAAAAAATACCAAAAAACAAAATTTTGCAAATTTTTAAACAACTATAAGTTTTGAATGCGACGTTCGATTTTCATTTTCAAAAATGCATTCGGAACAGTTTTTTAAGCTCAAAAAATGTATAAATGGTTTTATTATGATTTTTCCGCATGCTTTAAAGTTATTATAAAAAAACAAAAATTCAAATTTTTTTTTTGGTTTTTTCTTTAAATTTCTTTAAAATGACTCGATGGATTAACACTCAAATCTAATCAGAACTAAGTTTTGATAAACCCTTTCGAATGACGTGTCGTAGAATTCCATCGGTTGATTCGTTTTTGAGAAACCGTTCGACAAAAATTTATTTACACATACACGGCCGGACACCTTGGCGGGAATGGTTAGAATGGCTTCCTGGGACCTCAAAACGTGGAGATCCAATGAAAACTCGACTTTCGAAAATCGGACCGAAATCAATAACTTCTTTTTGGTGGAAAATTTTCAATTTTCTTAGCAGGAAGTTAAAAAATTGACACAAATAACTTACGCATCAATAAGTTTTAGGTGTAATCTAGAGTAAACTTGGTACTCCTCATCAGTAAACTCAGTCGGATCATGTCTAGCATGTTCATATAAATCACAAAACTGATGGATCATACGCTGTCCGCTGCCATTTAAAGCCGCTGCGAGTGTTGTTAGTAAATAAGCTCGCAAATTTTCAGACGGGTGACGTTTTAAACAGTTGTCATATTTTGTTATTTCTGCTTCTATAATTAATCAATAAATCATGAAAATTAATGTAGCACATATTTAAAAATTTTTTAACAAATAAATTATGGCAAAAAAAATTTTTAAAAAAATTGACATCTAGAAATTTAAACAAATAAAAAATGTAATTTTTCAAAAATAATTTTTTGGAACAAATCTTTTTGTTAAATAAAATTAAAAAATTGTCAAATGGCTGCTAACTTGAATGTCACTAAATCATGAAAATTAATGTAGCACATATTTAATAATTTTAAAAATTTTATAACAAATAAATTATAGCAAAGAAAAATAAGAAAAAAAATTGACATCGAGAAATTTAAAAAAGTAAAAAATGCAATTTTTCAAAAATAATTTTTTGGAACAAATCTTTTTGTTAAATAAAATTAAAAAATTGTCAAATGGCTGCTAACTTGAATGTCGTTAATAAATCGTGAAAAATAATAAACCAAGATAAAAAAAAGGCTTGTAAAATCCTTACCAAGAGTCTTAACATCATCTACAGCTTTTAAACGATAATAATGAGGTGGTACTTGGCTTCCTGGCTCCATAATATATCTAGGATCACTAATTAACTGTGGTTCGTGTTGTATCCTAGGAATTACTTGGATTCTCCTCTCTAATTCCCTCTTCAAAGACTAAAAGTAATAATATCATAAAAATATCTTTAATTTTTATAATTACTTTACAACTTTAACCTTAACAGTGTATACAAACTTTTTTAGCATCCTGTCCTATAGAAATGTGGGGACCTCGACGAGATCTCAGCGCGAATCTCATAATTTGACGTTTAGCAAATATAAATAGGAGTAAAAAAGTTAAAACACCAGCAGCTATAAACACAACAATTGTTACTCCTGACAGTTCTTCTGTCATGTTTAAAACGTGACTACAACTATCAGCTGATCCTTGGCTCGTTTATCTCGTTTATCCACAGCGTCGATATAGTAGAAAATTTAATTTACACACTCGTCACAGAACTTTGCAATTACAATTAATTGATTGATATTTTTATGATTATTAATTTTGTCAATTAGCTGCATTGATATGCCAGAAATCACGGTGGAAGTACATTTTATTCAAAATACTCTCCATCGCTTTTTTAAATATAGTTTCGTTGATAGCCACTATCTCGTCCAGGGAACTCTTTTGTTCTCCGCTAAACGGTGGGTTTAATTTTATGAACGACAAAATAAATTTACTGTAATTTTTGTCCTTAGAGAAAGTCGTCGACTTGTCTAGTAGCAGCTGAATCAATCGGTCTTTTAAATTATTGTCTATTTTAATGTTTATCAGCGCGGGAATCATTGACATGTGCCAGACTTTTATCTCTTGAATGCTTGTTAGAAAATCCCTAAATAGTAATTTAATATATTAATTTATAATAATTATCCGAAACTGGAATGAAAATACATTTACCAGATATTTAATAATTTTGGTGACAAATTATTGCAAAAAAAATTAGGAAAAAAAATTGACATTTCAAGTTGCTGTAAGTATAAGTTTAGTTTCGCTAATTGTTTTCTATTTTTGAAATGTATTTTCAAAAAAATTTTAATGGATAATAACACGAGAAAAATCTATATTTTATTTACATTTTTCTAATTTATTAATTCATATTTTTTTAATTGTTGAACTTATAAATATTTTTTAATTGTCCGATAATTAAAAAAAAAATTTATCTCAATTATTGGACGAATAAAACATAATTATTCATCCGATATCTAAGATAACTTTTTTTAACTATCGGACGAATAAAATATAATTTATTCGTCCAAAAATTTAAAATAATTTTTCAACTGTCGGACGAATAAAATATATTTATTCGTCCGACAATTATAACGAAAATTAAATGTTCCAACTATTGGACAAATAATAAATATATATATTCATCCGATAGTTTAGACAATGACTATTGATTGTGGGGAAATAATTTTATATTTCTGAAATTGTTGGAAAAATAATTATTTGATATTTTTCCGATAATTGAAACTGATATTTTTTTTAATTATCAGATAAAAAAAAAATAATTATTGGTCTGATAATTTCAACAATATATAATAATTTTCTTATTATAAATTAGCGTTATTTAAATTATCGGACTAATTATTTTTTATTCATCCGAATTGTCGGATCACTAGTAAAAAAAGCCAAATAAAAAATGCAATTTTTTTTAAATAAGTTTTTCGAACAAATTATTAAAATTAATTTAGCAGATATCTGACAATTTTTATGATTTTTCTTAATGAAAAAATTATTTTTAAAAAGTCCTTAAAAAAATTTCACTTATGGAAGATTTAAAAAACTTAGTGTCATTTTTTGAAAAATATTTTCTTAATTTTAATTTAATTAAAGAAAAAAATCAAAAAATTTTTAATTGTCTGCTGATTTCTGTATCATAAAAATTTGTTTGTTAAAAAAAAATAATACGAAAGTTAGCCGACATTTTTAATTTTTTGATTTTTTTTCAATAATTAAATTAGAACAAAAAAATATTTTTTAAAAATTGCACTTACAGTTTTTCAAGTTTTTTACAAATGAAATTTAAAACAAATTTTTTTGTATTAATTTTTTCAATGAAAAAAAATTCTTAAAATTTTCAGATGTCGTCTAACTTAATTATCATTAAAAAAAAATTAAAAAATAGTCAAGTGACTGCTAACTTTAATTTCATGACATTAGAGATAAATTTTATATAAAATTACTTACGAGATAAGTTCAGCTTTCTGCTGTCGTGGGTAATTTTTTATAATATCACATACTACTGAAGTGTCTTTCAAATCAGCATTTACCAAAGGAATGAATATCAACTTCTGAACATCCTGAGGGAACTTATTCATCAATTTATTCACTGCAAGGGTGATAATTCTCGCAGGTTCTTCTAAATCAATAATCTGTAAAAAAATTATTTCAATACAACCTGGAAAAAATAATAAGCTTTTAATAATTACCTTTTGGAGTAATAATTTAGAACAAATAGGTTTAATATATTGCACAGCACAATCTCCTTTCATGTCACACAAAGAATTACACAGATCATGAGTATTATTCAAGTTCAACCTTTCAGCCAATTTTTCAATCACTGTCAAAACTTCTGAGTCCGTCAAATCTTTCAAGAACTCGATATTTAATTTCTTGCTTTGCTCTAGGGCCTCAAATAAAATTTCCACGAGATTATACAGATCAGCTCCCTTGATCTCAAGAGCAACAGGTGTCGCGGGTTTCTTTCGCTGGACTTGTGTAAAGAAAAATTGCGATGACGGAAGCATGGACTCATCAGCTGACTCGTCTTCGTCGACTTCATCAATTTCCATAGATTCATCTTTTTTTTCTATTTCTTCTTCGGTTTCCTAGAGGAAAAATATATTTTTATTGGTAAATAAATAATATTTGACAGATGTTTATCATGAACTAACCTCTGAATTAAATAACCTATGCCAAGCAGAGTCACTAGATTGATAAGTTGGCTTTAATAAGTCTTCATAGTTTGTCAATTTATTTATAGTCGCTTCAGAAAGGGAATATTTACCAAAATAACTTGAATTATTCATTTTTAACTTTTTTTTTTAAATATAAAATTTATAGAGACAAAAATTGTTGTATTTTTCACGTGCTCATATTTTGACAGATGGCGGTGAATTTGAATGTCAGTGAAAATATAACATGGCATTAAAGTTAGCAGTCGTTTGACCATTTTTTAATTTTTTTTTAATAAATAAATTTGCTCCGAAAAATTATTTCTAAAAAATCGAATTTTTAATGAAAATGAAGTTAACCGACATTTAAAAATTTTTAGAAATTTTTTATTGAAAAAATTTCAATTAAACAATTTAAAAACAAAATTGTCACATGTAAAAAACTTTAAAAACTATAAGTGCAATTTTTTAGAAATATTTTTTTAGTTGTAATTTAATTAATAAAAAAAATCAAAAATTTTTACACGTCTCCTAACTTCAGTGTCATGCATTTTTAATTTTTTTAATTTTCTAAATATCAATTTTTTCTTCTCATTTTCTTTGACATAATCTATTTGTAGAAAAAATTCTTTAAATTATAAAATATCTGGTAAACTAATTTTCATAAATATGACAATTAAAAGAAATAAAAAAATCATGATATGGAAGTTTAGAGACATCTGATGATCTTTAGAATTTTTTTAATAAATAAGTTACAGCAAGAAAAATATGTTTAAAAAATTTCTTCTTTAGAAATAAAAATTAAGTTAGCCGATATCTAAAAATTTTTAGAATTTTTTTTATTGAAAAAATAAAAAAAAAAAATTAATTTGTTAAAAACTTGAAAAACTACAAATGCAATTTTTTAAAAACAATTTTAGGTCTAATTTAAAAAATTAAAGAATCAAATACGTCGGCTAACTTTAGTATTATTCTTTAGATCTCGAAAATTATAAACGCATTTTTTAAAAAAAAATTTTCTAAATCTAGTTTATTTTTCCTGAAAAATAAAAAAATTCAGTCTCAAATTTTGCACGTTGTTACTTTAATTAATGAATAATGTATATTAAAATTTAACAACATGAAAATTTATCGAAAAATTTTATTCAGTAAGAAAATAACTATAAACAATAATTCATTACTCTTTTAAATATTCCTGTAAATTTTATAAATATTATTTAATTGTGTATGAAAAATCACAGAACAGAGGAAGAAGAATCGTTGGAATCATTTTTAAATTTCTGAATTTTAGAATGTAAATGTTTCAACGATTCAACTTTACGACGCTGACTATCTTCAATATTATCCCTCGCAGCATAAATTCTTCTCAAATTTAATCCCAGTAAATCCAGCTGGATCTCCGCTAATTCCTGAAGAAGTTCTATCGATACCGCGATGTAACACTCTGGTCTCACCTGGCGAAGAATAGTACTCAGCATTTCTATGGCGTCTGCTCTCAGTTTTTGGACTGAATACTGACTATAAAAAAATACAAAATTAAAACATCTATAAGTAATTTCTTTATAAAAATTCATATAAATTTCATATAAAATTCATATAAATACCTCTCGATTTCTTCTTCATAGAAAGCCAAACACCGATACAGTTCACTCAAATCAAGGATTGCGTTGACGTACTCCATAGGGTTGGATTCAAGTGTATAAAACATGCGTATTTTCGTGAGATAATTATGTGAATAATTAAACAATATTCTGGCTTCACATGTATTCTCAACCAAAGTCGTTGAGACTGGACAGCTATCAACATTATTAAGTTTAAATAATAGCTTAGTTTCACTACTAAGTTTGCTATCATCTTCATCAGTATTTTCTTCTTCATGTATCTCGTTGATTATATCTTCACATGGCGGGGACAAAACAGTGATTTGTTCCATTGCTCCTGTGGGTGACAAATCTTGAGATAAATGCTCAACCATTTTCGAAATTGATGCATTGAATAAACTCAGGCTGTATTTGACCCAACCTTTGGCAACAATCATCAATTTTTCCTGGATGCTTTTCAATCTAATTGAGCATACAAATTATTTATCTCATTTTTTTTATCAAACATTAATAAAATATGAAAATTAATGTAGCACATATTTAATAATTGAAAAAATTTATTAACATATAAATTATGGCAAAAAAAAATAAGAAAAAAAAAATGACATCTAAAAATTTAAAAAAATAAAAAATGCAATTTTTTAAAAATAATTTTTTGTAGCAAATCTTTTTATTAAATAAAATTAAAAAATTGTCAAGTGACAGCTAATTTGAATGTCATTAATGAAACATCTAATAAGTACGACATTAAAATTAGCTGTCACTTCACAATTTTTTAAATTTTCTTTAATAAATAAATTATAGCAAAAAAAATTATTAAAAAAATGGACGTAGAAATTTTAATAAATTAAAAATGCAATTTTTTAAAATAGTTTTTTATAACATGTTTTTTTGTTAAAAAAATTAAAAAATTGTCAAGTGACAGCTAAATTTAATATCATCTAATAAGTACAAAAATAAAATTTTTATTACTTGTCTGAAACTTCTTTTGACAGCTCCAATGCTTTTAATTCGTCCTCATATTTCTTCAGAACAAATTCAGCAGCTTCTAAATGATTCTTTGCTTCTCTAAAATAAAATAATAATTAATTTCTTTACAATAAAATAAAGATAAAAAAAAATACATACTCAAACCGATTATTTGCCGACAGGTAGGCAGCCAAAGTGGTCGACTGGAAAGACCAAACCAGCGGCTCTTTGTCATCCAGCACCAGCTGACGATTCAACATTCGATGATGATATTCCGCGAACTTATCATGCAGTTCCATCTTACTGTAAACAAATGCCAGCATTTGCAGATTGTTGGTCACCAGATGCTCCAGCCTGCTGGTCGCATTGGTCGTCGCGAGAAGAGTACCGGCAAACAAATCATCGCTGCTCCAGAATCCATTTTTTATGTCAGCTGTTTCGTAAACTTTTTCACCAAACTCGAGAATTTTTCTCGCCTCAGTATAGTCTTCTCGCTTGGAAAGAAGGCAAGCGTAATGATTTATGATTCTCAGTGACAAGTAAATTAATTCTTTTGAGGTTATAAAGTCATTTATATCTTTCAAACACTGCGCCAAAAGTTCTTCTGCATCTTGATGCTGGTTCAGGTTTGTCAGCAATTTCGAGCGTTCGTACAATAGTGTCATCTTCATTCCTAGCAACTGGAGATTCTGATCTTCTGAAACTTTTATCTCTTCAATTTTATAAATTGATTCTTCAATCAATTTGTTTATCTGATCAGATTTACTGTCATCTGATTCATTTTCGCTATTTTGCTGTGATTTTTCTAATTTTTTTATTAAATGAAAGTTCTGATTCAGTAATTTAAAGTCTTCTTCATATTTAAGAGTGTCCATAATTTTTTTTTTAATAATTTATTTACTAATTTCACTCAAAATAATAATCAGTTTTTGTAAATATTTGTTTTATGACATCAGATGATTATTTTATTCAAAATAAATGCGCGTACGACTAATTTAGATGTCACCAGCTGTCAGTGTGATTATCTTAACCTCAAAGTTCCCGATAAAATCCCAGCATCACAAGTTTTATTATTTTTAAATTAGTATCAACAAACAAAAAAATTTATTTATTTATTTATTATTAATAATAAGTGATATTTATATTTATAAAAATATACAATGGATATTGAAACGGAAAAAGTAATAGAACTAGTTTTTCCTGATGGAATACCCGGTAAGACTATTTACAACTATTTGCAACTGACAATTGTTTGCTTATACATAAATATAATTTTTCAGATTCTTGGAAAGATAATCCGGATTTCTATCAATATCTAACGAAACTCGGTGGCCTTGATGTCGACCAATTGAGTAAGTAATTGACAATAACAATGATAACATATGAAGATTTTAAACGACTAAAAATCGCAGATAGCTCACAATTGTTTGGGTCTTTTTTTCTTTCAAAAAAATTACAGTAAGAAAAAAATTACTAAGAATTTGCTGATAAATATTTTGAAAAAATTTAATCAAAATTTTTTTAATCTTTTACTCACTTACAACTTATCTATTTTGAAATAAAAACTTCATACGTCATGCACTAGAAATACCAGTCATTAATTTATTAGTTATATATTTTTTCTTGATAGAAATAAGATTAAACACTAATAAAAAAAAATATTTGTTGTAAATCATTTTTTTTTTTTTTAATAAGGTAAAGTACCCCGTAGTTGAACAGATTTCAAAGTAAAATGTATTTTACCCTACTTTTAATGCATAAAGATGTAATCATTAGTATAAATTAGTGATTTTAATGAAAATGTAAACAATGTTGAATTGATTGAAGCGCAAAATAACAAAGATAATTTAATATTTATATTTTG
The DNA here is from genome assembly GCF_020080835.1 of Cotesia glomerata. Classification (NCBI taxonomy): domain Eukaryota; kingdom Metazoa; phylum Arthropoda; class Insecta; order Hymenoptera; family Braconidae; genus Cotesia; species Cotesia glomerata. The sequence continues at coordinate 4,315,656 of NC_058159.1, read as the reverse complement.
ACAACGTTTTTAAGATAGACTATGAAAGGAATAGTAGTTGAACAATAAATTCTGATAAGCTGCAGTAGTTTAACACTCCGGAAGCAGTAGTTGAACTAATAAAATATATTTTATTTTATTTTATTTATTTGAAAAAATATTCCAAGGCAAATGCCGAATGGCAAGACGTATACAAAAAATGTTTTTTATAACATATAACAGTAACGTAGTATCACGTAAGAAATATTAAAATTTTTTAGTGAGCAATAAAATTTTATATATAATTAGAGACACAGTAATTTTATTAATTAAGCAATATAACAATTTAACAACTGGGATATTTTAAATAATACATAACAGTTTGATATGTTTGAAATTAGATTTGTCATAACCAGCACAGTTTGAGAGAAATTATTGTAAGATAATGAGAATTAATGATTTTTTATTTCAAGTTCTAGCAAATAATCAAACATTTTGTTTTAAAAGATTTCTAGACTCTGAGAATTTACAATTAATATATGGTAATAGGCACACCAAAAATTTTCAACGTTTTATTGAATTATCCAAAGATTTATAACATATTATTATATGTATTTAATGTTTTAATTACATTTTTTATGAATGACAAAGCAAATTATAAATAAAAAAAACTCAATTCAAAATGTTCAATAATTTTTAACTACACTAATTTTTAGCCACAAAACTTATTTGATTTGCAGTAATTAATAGAAATCACAATGCTGATCACTAGTCTATAAACTTATTAGAGGTCAGAGTGCTGTTAAAATTATACGGCCCCAGCTTGTTCAAGTTCTGGGTACTGCTTTGAAAATTTGGAGGTATAATTAGACGCTAAAATTTAATATAAAAATTATAGTTTATGTCTTTGCAAAAAATATGTATTATTTAGAAAAGACTATTTCATTGGATGGTACAATTTTTTTTACTTGAAATGATATACCGTTTTTTTTACCGATTGTTCGGTTTACGGTTTAGTACCTTTTTCATGAAATAAATAGTATCTATCGGCTATTCTCGACATGTCAACTTTTAAGTTAACAAAAATATAATTGTTTTGATTTATAATTGAAGAAACTTACAGAAATCAATTACTGTATCATTGAATAATTATAAAATGCACATATTACTCATAATAAATATGCGGACTTTGTATTACAACAATTCGAAAAGTCTGTTCAAGTACTGGTCCTATTTTTATAAGTATTCAAGTACCGAGTACTTTACCTTAATTTTTATTAATTAATTCCAGTGAAGGAACCAGACCACCTGACAGATGAAAAAAATTTAGCACTGCAGAACACCCAAGAGCTTGCGTATTCAAACTACAAAACATTTATCCAAACAGCTGAAAATTGTCACGAAATATTCCGTGAATTTAATTCCAGCGAAAACCACTTGGAGAATTTATTAGAAAAAATTCCCATGTTCGTCGATAAATGTCAATCGTTTTGCGACAAGTCTAAGGAAATAAACAGTCATAGGCGCTTAAATGACTTGACTCTAAAGAAAAGTTCTGTAATACTGGAGATCTTGGAGATGCCTCAGCTGATGGAGACGTGTTTGCGGAGCAGTCAGTACAACGAAGCTCTGGAGTTGTCGCAGTATGCTCGGCAGTTAGGGTCCAAGCACAGCGAAATCCCAATTGTGGCCTCAGTGGTAAAAGACATCGAAAACAGCTGGTCGGGGATGGTTGGCCAGGTTGTGGGGTCTCTTCGCGGAGACTTACCTCTGGCGAAATGTCTGCAGTTAGTCGGCTTACTGAGGTCGATGGACGCTTTCACGGAAGCCGAGCTGAGGATAAAGTTTCTTCAGGCTCGTGATAGCTGGTTTCAAGGATTACTCAACGCGATTCCCAAAGAAGACCCCAATTTTCATCTAACGAAAACTATCGAGCTGTCACGAATTCATTTGTTTAATATAATTACTCAGTACAGAGCGATGTTTAATGATGACGACCATTCAATTGTGGGTCGCGATAATGTTATCAATGAATCCGCTATATTTTGTCACTGGTTGGAAGAAAAATTGTCACAATTTTTGGCAACATTGGAGCATGATCTGCCCAATGTTACTTCTATTGATTCAATCTTGGGACAATGTACGTACTTTGGATTGTCATTTGGAAGAGTTGGCGCTGATTTCACCACTAGGATGTCTACAATATTCATCCAGGTCATTAGTAATAAATTCTTGAAGAATATTCACACCGCTATAAAGAAATTTGACAAAGATATGGAGACTTTTACCCTAATTAATAAATTACATCGTGCTGATGTTAAACTTGATACGGAAATTAAATCTGTAAGATGTTTTTTTGTTAAAGTTATTAAGGGGGGAAATACGTGTAGAAGGCGTTTTTATTAATTTTTTTAAGGTGTAAAAAATTAATATTATTTATTGAAACTATCAGATCATTTTATACATATATTGATGAGTATTTTTTGGTATTAAACAACAATATAACTTAACAAATAGCGGAGATATAAGCTGATACACATCGTAGGTTGTCATCTAGCTTAGCAGTTGGTGTGCAGTATGGAAGCCACAATTTTTATCTAAAATCAATGGCACAGAAAAATTAATTTTTATATGTGTATCTCCTATAGAAACCTCAATTTAAAAAAAAAAAGTAAAAATTTTCATTTTTTAGAGGGCTTTGAAATTAAATCGTGATTTTTTACCATTTTTTCATACATTCTTTATTAAAAAAAAAATAGTTTAAATAAAAATATCGCTTATGATGGAGGTTCATATTCAGCGTAATTGTATAAAGAAAAGTAATTTTTCTGTGCCATTAATTTTAGATAAAAATTGTGGCTTCCATAGTGCACACCAACTGCTAAGTCGGAAGACAACCTACGATGTGATATCTCAGCTACTTTTTAAGTTATATTGTCGTAAAATATGGAAAAATATAAATATATGTATAAAATAATCTGATAGTTTCAATAAATAACATTAATTTTCATACCTTAAAAAAATTAATAAAAAATCAGCATGAAAACTTAATCAATTGTGATTTTTATTAATTTAAATTTTTAATTGCAGGAAAATCCACCAGACCAACTGGTTAATTTTTATCCACTAGCGGAGTACTGCAATGGTTTAATCTCGACTTTCAATGAACTAAGATTATGTTCACCAGTAGCTTTGTCCGAATTTTGCACGTCTACACTCGAAGAATCGCTAATGAGTGTCGCCAAGGGGATTCTAGTGTTCTACAAACAAGAGCAGCAAGCTTTTACCGCTACTGAAAGAGATAATATGGTTAAATTTGTGGAATGTTTCAGCGATCAGCTGATTCCTTATGTTCAATTTTGTATACACGCTATTTTTCCTCAAGTTCAAGTTGCTGCTCATCTTGGAATTACGGTCAATCAACTCCAAAAAGAGGTGAAATATATTTATTAAAATTAATAAAAAAAAAAATTTTTTTTTTAATAAAATTTTAAATATTTAATTTATTTATTTAATTGCAGGGAATTACGTATTTAAATCGAAAAAAAATCGTAGAACCTTTGATTTCTTTTTTACCTATAAAGAGTATTGTTCAGGATCCGTTGATCCCGATAACTTTACCAGAGTCTCTGAGCCAGCCCAGTACTCAGAGAAGAGTAGCTTCGAAGGTAGAAAAAACTCCAGAATTAGAACCAGTAATAAATATCGCTGAACCTCAGCCTGAAGAATCTAAAGTTGAAGTTGAATCAAATGAAAAGCTAGACGATAAACAAATTGAAACTAATGATAATGAGGAACAAATTATTAAATAAATTTTAACTGTATATAATTTATCTATAGCAATTAAAAAAAGATTGTATTATATTTATATTTATATTTGAATTTTAATTAAAATTTTTAATCAATAAACAATATTGTTAAACATTTAGAAAAATAATCAAACTTAACTGAAGATCAAAGATCAATTTATTTTCATAAATTCTCCACAGATAGTTTTCTCGGCAGCTTCTCGGTTGTTTAAAATTCCAGGATTCGATTTTCTTCGACTAACGTTGTTATTGTTATTACATTTAACAATTGGCTTATTGGACCTCGAAATAGCCTCATCAGTGGAAGTTTGAGGGGGTTGATGCGGTAATTTTATAATTAATACTTCATTATTTAGCATGCTTTCATTCTCGGGCAGTGATTTTAGTCTTTTGTTGTCCAGTTCTTCGTTATTGGTATCAAGTGCTTGACTTGTATCAGACTTAAGATGATTAAGTTGACTCTGCAGCTTCTCCACTTGATCAATCTCTCGTTTTCGCGTCTGTCGAAGGATTCTAACTCGTCGGCGCAGCATATTGAAATTTTTCTGAGCTTCTGTGTATCTTTTTTGTAAATCCGCTTCCGTCGTACTGTAAATAAATAAAATTTTGCTTTATTAAATAATAGCTTTTATTGAATTGCACTGTACTTTTTTAACTATTGACGTTTTTTAAAATATAAGCTTATCCCGATGTTACACTCATTAAGAGCTTTCATTTGAGTACCCACATCAATTTTTCATATATTTTATATATTTATATATATAAATATATGAAAAATATATCAAAAATGCATGTGGGTACTCAAATGAAAGGGCTCGATGAGTGTAATGCTAAAGTGAGCTTATATCTTCAAAAATGTCAATATTTCATACGATAAAAGGTCATTTCTTAGTTATATTAAATTGTCCTGTGCTTTCTTAACTATTGTCATTTTTAAAGATATAAGCTCATTCTGATGTTACACTCATCAAGAGCTTTCATTTGAATATCCACATGCATTTTGATATATTTTTCATTTGTATATATATATAATATATATAAATATATGAAAAATTGATGTTGGTACTTAAATGAAAGGTTTTGATGAGTGTAACATCGGGATGAGCTTATATCTTTAAAAATTTCAATATTTCACAAGATAAAAGGTAATTTCTTAATTATGTATCTAGAGATAGAGTATTTTCGAATGCAGCCTAAATACTTATTATAAATTTACTATTGGTGAGAATGATATAAAACGTTGAAAAGGCACAACTCCAGGTCAAAACCTTTCCAATAATACTAAATTTTTTTCATTCTCTTAATAATAAAGATTATAATTATAACAAAACTTACATTTTCTTTTGGCTACTAGTACTTTGACTTGATTTATTGCTAATTTTTTTCAAGTCGTTTAGACTTAATGGTTTATCATTAATCATAGGTTTGAGACCATTAATTACATGAGTATTTTCAGGAACAGTCTTCGATCCATTATTCAAAGGAGTAAGTTTTATTTCATCATTCAAAATTTTGGTATTTTCATTCTTTAAACTTTCATTAGGTTCTTCTTCAGCTTCTGAAGAAATTGCACATTTAGAAACTTTCAATTCACCTGTTATAGGGTCTAAACTAAAAGTAACGCGTCTGTTTAAGGCAACATTATCAATCACGACTTCTTCTTGGTCTGTTTCTTCATTTTTTGCTCCGCTTTCACTTTTATCCTGCGCGAATTCTGATATATATTGCTCCTTGGTATAATGTCTGTCGACTTGAATTCTGAGTGTCAGTTTCTTCTTATCTGACTCTACAATATTTGACGCTACATTATTCGCAACGACAGGACTGTTATTAGCCACTGGAGTATTGTTGTCGAAAGGAATTAAAATTAAACAAGGATTTGTAACATTTGGAGTACTTTGTATTGACACCGGAATTTGATTCGGTAAGTCAGCGCTTTGATCTACTTTAGGCAGAATTTTTCTGTACCTCTGCCCGCTAATTATTCCCGGCAGTTGTTTTACGAGCTGAGAGGTCAAAATCACTGGAGCTGTACCCTGAAATGATATCAGTTTCATATTTGTATTGTTTTGATTTACTAATGGAGTTTGAAGTTCCGGAATGATTTTATAACTTGGAAATATCATCGGCACAGCACCAGCTTTTAATTTCGGATCGCTTCCAGTTACTGTTTCAATTTCTAGAGAAGAAAAATGCATTGCACATAACTTATCATCTTCTTTTGGCATCCAGTCTTTTCTTCCTATTTGAGTAATCCATTTTTGAAGTAAATTTTGATCTTCAAATGGGAATCTGTAAACAAATAATTGATCAAACAAAATCCTAAAATTATTTTATTTATTATTATTTAAAAAAATACTATGAAATTAAAGTTAGCAGTCACTTAACAATTTTTTTATTTTATAATCAACAAAATTTATTCCAAAAAATTATTTTTAAAAAATTGCATTTTTTATTTTTTACAATTTCTACATGACAATTTTTTTTCTAATTTTTTTTGCCATAATTTATTTGTTATAAAATTTTTAAAATTATTAACTATATGTTAAATTAATTTTCATAAAAATATTTAATAAAATGATTAAAAATTTTTTTCATTTACAAAAAATAAAATCAATTGTTTTTTATCATAATAATTTTATTGATATTTATAAATAAATACTTACTTAAAATAGAATATTTTTTTATCTGGAGACAGTTTATTGCTTTCACATTCAATTATACAACACCGGTTCATTTTATTATTTCTTCTTAATATTTATTTATGCAAAGTAATTTTTCTATTTTAAATTATCTAATATTAAAAAAAAAGTATAACTTCTAATTCTAATCACAACACAAATATTAGTCAAAAAATTCAAGAATCCAATAACTTTAACCTCATCGTCATAACACTTGCTTGCTTTATATTGAAGAAACTACTCCTACCGGCAACAGATAATTTTAAGCGGGAAATTTAAAATTATTATTTTTATTATTAAAAATTAAATATGCTGCCATCTAGTCCGACATCACAAATCGAAATTTATTTTAATTATCAATTTAATCGGAATGACGTGATGAAATTATAAAACAAAAAATAACCTCAGTGCTCAGTGTGATGATCAAGTAGTCAATAAATAAATTACATGTCAGTAACGAACAACATGTCAATAATTAATCAAATTAATTTAATAATAATAATAAATTTTAAAGTTCCAGGTTCTAGACGCGAGTGACATTTATTTGAATCGTGGTTTAAAAAAGTCCTTCTTTATGTTGGTCATTCTGTTGTTTGACTTGCACCAGCTGACGAAGGCATATCTCCAATGACAATCGTTTTCGTGGTCAACATTCAGACACATTTGTGTTTCCAATTGTACAGCAGGTTAGAAAAGTTATCACTCTCCACTGATGTAGTGATTTAATTACTAAATTAATAACATATAAAGGAAAATCCAAAACAAAAGAAAACAAAAAAGGAAACAATCAGCTGCTGAAACATGATTAATTAAATTGGTGACATTATTTAAATTCTCCACTTACAAATGAAAAAATAAAAAGAGTAATTGCAACAAAACATTTAATGATTTGTCTGAGTATATTGAGGTATTAAAACACAGTTCGTGAGTGTATATTACAATAGTAAACGTAAGAATTAAAATTAAAGCAAGTCAGGATGCCTCTGGTCGCTAGAAACTGCCCTCACATGTGTACTCACTCGGACGTCTCGCTGGTAGAGGCGGTTATAGCCCAAAAAGAAAAGTTTAACAAGTGTTTTGACTGTGATAATGGTGGTCCGAATTTATGGCTGTGTCTCTACCCTCGATGTCGGTGGGTTGGCTGCTCCGAGAATCACCTGGACCACAACACGATACACAACGCCAACAATCCATCCCACTGTACCCACATAAACCTCACGACCAACAGAATTTGGTGTTACACTTGCAAACGGGAGGTACTTGCCAGGCATGTACCCTCGCCTCCGGTGTCACCTAGTCACATGGATGTCAAATTTACCGGTAATAAATTTTTCGGAGATGGTCAAGCTAATTTTGACAACAAAGTTGAAGCTGACATGAGAGTTTTGGTCGACAGGTAAATTATTTATTCATTTACAGTGAAGATTAGATTTAGATTTAGATTTGTTTATTTATGTCAAGGCCTGCTGGCTAAATGATAAATAAAAAATATAAGTATATAATATCATGGGTAACTTACTACTATTGTAAAAAAGTATAACTAACTCTATGAGTTTTTAACCATACTATTAGTATAACTTAATTAGACTAATGACATTAAAATTAGCCATTGTTCAACAATTTTAGATTTTTTTTTATCAATTAAATTAGAACAAAAAAAACATTTTTACAAAATTGTACGTATAATTTTTAAAACTTTCTACTTGTGAAATTTTTTCAATAAAAAAAATTCTAAAAATTTTTAGATGTCGGCTAACTTTATTGTCATATTAGACATGATACTAAAGTTAGCCGACGTTTTTAATTTTTGGATTTTTTTTTTTTAATTAAATTAGAACAAAAAGATATTTTTCTAAAATTGTACTTACAGCTTTTAAAGTTTTTTACGAATGAAATTTTTTTTTTATTTTTTTATAATGATTTTTTTAATGAAAAAAAATCTCAAAAATTTTTAAATGTCGGCTAACTTAATTTTCATATATTAGACTAAGGATAATTGCATAGATTATCTAATAAAAATCCATTTATAAGATTTTTCTAATAATAATAACAAAAATGGAATTTACACTTTTACTTTTAAATAATTTAAGAGGATTAATATAAATTTCAAGTATCCAAATTTAGCAGATAATCAAAGATTTTTATCTTGAATACTTCAAAACTAGACGCATTTACAATCTCAGATGGTAAATTTTGATTATATTAAAGTTAGCAGCTACTTTACAATTTTTTAATTTTATTTAACAAAAAAATTATTTTAAAAAATTTGCATTTTTTATTTTTTTAAATTTCTACATGTCAATTTTTTTCTACAATTTTTTTTACCATAATTTATTGATTATAAAATTATTAAAATAATTAAATATATTCTAAATTAATTTTCATATTTTGATGACATTAAAGTTTACAATTTTTTAATTTTATTTAACAAAAAAATTTGTTCCAAAAAATTATTTAAAAAAAATTGCAATTTTTTATTTTTTGAAATTTCTACATATCAATTTTTTTCTATAATTTTTTTTTACCATAATTTATTTATTATAAAATTATTAAATATATGCTAAATTAATTTTCATTAAATTTTGCCATAAACGAATAGCAGTAACAACAAACGCACCCTCATAAAGGTTAGTCGCAAATTTAGGTATCTTGAAGTTTACATAATTTCTCATAATAGCTAAGCAAATGTTACTATAATTTTTAAATTAACTAATTAAATATAAATTCTAGGTTTTACGGGAATGAGAGATATTACCACGAAAAATCTGGCGACACACCTGACAGCACAGATTCAGAAGACAGCAAAGATTTTCCGAGCAAACCTCGGGGTCTGGTTGGCCTACAAAACATCGGAAACACTTGTTACATGAACGCTGCGTTGCAGGCGTTGTCTAACGTGGTTCCACTGACGCAGTATTTCATGGACTGCAGTCACATGGTGGTGTACATTGGAAAAGATAGGAAGCCAGGTCTCAGTCTGAGCTACATGAACTTGATAAAAGACATGTGGAATCACAAAACCCGGGGCTACGTAGTACCAAATGGAATTTTGTCAGGGATTCGCGCAGTAAACCCGATGTTCCGTGGGTACCATCAGCATGATACCCAAGAATTTCTCCGCTGCTTCATGGACCAGCTGCATGAAGAGCTAAAAGAACGGATCGAGGACGACAGAGAAGTTATTCAAAATCTGAAAACTTTGGAGTCTTCAGACGAGGAGGAGACGGAGATGGACGGCAATGCGTCCAGTCAATCCGACGCTGAGTACGAAACCTGCGACTCTGGTGTAAGCGAACAAAGTTCACTGAGCGACGAAGGGGAGCGCGGTATGAAGCGTAGGTACTCGCGCGTTTCACAATCAGATAAGTTGAGAAATAAATTTACGACGCGAAATATTAAAAAAACTGCCAGCGATGAGACTTTCTCTCAACCACAGAGGTCTATCCAAAGTTCACCGACTAAACATCGAGCCAAGAAGCCTGTAAAGACCAGGAGCATAATAAGCGACGTCTTTGATGGAAAATTACTGAGCAGTGTCCAGTGCTTGACCTGTGACAGAGTTTCTACAAGAGTTGAAACTTTTCAGGACTTGTCTTTGCCAATTCCCAGCAGAGATCACATAGACATGCTCCACCAGGGCTCGCTTACACCCCAAAAAGCTGGACCTTGCTCGGACGTGGTCTACGTTACGAATCAGTCGGGTTGGATATCGTGGCTGGTCCAATGGATGCGTTCCTGGTTCTGGGGCCCGGTTGTCAGTCTTCACGACTGTCTCGCAGCATTTTTCAGCGCTGACGAACTAAAAGGTGACAATGTCTACAGTTGTGAAAAATGCAATAAACTCAGGAATGGAATTAAATACTGCAAAGTCCTCGAATTGCCTGAAGTACTTTGCATACACTTGAAGCGGTTTCGACACGAGCTGATGTTCAGTTCGAAAATAGCCAGCTACGTGTCGTTTCCCCTCGACGACCTCGACATGCGTCCTTACTTGCACAAGGAGTGTGTGTCAAAGGTCGCGACTTACGATTTAATTTCTGTCATTTGTCACCACGGAACTGCGGGAGGTGGTCATTACATTTGCTACGCGCTTAATACTGACTCGAACCAGTGGTTTGAGTTCGACGACCAGTGTGTCACCCAAGTTTCCCCAGAGACGGTGAAAAACTGCGAAGCCTATGTCTTGTTTTATAAAAAACGATCGCCAGAGATGCTCCAGTACCGAGACAAAACGCTTGAGTTGATGAACATTTCTTCGCGAGAGCCAGAGCTTAATTTCTTCGTTTCCCGACAGTGGATCAATCGCTTCAATACTTTTTCAGAGCCTGGGCCTATTGATAACTCAGATTTTCTGTGTCCTCATGGCGGTGTCAATCCTGTGAGAGCTTCTTTTGTTGACAGGCTGAGTATGCCGCTTCCTCAAGCTGTCTGGGAATATCTTTACAACACCTTTGGCGGCGGGCCAGCTTGCTCTCATTTGTATGAGTGTCCTGTTTGCGAAGAAAAATACGAGACGCTACAAAAACGTCGCCAGTATGAGACAGATATTTTTCAAAGATATAATAATATTGAAAATCCTACAGCGATCTACGCGGTAGCGATGTCCTGGTTGAGGCAATGGCAGAGCTTTATCAAGGGTAAGGAGACCCAGCCACCTGGTCCTATTGATAATTCTTCTATTATTATCAATGTCAATGGGATGAAAGATTTGAAACCTGGTAAATTTTATTTTATTATCTTATTTATGGTAAAAGACCTAATTATCGACACTTGCTATTTTATTTTATAAAATAAAACAAATTAACTCTAATAAATTAATAAATACTAGCAATGTGGGTATTCAAATGAAAGCTTCCGTGACTTATGAAGTATAAATAAATAAAATTCAATAGTTTATTAAATAATGACTTTTGTTAAATTGCACTGTACTTTTTTAACTATTGATATTTTCAAAGAAATAAGCTCATCCCGATGTTACTTAAGTGATCGTTACTTGATGTATGAGACTACTGTAGGACAGGTCATGAAGGAGCTGAGTGGAGGAGCAGCGCAGGGTTCAATCCTCGGACCAGAACTCTGGGTTATCCTTTATGATGCACTTCTGCGCCTAGATCTACCGCAGGAGGTAAAGCTGGAGGGTTTTGCTGACGACGTGGCAGCACTAATACTTGCGCGGAACGAAGGCGAAGCGCAGGGATTGGTGAAGCTTGTTGCGGCCTCCATCAACGCATGGCTTAACGATCATGGGTTGATGCTGGCCACCGCGAAGACGGAGGTGGTGGTACTCACAGCTCAGAGGTGGTTTCCGAACCCCTTCCAGACTCAAGTTGTGGATCAACACATCGAGAGTCGGGGGGCTCTGAAATACCTCGGAGTGACAATAGACTCGAAATTGACGTTTCGAGACCAGATTGTCAGTGTGGCCACAAGAGCAGCAACGACGGTGGCAAAACTTTCCCGGCTTATGCCAAATGTCGGGGGACCAAGGAGCAGCCGCAGACGAGCTCTCATGGGTGTCGCTAACTCGATTATGCTCTACGGAGTAGAGATATGGGGAGAGGCACTCAAAGTAGAGAAATATCGGAAGCAACTGGCATCGGTACAACGAAGAGGTGCGCTGAGGATAGCCTGCGCCTATCGAACGGTCTCAGAGGCAGCTGTGTTGGTCATCTCGGGGGTAATTCCAATCGACCTACTGGGTCTCGAAAGGAAGCGGATCTGGGATGCCCGGCGGGCTGGCGAAGGACTCATGAAAGACGTGAGAACCCGCGAACGTGAGGAGACCTTTGAGCTCTGGCAAGAGCGCTGGGAAACCGGGGAGACAGGGCGTTGGACGTATAGACTTATTGGGCAGATCCGTGACTGGGTACTGAGGGACTGCGGGGGAGTAGACTACTATTTCACACAGTTCCTTGCTGGTCATGGACAGTTCAATGCCTACCTACATCGTATGGGGATCCGAAACGATCCTTACTGTGTTTACTGTCCGGGAGTTGCTGACACTGCTGAGCACACCTTTTTCGACTGCCAACGTTGGTCTGAAATACGACTGCGTTGGCGGGAAGAGAAGGAAGTGCCTCAAAGGCCAGAGGGCGTCGCCCCGTGGATGCTGTCGGCGGGAGACAACTGGACAGCAATGACGGGATATGTAAGAGAGGTCCTGCTGGAGAAGAGAAAAGAGGAGGAAGAAGAAGAAGAAGAAGAAGAAGAAGCGGAGGAATAAGATGAAACGGAGAAATAAGCTGCAGGAGCAGCGTGGAGGGGGCCTGGTGCTGCGAAGTAATGCTAACGCGGTCCCGCAGTATCAGGTACAAGAGAGGGGAGGGTTTTAGTGAGTAAGAATCTCACACTACCGGCAACCAACATCACCAACATCTAGCCGGTGTCTATGAAGATTTCCCTCCTCTCGCCCAAAAAAAAAAAAAAAAAAAAAAAAAAGCTCATCCCGATGTTACACTCATCGAGCTTTCATTTGAGTACCCACATGTATTTTGATATATTTTTTATATATACATATATGTAATATATATAAATATATGAAAAATTGATGTGGGTATTCAAGTGAAAGGTCTCGATGAGTGTAACATCGGGATGAGCTTATATCTTTAAAAATTTCAATAGTTCACAAAATACAAGGTCGTTTCTTAATTATGTATCTAGAAATATTTTCGCTTGAAACCTTGAAAATGCACAAATTTAAGTCAAGACTTTTCCAACGATATCAAATTTAACCACAAAAATTTATTTTATCATATAAATTTACAGGCCACAAAATTTTTCTTATTGTCTTAATAATATAGATAATTTTTAAATTATTTTTAAGAAAATTGGTTTTTTGAGAACAGTTAATTTTTTTAATTAGAATAAAATAGCAAGTGTCAAACCACTAGGCCAGTGTCAATAACTAGGTCTTTTACCTTACATGGGAATTATTTTTATTTTGTAAAAAATAATGATTTAATCATTTAAATATTGCTTTAGGTTCTGATTGCGCTCAAGTTTCTGAAGAAGTTTGGCAGTGTTTCCTCAATATCTACGGTGGAGGTCCAGAACTAATGCTTTCTTGTCTAAGGCCGGCTCAAGTCCAGTCAAATGCTTCGTTACATTCCACATCAGCTCCTAATTTGATAGAACAGAATCCTAAACAAATTCACACGGAAGTTAAAGCAAGCAATACTAGTAACAAAGTTGCTAAAAGCTCCGACACAATTTCTCAGCAAGACAGTGCTATCGAGAGTGTTCCATCTGACTGTGATTCACTTAAATCACAAAGAGATACTAATACATAAAAAAAAGAAACTGAAAAATTAAACAGCATTTGGCATTTTATTTAAACTGCATTAATGTGTTATTTGTTATTTATTTGGTTTATCAATTTTTTCGTACCATTGCGTTTTAAGTGCACTATATATATTTATAATACAAAACGTTGATCGTCAATTTATTACTATTTTATTATTTTTATTATTATAACGATTATTACAGTAATTAAAATAATACAATATAATACAATATTTAGATTTAATTGAGTTTATCAAAATGTCCTAACGTGGAACTGGTCATACCTTTATTTCTATATTTATAATTATAACGTTTTGCGTAAACATCCGAGTATTATTATTTTAGCTACTTTTTAATTATCATTGTGTGCAATTTTATTAATTATTTATAAATTTATAAAGTTTTAAATTGTTAATTAGCACATGGCGTTAAAGTGGAAATTAATTGATAACCAATTTAACAAAATTGTTGGGTCCATTTGTAATTTTTTAATATCGGGTTACCGTTTTAATTGTTTATTAATTCTTTAATTAATTTTTTAATAGTTAAACTTTGTAAATTATTCGTACGTCACACCTCTATGTACAAAGGCATTTCACGAGGCTAACTACACGCCCAATTCCAAAGTAAATTAATTTTTTTTTTTTTCAAATTATCAAAATATATTTACTGAGGGAGTAATTCTTGACTGATCAAATTTACACTAATTTTTCTGATTTTTTAATAAAAAATAAAATCAATAATTATTATTATCATTAATTACTAAATGATGTGAAATGCCATACATTTAAATTAATTTAAGTAAAGAACCACTAATGATGAATTGATCCGCTGAATTTATTATATTATTGTCATAAATTTCTATTTGTATGCAATTAATTTTTTTTCTCAGCAATGTTACTATATTTTTATTTCAAATGCATTTTATTATTAAAATTAAAAGCGTCTATGCAACGCAATTATATCAATTACTTAAAAAAGTAAGTGAAGCGATGAAGTATAAACATAAATTGAAGTAATAAAAGTAAAACTAAATTACATAAGAAAAATTGTAAATTAAATGGTTAAATTGGTGATTATTTTATGTGTAACATACTTAGGGAATAAAAAATAAAATTGGTTTAACTATTTATTGAAATAAGTACTTTAATTATTGTAGTATAGAATTAAAATTGTACTAAATTGATCTTAGGCTGCATTCGAAAATTCTCTATCTCTAGGTACATAATTACGAAATGACCTTCTATCTTGTGAACTATTGACTTTTTTGAAGATATAAGCTCGTCCCGATGTTATACTCATCGAGACCTTTCATTTGAGTACCCACATCAATATTTCATATATTTATATATATTATATGTATGTTTATATGAAAAATATATCAAAATGCATGGGGGTACTCAAATGAAAGCTCTTGATGAGTGTAACATCGGGATGAGCTTATAACTTCAAAAATGTCAATAGTTAATAAAGTACAGTGCAATTTAACATAACTAAGAAATGACCTATTATCTTGTGAACTATTGACATTTTTAAAGATATAAGCTCATCCCAATGTTACACTCATCGAGACCTTTCATTTAAGTACCCACATCAATATTTCATATATTTTATATATATTACATATTACATATATGTATAATTGAAAAATATATCAAATTGCATGTGGGTACTCAAATGAAAGCTCTTGATGAGTGTGACATCGGGATGAGCCTATATTATTGAAAATATCAATAGTTAAGATAATACAGTGCCGTTTATCATAATTAAGAAACGACCTTGTATCTTGTAAACTATTGACATTTTTAAAGATATAAGCTCATCCCGGTGTTACACTCATCGAGACCTCTGATATAATATAATATATATATTTATATAATATAATATATATATAATAAATATAATATATATATTTATATATATATTATATATATGTATATATGAAAAATATATGAAAATGCATGTGGGTACTCGAATGAAAGCTCTTGATAAGTGTAACATCGGGATGAGCTTATATTTTTGAAAATATCAATAGTTAAGAAAAAGTACAGTGCAATTTAATATAATTAAGAAATGACCCTGTATCTTGAGAACTATTGACATTTTTTAAGATATAAGCTCACCCCGACATTACAATCATCGAGACCTCTCATTTGAGTACCCACATCAATTTTTCATATATTTATATATATTACATATATGTATATATGAAAAATATATGAAAATGCATGTGGCTACTCAAATGAAAGCTCTTGATGAGTGTAACATCGGGATGAGCTTATATCTTTAAAAATGTCAATATTTAAGAAAATACAGTGCAATTTAACAAAAGTCATTATTTAATAAAGCAAAATTTTATTTATTTATAGTCCTCAGTTCTCGGCAGTTACATAGTGACTGCAAGTTCTTAGTTATGAAAATTAAACAATATGAAATTGTAAGTAATAATTGAAGATATGCGATGAGTACTTGACCGATTAATTACAGATGGCGGATAAGAAACCGATGCTCCAAAAAACATTCACACGTGAATAAAGCTATAAAAAAGGAAAACGGGGAAAAGCGTAGATGTGGCTGGCTTTCATAAGAAGATATTACATACACAGTCTAGTTATCTATTACACAGAAGATAGATACAATACATACCGAAGCGGTGCGCATGACGAGCGTAAATTCACCCTCATGGACCCCACATTGATCGCTTGCGCTTCAAGGGGATGCTGGGCAGTCTCGTTTCTGACCCCCAAACGCCGCCTCCAATCAATGCCGCGATTAAAATATTAAATTCTGTTTCTAAAACATTACTACTAGACATTAGTAATTAAACCATGTGGTTACAATTAAATAAATAAATAATACGTGGTTTATTTTATCTATAAAATTTTAATAGTTCCGTACAAGTGCCTAATCTTTAGCCTAAGACAGACAGGACTTCCAAGGATCTCGCTCGCTTCCAGTTTCCATATTTTTTTTTAATCGCCAGACTTTTAATTAACACGTGAGTTATCTCTCATTTTAATTTATATTCTTCTTATTAATGTAATTATTTCTTCAAGTATATTTTACTAAAATAGAAGATTCTTTTAATTATCGATCGGTCTATTTACTGAAGAATTAAATTTAATTGGAACTTGTGACAATAATACATTTCCTCGTCACTTAAAATTGACGTCGCTATCAATCGATAGACTGAGACAAAAAAAATTATTTCTTCTTGTTCTAAATTATTTTTTTTAGGCCTCTTTTATTTCTTCTTATTAATAATTTTAATTAAAATATTAACAATTTTTTTTATTTTAATTAATATTAATAATTGTAAATTTTTTTATAAATTTAGATTGAAATGGCGGAGTTCAGAGGGTACCACATCCCGTCATTCGGCGCGACGGTGAACGTCGTGTGGGAAACGATAAAAATGAAGCTACCAGAAAATAGCCCCTGCATGGAATTAATCCGAGGACCTGAGCCGGGACAGCCAAGACCGGGGGTCGGACAGGGGTTCCAGCCATATGGCGAGGGTGAAAACACTGAAATGACTGAGATGAATGGAGAGCAGGCGTTTGGGGGTCCACAAAATTCCGGAGTCGCCGAAGAGTCGTTTAGTTATCAACGTAATGGGTATGATTCTTAGGAAAATTTTTATTTCTGATAATACTTTGCTATTACGTGAAGCAATGACGTTTAATGTAAATCGATTGAAAACTTTTAGGGATAAAATTCGCGGAGGAAGTGTTAGCAGCGGCGGGTTCAGTGAATACGATGACGGGGGCGGAGAATTTGCCAGCGGAATTAAAATTAACGAATGGCAAGCTGCATGGAATGTCACCAATGCCATCCAGGTAATTATAATTAGTAATCAATTAAATCAATAATCAGCGATAACCATTTTTTCATCAATTATCTATTCTATATATTATTAAAAGAAAAAGAAAAATTTTGTTTCCAGGATAGTCATATGATAAAATCGGTTTTTTTTTAGTGAAATTTAGTGTAATTGCAAAGGTCTTGACTTGAATTTGTTCCTTTTCAAAGTTTCATATCATTTTCACCGATAGTCAATTTATTATGATAAGTATTTAGGCTGTATTCGAAAATTCTGTATCTGTAGATACATAATTGAGAAATTACCCTGTATCTTGAAAACTAGTGACATTTTTTAAGATATAAGCTCACCCCAACATTACAATCATCGAGACCTTTCATTTGAGTACCCACATCAATTTTTCATATATTTATATATATATTATATATATGTATATATGAAAAATATATGAAAATGCATGTGGGTACTCGAATGAAAGCTCTTGATAAGTGTAACATCGGGATGAGCTTATATTTTTGAAAATATCAATAGTTAAGAAAAAGTACAGTGCAATTTAATATAATTAAGAAATGACCCTGTATCTTGAGAAATATTGACATTTTTTAAGATATAAGCTCACCTCGACATTACAATCATCGAGACCTTTCATTTGAGTACCCACATCAATTTTTCATATATTTATATATTTTATATATATCTATATATGAAAAATATATAAAAATGCATGTGGGTATTCAAATGAAAGCTCTTGATGAGTGTAACATCGGGATGAGCTTATATCTTTGAAAATATCAATAGTTAAAAAAGTACAGTGCAATTTAACATAATTAACAAATGACCCTGTATTTTGAGAACTATTGACATTTTTAAAGATATAAGCTCACCCCGATATTACACTCATCGAGCCCTTTCATTTGAGTACCCACATCAAATTTTCATATATTTATACATATTATATATATGTATATATGAAAAATATATCAAAATGCATGTGGATGCTCAAATGAAAGCTCTTGATGAGTGTAACATCGAGATGAGCTTATATGTTTAAAAACGTTAATAGTTAAGAAAATACAGCGCAATTTAACAAAATTCATTATTTAATAAAGCAAAATTTTATTTATTTATAGTTCTCAAGTCACGGCAGTCAAATAGTGACTGCAAGTTTGTTAGTTTCAATTATGCTACTTAATTTTTTAATTCTAACTAAGAATTAGAAAATTTTACTTTAAAAAAAAACTCAAGAATTAATGAATAAATATTATTAACTTTCTTGAAAAATTAATTGTTAGGAAGAAAATATTGCTCTTAAAAAAAAAAATTAGTCATTAGCGACAAAATTTTAATTATTCTTCTTAAGAAAGCAGTAATTAGTAAAAAAATATTTTTAATTTATAAAAAAAAAATTTAACAATTATAAAACCTGCTATAAAATTTGATAATTAATAAAAAAAATATTTAATATTAATTGTAATGCACTAATTCTTTATTTTATCAATAATTTTTTTAAACTAATTAATAATTTTCTATATAAGTTAAAAATATTTTTTTTTAATTAAAAAAAAAAAATAAATTTTCACTGATAGCTTCATAAAAAAAAAAAATTTCTCACTTGAAAAAAAACCTGAAATTGAATTTGAAATTAAAATTTCTTTCAGGGAATGTTTATCGTCTCTTTACCATTCGCGGTTCTCCGTGGAGGCTACTGGGCGATTGCAGCGATGATAGGAGTGGCCCACATCTGCTGTTACACCGGTAAGATTCTCGTGGAATGTCTGTACGAGCTGGACCCAGTGACAGGCCAGCGAGTACGTGTGCGTGATTCGTACGTGGCGATCGCTAAAGAATGTTTCGGGCCTCGATGGGGAGCAAGAGCAGTAAACATCGCCCAAATAATAGAACTCCTAATGACATGCATACTCTACGTAGTAGTGTGCGGAGACCTGATGATCGGGAGCTACCCGGAGGGAGCAATAGACGCGCGAAGCTGGATGATGCTGATCGGTATATTCTTGATACCCTTGGGCTTTCTCAAGTCGCTTCACCACGTCTCTGTCCTCAGCTTCTGGTGCACGATGGCCCACATTTTCATCAACGTAATAATTCTGGGGTACTGCATCCTGGAGATAGCAGACTGGGGATGGGCCAAAGTAAAGTGGACCATCGACATCGAGACCTTCCCCATTTCCCTGGGTGTCATCGTCTTCAGTTACACTTCTCACATCTTCTTGCCAACTCTCGAGGGTAATCTGATCGACCGGTCCAAGTTCGACTGGATGTTAGACTGGAGCCACATCGCAGCGGCTCTCTTCAAGTCCGTCTTCGGCTGGGTCTGCTTCTTGACCTTCCAAAACGACACCCAGCAGGTGATCACTAATAATCTTCATTCAGTCGGCTTCAAAGGTCTGGTAAATTTTTGCCTGGTCATCAAGGCTATCTTGTCCTACCCGCTGCCTTATTACGCGGCTTGCGAATTGCTAGAAAGGGCTTTTCTTCGGGGCAGACCCAAGACTATTTTTCCGACGATCTGGACAGTAGATCACGAGCTCAAGGTCTGGGGTCTTGCCTGGCGGGTCGGTGTTATTGTCTTCACTATTATGATGGCGATTTTCATCCCTCACTTCAGTATTCTGATGGGCTTCATTGGTTCTTTCACTGGAACTATGCTTTCGTTCATCTGGCCGTGCTATTTCCACCTGAAACTTAAGAGGAACTCGATGGAGATGCGGGAAGTCGCTTACGACTGTTTTGTTATCGGATTAGGAGTTGTCTTCGGGGTGATCGGTGTCTTCGACTCGGGCAAGGCTCTTATCAAAGCCTTTGAAATAGGTCTTCCATTTTAAGCTAGCTTTATTATACATAAAATACAAATTATATACATAAATCAGAATATAAATATATAATATATAAATAGTAATATATTAATTATAAAATTTTATTTTTTTAAGGGGGGATTCTGGTCTAGTAGCATGAAATTTCAGGTAATTTTTTAAAAAAAGGCAATCAATATTTTTACTATTTTTTTTATGTTATTTATTAACATTATAAGGTAAAAGACCCAGTTATTGACACTAGCCTAGTTATTGACACTTGTAATTTCATTTTAATTAAAAAAAAAAAAAAACAAATTAACTCTAATAAATTAATTTATTTTTAAATTAAAAATTTTAAGAAAATTGGTTTTTTGAGAACATTTAATTTTTTTAATCAGAATTAAATTGCAAGTGTAAAATAACTGGGCCATTGTCAATGACTGGGTCTTTTATTTTAAGAATACAGAAAAAAATAAAAAAAGGTGAAAATTTTAAAAATTAGCAGCTGATGAAGAGGGAGAGTCTCAAAAAATTGGCACGTTTTTCAATTAATCTAGAGTAATGTCGCTATGGTTGGAATTACGGAAAAGTTGAAAAACAATTTTTTTACAAAATGGTGACTGGCTGAAAAAAAAAAAATTTTTACCACTTTTTTTTACTTTTTTGAATTTTTTAAAAATAGATAAAAATTAAGTTAGCCATCTAAAAATTTTTAGAATTTTTTTTCATTGAAAAAATCATCAAAAAAAAATTTTTATTTGTAAAAAACTTGAAAAACTTGCACTTATAAGTGCAATTTTAAAAAAATATTTTTTAGTTCTAATTTCGCAAATGAAAAATGATCAAAAAATTAAAAACGTCGGATACTCAGCTTCCCAATTTGAAAACACAGTAACTGACAATTTAAAAATTTTTAAAAATTTTTCTTATTAAAAAAAAGTTTGCTAGCGAAATTGATAAAAAATTTGATTTATGAATATAAAATACTTGAATACAAATATTAAGAAAAGATACTTGAAATTAAGGTCTAAAAGTTATAAAAAATGCAGCAATACTAAAAAAAAAAAAATCAGATATAAAAATTTTGCAGTTACTGTGTTTTAAAATTGGGCAGCTGAACTTTAGTATTATTAAAAATAGTAAAAATTCAAATTTGGGGATGACCGTAGTTCCAACCATGGCGACATTACTCTAGATTAATAATCTTTTTTATATTTTTGTTTCTGATTGCTAGGAGGATTGAAATCGTGGGTATAGTCACGTGCCAATTTTTTGAGACCCCTCTATTTCATCAGCTGCTAATTTTTTGAATTTTCAACTTTTTAAATTTTTTTCTGTATTCTTATAATGTTTATTTATTTATTGCATCAGAACACTGATCAGAAGTTTACATTAATTATAACAATCAAATATTTTAAGTGATATTTGAATTTAATATAAATATATAAATAATGAGAATGAAGCGAAAAATAAAATTTTAATAAATAACTTATAAAAAAATGGAAAGTAAAAATATTGATTGCCTTTTTTTACGGCACTTCAAAAATTACCTGAAATTTCATGCTTTTAGACCAAAATACCCCCTTAGATAGATTTATCTACGTTAATTTAAAGTTTTAGTCGTTGATGATATTCATCAAATTCAAATGATTTATTTAATCAAAAGTGTCTTTCATTAAATAAAAATAAAATACCGGATGTTACATCAGTTTCTTAAGAAATATTTATCAAGTAAATAATAAGTTTGCATATCTTTATTTTGGTTTATCGCATGTTTTCAAAGATATCTTTATTTTGTTGTTGATTTCTTCGGAACAGACATCAGACCCGTCGCTCGTTAAAACTTTTATCACTACAGGAAACTATTATTACTGACAACAACGTATTGTTCGTATTTCATGACTAATAGTAATTCAAATATATATTATATATATATACATATATATATTATGTGGATAAAATTTAATTATTTAAAAATATTGACTGCGTTATTTGCAAAATTGTCTTCCAGGGGCAACCTCAGATATTTCTAGGCATAGACCCCTGTTTTTTTTATTAAAATAAGTTTGATTAGTTATTGAAGAAAATAAAAAATATATTTATCAAACGACTAGAAATCAGATAAGAGTTTTTTCAATTATCGGTTAGATAAATATAATTTTAATCTAACCGGGAAAAAGGATTCTTTTATTTTCTATCGGGTTTTCAATCGGAAGTATGTACAAGATTAAATTAATTAATTGATAATAATAATTATATAATGTTGGCTACGTTTTTTGGATTTTATAACTGTATAACATTATCAAAGACAGTTGAAAATTACATAAGTGTAAAGATATACTACGTACGTAAAATTTTAGGTAAATTAGTGCATAAAAATAAAGTTCAAAATGGTAATTTTGTTGCGATTATTGATAAATAAATTGAAAAATTAAAATTATAAACAATACGCAATAATAATAATTGATAAGAAATAAATCAATGAAAAATAAATTATCAAACGATCAAATCCAATGTCTTCCAAGGTCTTATACGTAAGATCGATAGATCAGTTACTGATTAGTCATTATCATTAATTTTAAGAGTTATCATAGGATTAACTAGAGTATAGTGCATTTATTAATTGTTTTACAATAAATTTATTGTTTTAATTTATTATTATAATTAATATTAATAACACAGTGCAAAAATTTATTTTATTTTATTTTTATTATTTTGAAGCTATTAAAAAATTATAAGAGATATTTTTTGTAGGAAATTAAATTTTCGATAAAAAATATTCTTATATTTTTTCGTATCTTTGTTAATTAATATTAATAACAATAACACAGTGCAAAAATTTATTTTTATTATTTTAAATTTTAAAGACATAAAAAAATTACAAGAGATTTTTTTTTTAGGAAATTAAATTTTCTATAAAAATAATCTAGTCAATTTTTTAAAATTTTTAATTTTTAAGCCAGAAAATTGATTTAAAAAAACAGAAAAATTTTTATAATAATTTTATTATTATTATTTTAACGAGTTTTATTGAAAAAACTAAAGACCAGATCGATTGATCGTGTCTTATTTCTTTGCTTTGAGTTTTTTTCAATGCGATTATAAATACACAATGAATGTTATTAATTATGACAATAGTTAACTATATATACTAATAATGATGATGAATAAGTATCAATTGAATGATCTTTAAATAATCATGAGTCTTCCATAATAATTAATAATTAATAAATATAATTCTAACGATTAAAATTATTGACAATAATGATATTGACGTTACCTTAAATTAAAAAAAAATATACAAATAAATTATATATTATTTACTATATTTATTGTTAAGACAAATAAATTGAGAGGAATATAATAAATATGTATATTATTAAACGCTAAAAAGTGTTAATAATTACTTACGGATAAATTTTAAATTTAATAATTTTGTTTTAAATTATTTGTCGAATATTGATGTAATTTTTTTATTAACTTGAAATTTCTTCCAGCGTAGGATTAATTTTTTAAACTTTTTATTGGTGTAGAAAGTTATCAAAGAAGTTACAAATAATAAAAATGAGATTTAACCGTAAATAATTATTATAAAAATGCCTGTAATATATTGAAAAAAAATTACCTAAAATGCAGCAAAAAATATAAAGAAGAAATGAATAAAGAGAAATTTTAAGGCACAACGAATCCAGTGGGATTTATTCCATTTGCCTCTGAAAACTCGTAATGTTCAACTCAAGTGTATTATAACACAATTACAAATAGAAATGATAATTATTATATAAATTATAATATAAAATAATGTAATGGGCTTCCATGATAAAAAAAAAAATGAAAATATAATGTGAAAATTTGTCGTGACTGATCATTTATGCTTTCGTTTTCTTTATCCCCAAAAAATGTTTCGCTTCGGTGGATACATAATTTCTCTTTGCTTTTTCTCCATCGGAAATCAATAAAAGTCTCGTCAGCTTCACAAATTTTTCTATTCGTACTTTCAAGTTATAGCATCCATGTTATGAATATGAAGATTTTGGTGAGTTAAAATTTTTTTTTATTACTAATAATAACAATAATAAATTATTTGCTTATTATATAATTATTATTACTTATTATACTTATTATTATATACTTACTTATTGCCTTCTAGATGATTGTTTTAATAGTTTGTGCAATTTTCACGAGCATCAAAGCGGATTCAACAAGAAGAAACCAGAAGCAATTAAAAATAAGTCGCAGAGAAGATGATGATAGTGAGTTTTATTTTTTAATTCTAAATAAAAATTTTGAGATTTCATTTATTTAAATAAATTTTTAGTTTTTTAAATAAAAAAAAATTATTAATAATTATATCTTAAAATTTTAGATTTTATTATTTTTTTAAGTGAAATAATGAATGAAAATTAAGTTAGCCGACGCCTAAAAATTTTTAGAATTATTTTTTATTAACATAATTATTAAAAAATAATAAAAAAAATTTTTTATTTGTAAAAAAACTTGAAAAACTATAAGTACAATTTTTTAAAAATATTTTTTAACTGTTATTTAATAAATGAAAAAATATCCAAAAATTAAAAACGTCAGCTAACTTTAGTGTTATAAATAATGAAGATTATAAATAACGAAAAAATTATAAAACACTTTTTTGAAGGCAATTTAATTATTAATAAAAAAGTCTTTATTAATTCTTTTGTATTTTTTATTTTCTAGAAAGAATATTGATTTAAATAAATTATTATTATTATTATTATTATTATTACAGATTTAGGACGTGTCAGAATAAAAGTTTTTCATGACGGATTGGATGAAAACCAATTTGCACGATGGGGATACTGGGTGTCCCAGCCGAGAGAAGAAAATTAAAATTCTAATTTAAATTTAGTAAATATTTAAAAACAATTAACTAAATATTAAACTAAATATAATAATTTACTAAATATTTAAAAACAATAAACTAAATTAGGTAATAACTAATTATTTTAAAAATAATTAAAATAAAAATATTTTATAAAACTATCATGCAATAAAATAAAAAAAACGGGTTAAATTTAGATTTTCATTTATATATTTTAATATAAAATGCTATTTAAAGAAACATAGTTACAAAAAAAATGTTCCACACTTTATTTCCAAAACAATCATTTAATTTTTCACTTATTACCGGGGTACTTCGGATTATTTGGATTCTTTTGATTTGCGTGGTTATCCCGATCAGCTTTGTCGCCTTTTCCGTGATACCCAGCTTGATGTCCTGGACCAGTTTCCTTATGATCAGGATTACACTGATTTCTTCGGTTGTCTTGTACAGCTTTGTCCATCTATAAATCACAAAATAAAACTATTTTTATAAAAAGAGAATATTTTTAGTCACTTGCAATTATAAAATTAAAAAATCAAAATAAAGAAGAAATACTAATTATAATTTATCAATTATCACTTGAAAAAATAAAAACTATTTTTAAACTGAGTTAAAAGTTGTTAAATAGAAATTAAAAAAATTATTTAAAATAGTGTAATTTAATTAAACCTTTAATATTTATTTGAATAAAATCAGTAGTAGATGCTTCGTTATAGATTCAGCGAATAATGTGCTCTGGCAGTAATGATCTGGGGCTTATATACTCTGTAGGGAAGAGTTCTCGTCGTTTTCTCAATGGAGCTTTTGTTTACTGAGAAATTATGAGTCTTATTATGAGTCCAAGTGCGTATATACATATTGTGTAAACTTAAAACATAAAAATTAAAAAACAAAATATATAATTATTAAATTAATAATTATATAGAATTTAGAAATTAAAATTTATAATTTAAAAAATATCTTAATAGATGTATGATACCGGTTGACGTTCATGTAAATAAATAAATAAATAAATAAATAAATATATAAATAAATAAATAAATAATAATTTCTTGCCAATCTTTAACGCTCTCTTAATCATAAACTCTGTAATAACTTTGTATTTTTTTTTTCGGTAAAGTTTTGTGAGAAGTCACGCATTTGAGATTAAATTACTTTTTTTAAAATATACTTTATGCGAAAAATAATTTCAAACCATAACTAAAAGTAAATAACTTTGCATATTTATTTTTTTTTATTAAAATACTAAGTTCCAATCTTATTCAAGCTCTCATACCAGCGTTGAAATGTTTTATTGCTTTTTTTAAATGCTCGTGGTTGTCGGAACTTTATTATCGGGCCCAAGAACTAATAAACTGTTTTTTACGCACTAACGTTTATTATCCGGACGGGAATTATTAAAATCGCGATTGAGTTTAGAAAAGAAAAAAAAAACTATCTTGATATAAGAAAAAAAAAATTTTATCAAGCTATTTTATATTTTCTAACTTCCAGTTTAATAATTTAAAAATTAGTTATAAAAAAAATATTTAGAAAACTAATTTGAAGTTTGATAAATTTAACTTACCTGTATTATATTTATTCTAAAATTATTTCTTCATTTCTTCTTAATACGGTGAAAATTAACGACGCAAAAATTATTCGACAGAAGAGATTGTATTACTTAATAATTAATACTTAAAATAATAAATTAAACTAATTCAAGGATTATTAAAGGAAGAAATATGAAATTGGGAAGCTATAAAAATTGAAACAATTTAAATTTAGTGTTGAGTATATTTTAATATAAAATGCTGTTTAAAGAAACATTGTTACAAAAAAAATGTTCCACACTTTATATCCAAAACAATCATTTAATTTTTCACTTATTACCGGGGTACTTCGGATTATTTGGATTCTTTTGATTTGCGTGGTTATCCCGATCAGCTTTGTCGCCTTTTCCTTGATACCCAGCTTGATGTCCTGGACCAGTTTCTTTATGATCAGGATTACACTGATTTCTTCGGTTGTCTTGTGCAGCTTTGTCCATCTATAAATCACAAAATAAAACTATTTTTATAAAAAGAGAATATTTTTAGTCACTTGCAATTATAAAATTAAAAAATCAAAATAAAGAAGAAATATTAATTATAATTTAACAATTATCACTTGAAAAAATAAAAACTATTATTAAATTAATTTTAAATTGAGTTAAAAGTTATTAAATAATAATTAAAAAAATTTAGTTATATTTTTTCAAATGAACTAAAATTATTATTAACAAAGTGATATATTTAAAAATTATAAATGAAAAAAATATTAGTTAAAATATTAATAAAAAATTTATACCTTAATTTTTGATGAATTAATTTAATGCGATTGAAAATATATATAGCTTATATATAAAGCTGCTTGGGTTGCTTGCGTGAAAATAATGAACTCCGATGATGAGCGTCGGGGTTTTTATACTCGTTTCTTTAGGATTCCCATAATTTCTTCATGGCGAAGTAGTTGTAATTGGAAACCCCATGATTCGTCATACAAATTTGTTTAAATTTCTGCGCAAGCGCTGAAGTTACATCTAATGATAAATTATAGTTCAAAAAATATGATAATAGCAAAAAAAACATTGAATTTAAAATTCTAAAATTTTTTTTAATAACAATTAATCATAAAAGTTGTTTATTAATATTAAAAAATATGCTTTTTCTTCATTTCCTGTCACTTGAATAATAAAAACGGATGTTACATGTAATAATTATTTATTTAATACTTACTTCTTATTAATTTTATAAGTATCTTATTTTTAAAATAATTTCCCAGAAAAAAATGTTGAGTAGATTAGCAAGTTGATGATAAATATAATTTAATAATATTAAAGAAACTAATGACAACGAAATCCAAATTTCTTACTTAGTTTTTTTGCTTTCAATATCAACAGTTACGTAATCTTAATTAGTTAAAATTTATGATACTGAAATCAATAGACATCTTACAATTTTTTAAATATTTATAACAATTAAATTATTATGAAAAAAATTTAGTACAAAAATGTCACATGTAGAAATTAAAAACAATTATAAATGTGAATTTTAAAAAATATTTTTTTCATTATAATTGATTAGTTAAAAAAATTTTAAAAGTTGTGAGATGTATGCTGATTTCAGGATCATTGAAATTTTATAAAATTAAATGTAAAAGAATAGTATATTGTGCAACAAGTGCGACAACGTCGCACGAGTTGCACATACTATTTTGTATTACAAATGCGGCGATAGATGTGGGTACAAAATCGGGGTCCAGGGGCAGAGCCCCTCCAATCCATAAAAACAAATAAAAAGTTAAAAAAAAAAAAGAAACAAATATATATCAGATAATAAATGCAAAGTAATTAATATTAATTAACAAAAAATAAATTTACACATCGAAACACAAATCAACACATAAAATTAAATGACATTAAATTTAGCTGTCACCACAATTTTTTAATTTTTTCTAACAAACAAATTTGTTACAAAAAATTATTCATTAAAAATTCAATTTTTTATTTTACAAAATTCCTACATGTCAATTTAAAAAAAAATTTTTTTTGTCATAATTTATTTTTTACAAAAATTATTAAAATTATCAAATTTCTGCTAAATTAATTTGCATCACAACAGCTCAATATTAATTAATTATTTTTTATACTTTCGTTAAAAATATGAACTTTGTAATGTCAACCTCACTTCTTTAATATTGACAGTTAGATTGTGTTTTTTTTTTTTTTGTTATTTATTTTAATTTTAGCAGTTTCACAGTCAATTGCGTGCGACAAGGATAATTTGAATGCGCCAAGAATAATTTGCGTGCGACAAGTAAACTTGTCGCACTCAAATAACAGTTTCATTTATGAAAAAACTCACGCGTAATTTTAAAATGGGCAAACAGCTCTTTTTCAACCGCAACAACGAGCGCCAAGATACTACTTTTCCCGCATGAGTAATACAAAATAATATTTAAAAAATTGTCGTATCTTTTTTTTAAATATGAAGACTATACGTGGGTAAAAAAATGCATAAAGAATAATTTTTCACCAAATTTTATTTTTACAAGTTTAAAAAAAATTATTAAACTTATTTTTATTAAATTCCCATTATGTCTTTTACAGTCGCGTCAAATGACCTGAAAAATTAATGTATATTTATTAATTCAATAATCATCAATGATTAACAATATACTTGTCACATATATTTAAAAATAATTACTTAGATTCAATAGGATCTCCAGGAATGTAAAATGGATTGCAAATAGCATTACAGTAAGCCGTGTGAAGTTTCCGGAAAATCTAAAAATTTAAAAAATGAATCAGTTATGTCTCAAATTATTTAATTATTGATGATACTGAAGTTAGCCGTCAGCTGTCAATTTAAAAAATTTATTTAACAAATTAATCGCAATAAAAAAATGCTTCTAAAAATTTTCACTTACAATTTTTATTAATTTTCACATATGAAACTTTTTAATTAAATTTTTTTTACAATAATTTAACTAACATAAAATTCTAAAAAAATTTTAACGTCTGTCAACTTCAGTGTCATAATTATTTAGATATTGTATCAACAAACCATTCTGACATCATTGTCTCTCACAGTGGTACTTGGAGTCTGCAAGACTACAACAAACTTGACCTTGGTATTTGTTGCATACCCGAAACTACAAAAAAATAATAAAAAAATAAATTAATTAATTTTAAAAATAATAATTAAATAAATACTTACATTTTATGTTCATCTGTAAAATGGAGTAGTCCTAAAAATAATTCTCTGCTGTCAGTGGCTGTTATTTTATTCCCGGTGTTTAACTTCTCTTCAATAATATCTATTGACGTGTGTACTTTGTAATGAAGTTCGACTTCACTTTCTTCGGATAAACATTTAATATAAAGCGGTGAATTCTAATAAATAAATAAATATTATCAGAGAAGCATAAAATAGAATATTTCAAGAGCTAATTTTTATCAAAATACAAGATGAAAATTAATTTAACAGATATTTGATAATTTTAAGAATTTTTTTAACAAATAAATTATGACAAAAAAAAATGAAAATTAATTTAGCAGATAATTAATAATTTTAAGAATTTTTTTAACAAATAAATTATGGCCAAAAAAGTAGAAAAAAAAATTGACATGTAGAAATTTTAAAAAATAAAAAATGCAATTTTTTAAAAATAATTTTTTTAAAAAATCTATTTGTTAAAAAAAAATTTTTAAATGGTTAAGTGACTGCTAACTTTAATGTCATCAAAAAAAAAGTAGAATAAAAAATTGACATAGAAATTAAAAAAAAAAACATAAAATGCAATTTTTTTTTAAATAATTTTTTGGAAAAAATCTATTTGTTAAAAAAATTAAAAAATAATATGATATTAAAGTTAGCTGTCAATTAACCATTTTTTAATTTTATTTAACAAAAAAATTTGTTCCTGAAAATTATTTAAAAAAGTTGCATTTTTAATTTATTAAATTTTCTAAATGGCAATTTTTTTTCTTATTTTTTTATGTAATAATTTATTTATTAGAAAAATTATTAAATATCTGCTAAATTAATTTTCATAAAAATAGTTCTGCTAACTTTAAAGTCATAAATACAAGTTACTTACATCTTTACCGATAACTGCAATGCAAAGAACCATTTTCACAAAATAAATATTTAATAATCAATAAACAATCAGTTAACCACCTTCATACTAATAAACAATAATTAAAAAATCAATAACAAGCTTTTATTTACAAATGTTAATCCCACTTATTGATCAGCTGACCATGACAGGAGTGAATTTGAAGGTTATGATCTCTTTGTGTTTATATTCAATTTATTTACATTGATTAAAAATTACAATTGACATTTATTTCATAATTTTTTGCTGTTAAAAAAATAAGGCAGTGTGAGATTACTCATAAATATTTTTAAGAAGTGAGTTTTCTTGAATGAGTTAAAAAAAATCTGGCTTTACAACTGCTTAGAACTTGGCTCCTCGTAATACCTCCTCTTCATCGTTCGATATTTTTTCAGCATGTACAGCGACTCAATCTCCTTCATGACGTATTTACCGCGATCGATCATCTTTTCTATTTTCTCTGGGTCAGTTTCGTATTTATTTTTCATAAAAGCTTTTTTCAGATTTTCTCGGAAAAATTTGTATCCTTGAGGATAATCCTTCCCCATATAAAGAAGCTAGATAAATAAATAAATATTTAATAGCTTAAATTAATTAAGTGAGTGTTAAAAAACAATTATATTAATAATAAAAAATTAATTTGTTAATTTAAATACAAGTAATTACCTCTTTATATAACTCCAAAACTCTAGCTCGTAGAGCCATTGCTTGCCAAAGTCCAATTAACCGTCTGGTCTATTATCCAAAGCCTTTTTAATGAGATTCGTAAAAATGTTAATATTATTTATCTTTAAGCTGGTTGTTTTTTATTTAATTATTAAATAATTGCCAGCCTTGTATTAAGTCTACAAACTTAAAAATTTTCAGTAATGTTTTTTTTTTTTATCAATAAAAAAAATATATACATATATATCTCCTATAACATTTTTTATTGTCCATTAATATTATCTCTAACAAAGAATTTATTTTTAGTTACTATTAATAATTATCTTACTTAATTTATTTCGCTGAAATAAAATCACTTGATTAAAGGAAAAGGATTGGCAGCTTGTTCCCTGAATGATTAATAATAATTAATTAATTAATTATAAAAACAGTTTTTAATTAAAATTATGTAGACATAATGGTACCTGCTAAAAAATAGACACAGCAGTATAATCGATTTATATATATAATTATTTAAACCAACTCAACGTGAAATTGCACGATAAGAACGAAAATATAATAAAATAAAATAAAATTTTTAAAGTAAAAGTAATTGGAATTTTATAATGGAACGAATTATTTATGCAACAGCCCGGGCTTCGGGTAAAAAGCTTTCCCAGTGTTTGATTAATTGGTTTTGATGCTGAAGCATCGTCTCCAAATATTCTGTTAGCTGTTTTTTAAAATCGTCGACTCTCAACACTTCAAATCGTTCGACTTCCTTTTTGATCATCTTGGAAATATTATCAAACTCTTCTTGACCTCGGTCTACTTTCGCTTCCCAGTCGATGACTTCAGTAGCTGCTTGCGTTGTTTTATCGCTTCTACCTGCTTGTTCCAGTCGCGCTTTTTGTTCGCGTTTTTTGTTTAACATCATTTGAGCGTGCTGCCAGTTTTGGAATACTTTTACTCGTTCATGGAAAACATCCTAAAATTATTAAATATAAATTATCATTATTTTATTTTAATGAAAAAAAAATGATACTGAAGTTAGCGGACAACTGTTAATTTTTTTAATTTTTATAACAAACCAATTACAATAAAAAAATGCTTTTAAAAATTTTCAGTAATTATTTTTTTTTCAATTTTCACATGTGGAACTTTTTGTTAAATTTTTTTTCTCAATAATTTCATTGCTATTAAATTATAAAAGAATTTCTAGTGCCTGTCAACTTCAGTGTCACAAAAAAAAAGGTAAATATTTACAAGTGGGGTCAACCATTTTAATTTTCATTTTTTTTTAACGAAATTTCTATTTGATTTTATTGAAATATTTTTTTTTTTAAATACATAAAAAAAGAACAATTAAAAAAAAAAAGTTGACTATCACAATTTTAACAAATTTTCTTAAAAATTTATAAATTTTTAAGTAAATTGTGACATTTAACATTTTTTTTTTTTTTCAAAAAAAAATATATCAAAAAAAGATAAAATTGAAATTTTATTCAAAAACATGAGAGCCAAAATTTTTTCCAACTTTTGAAGGCAAAAAAGCTATCGAAATTTTTATTTTTTTCTTTCACTAAATTTTTTATCATAAATGCGCCGTGAAAATAAGCAGTATAAAAAAAAATTTTCAAATGTTAATTTTTCACCTAATTATAACCCAAAATAGGGTTGACCTCACTTGTAAATAATTACCAAAAAAAAAATATTGATTTTGTACCTTAATAGCACCAATAAGAGCGACATAATCTCTCAACATTTCTCCAAATTGATAAAGATCACTATTACTCTGAGCGCGTCGAACAACTTCGACCTTTTCCAAAGTCTCAGCCAACTGAGCCAAGGCTCTCCCTAAGGAAACTCCAACTTCTCCATGACCTAGGACTGCTATCGACTTTGCACTGGCACCAGTGCAATTGGCCAATTCGTGTCGCTGATTGGTCAGAGTTTCTACAGCGGAATGTAGTGCTCTTAGCTGGGTGTCCAGCGAGTCTATCTGAGCAGTTTTTTCTTCGAACCACTGTAAATAATTTTTAAAAAATGAGAAGACAATCAAATATTAACTATCAATGGGTAATGCTAAAGCAAATGCTGAGTGACGATGTAAGCGTATGATGCTGCGAAATTTAATGAACGTACCTTACCCTCCTAATGCAGGCAAAAAAAAAGTATGTCATAGTCTTATGATCTTTTTATTGCATGCAGCGAGGCTTTTAATAGGTATTTATTATTCTTTTTGTTAAATATTATTTATTTTCACATAATTAAAAAATCTTACGACTTACCCCATCACTTTCATCCATTTTGTAAGTTATTTTGTTCATTGTCTCGCCTACTTTGTTGAAGAGACGCATTACTCCAGCACCACTCAACGCCGAGGTACTCGTAGCTTTCGGTAATTCCATATCTAATTAAGCAATTAATATAATTACATTAGTATAAAAATTAATTAAATACAATAACTATGTACTAGCAACCTTGCAGTCACTATGTGACTGCCGTGACTTGTGAACTATAAATAAATAAAATTTTGCTTTATTAAATAATGACTTTTGTTAAATTGCACTGTACTTTCTTAACTATTGACGTTTTTGAAGATATAAGCTCATCCCGATATTACACTCATCAAGGGCTTTCATTTGAGTACCCACATGCATTTTGATATATTTTTCATATATACATATATGTAATATATATAAATATATGAAATATTGATGTGGGTACTCAAATGAAAGGTCTCGATGAGTGTAACATCGGGGTGAGTTTATAACTTTAAAAATGTCAATAGTTCTCAAAATACAAGGGCATTTTTTAATTGTGTTAAATTACACTGTACTTTCTTAACTATTGATATTTTCAAATATATAAGCTCATCCCGATCTTGCACTCATCAAGAGCTTTCATTTGAGTACCCACATGCATTTTCATATATTTTTCATATATACATATATACAATATATATAAATATATGAAAAATTGATGTGGGTACTCAAATGAAAGGTTTCGATGAGTGTAACATCGGGATGATTTTATATCTTAAAAAATGTCAATAGTTCACAAGATACAAGGTCATTTTTTAATTATGTATCTAGAGATAGAGAATTTTCAAATGCAGCCTAAATACTTATTATCATAAATTGACTATCGGTGAAAATGATATGAAACCTTTAAAATGCACAAATTCAAGTCAAGACCTTTGCAATGACACTAAATTTAACTAAAAAAACCGATTTTATCATTTGACTATCCAGGACACAAAGTTTGTTCTCATTTTCTTAATAATATAGATTAAAGATGGTGGTAAAGTTAATTACCAGCTTCTAAAAATTCCCTGAAGTCAGGATCGACGCTGAGAACCGGATGCGTCGCTGTTCTATTTAAATAACGCTCCAAAGCAGCTCGGCGTCTCTCGATAAATTCCGTAGAGCTTGAATTTTGTTCCTGGCTTTTATCACCGGACATTTTTATTTTCGTCATACCTAAATACAAAAGAATTAATATCGTATACATACACTGTATATAATGAAAGAGATAAAGATAAGGATAAAAAATAAAATGAGCAATACCGATAACGCTCTTCTCCGGTGCTGGCGGAATGATTCTGCCGCTTCTCAGATATTTTTCGACGAGCTTATCATGCAGCCCAAGGAAATCGCTGAATCTTCTGATAACGCTGAAACTTCTCTTTCGGAAAATAGGCATGTTGGTTTTTGTTTCAACTCTGTACACGACATAGGCACTCATTCCTTCGCCGATTTTTTGTGGAGATGTTACTGTTATTTTTAATAGAGTTTCCGTCGATTCTGTCGGCACCTGGATTTAATTTTTAATTTATAAATTAAATAAATTATAAATTAATAAATAAAATAAATTGTAAATTTATAAATTAAATAAATTTTAAAATTGTATTATTAATAAATTATAAAATAAATTTTTAATAAATTAAATTAATTACTTCTTCAAGAGATTGAGACTGTTTAAGCGATTGTCCAGTCGCTTCATCATTAATTGGCACTTCATGAAGATCTCCCATGTCTTCAGACATACCCAGTGGCGAACTCAGAGGTCCTGGAGCTGGACTTGACACCGTAGAATACGAATTGTCGTCAGGTGCATCTCGTAAAGACAATTTAGGAAGCTCAGCTGTCACTGATACTCCATTGAAAGAAGAATTGGTCAGTGGATTTTGATCCTGTGAAAAAATTAACATATTGCATGTCATTGGCACTAGCAAAATTATCCCAACAATTAAATGTAACTAAAAAATGTTTAATTTACCTGGATAGCAGAAGCAAAAATATCTTCATCATCATCCTCCAGCTCATTGTCTCTGTTAATGTCAACTTGATCAAATAGTGGTGGTGGTTCCTTGTTATCAGCCATCTTTATTATATTCTTAGTTAATAAACAAATAAAAATAAATTTGTGTACTCTTTATTTAACTGATGGCTATGCTAGTTGGTTTTAAATTGACAGCGATTACCACGGGATCGGCCCACTAGCAAGCACTATCGCGTTCTGTAATCACAAACACAGTCTCTGTTCTGAGAATCGTAGTCTTAGTACAATTATTCACCTAATACCGGTTGAGTGATGGTGATGGTGATTAATTTATGCTACTTGCTACTGGTGTGTTGCTCTTTTATGACAATCAGCAGAGAAATATTGACCAATAGGATTCAATTGTTTTTAACCAAAACATTTCTTATAGAGAATTTTTAATTTCTCTAGAGTGTTGGTAATTTTTAGATGATACTCTGAAGTTAGCTGACAACTTAAAATTAGCAGTCGCTTGAAAATTTTTTGATTTTTTTTTAATAAATAAATTTGCTCCGAAAAATTATTTCTAAAAAATTGGATTTTTTTAATTTTCTAAATGTCAATTTTTTATCTCATTTTTTTTTGACATAATTTATTTATTTAAAAAATTTTTAAAATTATAAAATCTCTGCTAAATTAATTTTCATTAAAATTTTTATGAAAATTAATTTAGCAGATATTTGATAATTTAAAAAATTTTTTTTTCACAAATAAAATTATAAAAAAAATTGACGTAAAAATTTTAAAAAATTAAAAATGCAATTTTTTTTTAATAATTTTTGGGGCAAATTTATTTGATAATACTGAAGTTAGCCGTCAGCTGTCAATTTTAAAAATTTTTATAACAAATCAATTATAATAAACTTCTAAAAATTTTCACTTGTAATTTTTTTTAATTTTGACATCTGAAATTTTTTAATTAATTTTTTTTTATAATAATTTCATTGCTAAAAAATTCTAAAAAAATTTCTGATGTCTTTCAACTTCAGTGTCATTTTATTTGTCAAAAAAAATTGAAAAATAATCAAGTGACTGCTAACTTTAATGTCATAAAATTTTTTTAATTTTTGTAACAATAAAAAAATGCTTCAAAAATTTCCACTAATAATTTGTTTTTTTAATTTTCACATGTGGAATTTTTATATTATATTTTTTTAATAATTATTTAATTATTAAAAAATTCCTGACGTCTGTCAACTTCAGTTTCATAATTTTTAATCACACTGAAGTTGACAGATATAATGAAAATTAAGTTAGCCGGCATCTAAAAATTTTCAGAATTTTTTTTTATTATAAAAATTATTGTAAACAGATTTTTTAAAAATATTATTTGTAAAAAATTGGAAAAATTATAAGTGCAATTTTTTAAAAATAATATTTAGTTCTAGTTTAATAATTAAAAAAGAACTAAAAAAATTAACAATACCGGCTAATTTTAGTATTATGACAATTATAAATTTTTTTAGAATTTTGTAGTAATTGAATTGTTATAAAAAAAAAAGAAAATTAAAGTAGCAGATATTTAATAATTTTTAGACTTTTTTTAAGAGATAAATTACTGCAAAAAAAAAATTATAAAAAAAATTGACGTAGAAATTTTTAAAAATAAAAATTCAATTTTTTTTTAAATAATTTTTAGAACAAATTTGTTTGTTAAATAAGATTTAAAAATTGTCAAGTAACTGCTAATTTTAATGTCATATAAAAAAAATTTATAATAATAAAGTTAGCCGATACTAATAAAGTTAGCTGACATTTCTTGACTTTTTTATTTTGCTTAATTTATTAAATTATAACTAAAAAATATTTTTAAAAAATTGCACTTATAGTTTTTGATTGAAGTTTTTAATAAATGAAATTTTTTTTTTTTACTTTTTTTGGAATAATTCTTTAATATGAAAAATAAAATTTTTTAGATGTCGGCTAACTTTATTTTCATAGCTAGCCGACATTTTTGATTTTCCGATTTTGTTTAATTAATTAAATTAGAACTAAAGAGTATTTTTTAAAAATTGTATTTACATTTTTTTAAATTTATTACAAATTAAAATTTTTTTTTAATTTTTTTGCCATAGTTTATTCAATAAAAAAAATTTTTTTTTAATTTTTAGACGTCGGCTAACTTTATTTTCATAAAAAATTTAATTACATAAAAAAAGTTGCATATGTGAAAATTAGTAAAAATTACAAGTGAAAATTTTTAGAAGCATTTTTAACTTCCCGCTAAGAAAATCGAAAATTTTCAAAAATCGGGAAGTTAATGTTTTTTTATTGTTATTAATTAGTTAAAAAAATTTTTAAAATTGACAGCTGATGGATAACTTATAAATTTTAATGTATATTTTCTGCTTTTGTGTATATTTTGAGTATTATACAAAAGTATGAGGTAGTTAATTGTAAATAGATTTAACGCGCGTCACTTTTCACACTGACAATACCCAGTATTTATTTATTTATATACACCAGTCAAATATTGATAAATAAATGAATAAGCGTGAGCATAAATAAATCAAAGTTGTTATCATTGAAATAGATTTGATAATGTGAAGTGAAATAAAATAAAAGTTATCTGATCAAAATAAAAATATTAATTTCAGTCAAAAGTAAGTAGAAAAATTTATAAATAAATAACTTTTATATATAAGTACCCAGCGAGTAGGTATTAATAATATTTCTAAAAATATTTTAGATGCCATTCAAATTTTATCTGAAGAAAAGTCGCCAGTACAACGTAGTGTCTAAAAACCAATATGTAATATGTGTAGAGCTGCTGGACCAGACTTCGATAGAGTGTACTTTGGGGATTGACAGTCTAGGTCAAGAGTGTCTGGAAAATCTCACGCAGCGGCTGGGACTAGGACAGCCCGAGTTCTTCGGTTTGAGGTACATCTGCAGACATGGAGAGCCTTCGGCAAGGTGGGTTGATATGGACAAGCCGCTGAAAAAACAGCTGGAAAAAGAGGCCAAGAGTTTCAGTCTGTATCTCAGGATTATGTTTTACATAACCGATGTTCAGTTGATACAAGACGATATGACAAGGTATCATTATTATTTGCAATTGAAGAGTGATATTTTGGAGGGAAGAATTCAATGTAGCTCGAGACAAGCTACTTCGCTAGCTAGTTACTCGATGCAGGCTGAGCTGGGGAACTATGACCCTGCGAGACATACTTTCGAGTGCCTTCAACAGTGTGCCTTCTTTCCTAAAGTAACTTTTCCATTTATTTTATAAACTCTGATGGAGATGGTCGAGTAATTAATTAATTAATTAATTAATCAATAATTTTTTTTTTTTATTTTAGGATGTAATCGATGCTGAAGCAAGTGGTAAAGATGGATTGTTACATTCAGCGATTTGTCAGTATAAAAGTCTGGCGGGAGTAACTCAAGCAGTTGCTGAAGAATACTATATATCCAGCGTTGTTCAATTAGAGGGATACGGTCATGAATCATTTACTGCTAAGGTAATTACTTTACCTAATTAATGAAATTTTTTATACTCGAATTATTGGTACTAGCAACCTTGCAGTCACTATGTGACTGCCATGAATTTCGGACTATAAATAAATGAAATTTTGCTTTATTAAATAATGACTTTTGTTAAATTGTAATGTACTTTCTTAACTATTGACGTTTTTGAAGATATAAGCTCATCTCGATGTTACACTCATCAAGAGCTTTCATTTGAGTACCCACATGCATTTTTATATATTTTTCATATATATAAATATATAAAATATATGAAAAATTGATGTGGGTAATCAAATGAAAGGTCTCGATGAGTGTAACATCGAGGTGAGCTTATATCTTTAAAAATGTCAATAGATCACAAGATACAAGGTCGTTTCTTAATTATGTTAAATTGCACTGTACTTTCTTAACTATTGATATTTTCAAAGATATAAGCTCATCCTGATGTTACACTCATCAAGAGCTTTCATTCGAGTACCCACATGCATTTTGATATATTTTTCATACATTCATATATGTAAATATATGAAATATATGAAAAATTGATGTGGGTACTCAAATGAAAGGTTTTGATGGGTGTATCATCAGGATGAGCTTATATCTTTAAAAATGTCAATATTTCACAAGATATTTATTAAGTTGCACTGTAATTTCTTGACTATTGACATTTTAGAAGATATAAACTCAATCCGATGTTACACTTATCAAGAGCTTTCATTTGAGTACCCACATGCATTTTGATATATTTTTCATATATTCATATATATATATATATAAAATATATGAAAAATTGATGTGGGTACTCAAATGAAAGGTCTCGATGAGTGTAACATCGGGATGAGCTTATATCTTTAAAAATGTCAATAGTTCTCAAGATACAAGGTCATTTCTTAATTATGTATCTAGAGATAAAGAATTTTCAAATGCAGCCTAAATACATATCATCATAAATTGAGTATCGGTGAAAATGATATGAAATCTTGAAAAGACACAAATTAAAATCAAGACCTTTGCAATGACACTAAATTTAAATAAAAAAAACGATTTTATCATATGACTTATCTTGGACACAAAATTTTTCTTATTCTCTCAATAATATAGATGATTAAAAGACTAAAATAAAAATATTGTAAATCAGGACGCAGCTAATAATCAAGTAGTCCTTGGAATATCAATAAACGGAATAATGGTTGGGTATCCATCGACACAAGCGACCCAATTCTACCGATGGAAAGATATAAGCAACGTTATAAATCACAAGAAAACATTTCGAATAGAGTGTCAATCGGAGCATGAAGAAGCTAAGCAGTTTTTCTTTCGTGATTCACGCAGCGCTAAGTACACATGGAGGTTGTGCATAGCTCAACACACGTTCTACATGCAGCATCAGGAGTCTCGACCCTCTGAAAGGCTAACGGGATACTTTGATAGCGATACTAATGATTCAACCGAGCAGACAGCTTCGGTGAATTTAGAAAATCGCAACACGGATGACTCCATGCGCTGGACTAGTTACAACGATCTATCGACGACGCCTTATCCGCCAGTGGTTTCAGTTTCTTCCACGGATCTTAACAATCTTCGCGCTCTTCTGCCGTCTTATAGACCAGCACCTGACTATGAGACTGCTGTGCAGATGACGTACAACGGTGGTAATCCTCCACAGCCTTATTATGCAAACCAATCGACGATAGTTAACGCTGAACTCTGTTTACTCGGCAATGTTGTCAACAGAAATAGATATTAGTTATTTTATTTTATTAATTTTAATCCAAGCTTGTTATTTTTTTATGTTTAAAAATATATATTTTAATAATTGTATAACAATTTTAATCAAACATTTTATGTATAATCGTTTTATTAAATCACTTTTTAAAATATCTTGTAGTTTTATTTATAAAATTAATGACACTGATGTTGACAGACAATAATTTTTTTAGAATTTTATAGCAATTAAATTATTATAAAAAAAATGTAATTAAAAAATTTCACACACGGAAAAAACAAGATGACACTGGATATTATGCCAGATTATACTCAGTGATATCTGTAGTGAAAAAAAATTTCAGATAGCTAAAAAAATCCAGATTATACTGCGTGATATCTGGATTATACTCATTATAATCTGGGATTATGCTCAGTGATATCTGTAATGAAAAAAAAAAATTTCAGATAGTAGCTAGAAAAATCCAGATTATACTACGTGATATCTGGATTATACTCATTGTAATATGGGATTATACTGTTTGTAATCTGGATTATACTAACTAATATCCGAAATTTTTTTTCACTCAGTATAATCTGGGATGATATATTGTGTCATCTTGTTCTTTCCGTGCATGTGAAAATTAATAAAAATCACAGTAAAAATTTTTAGAAGCATTTTTTTCATTGTAATAAATTTGTTAAAAAAAATTTTTAAATTGACAGCTGACGGCTAGCTTCAGTGTTATTAAAATTATCATCAGGATATATTTTTTATAGCTTCCAGTAGAGACTGAGGATTTGGTTTAGCAGCAGTACCAGCGACGGATAGTTCAGCTTTGACTAGCGCTTCTGCTGTTACAGGTCCGATCGCTACAGATTTTATTTTATCTAGTGACAAAGATTGTTCTTTCGCAGCATTTACCAAAAATTCTACCACAGACGGGCTAAAAAATACAAAAATTTGAGGACTATTTGAAATAATTTTTGATAAATCTTTTCCTAACGAATCTGCTGGTAAAGTTTTGTACACATTCAATTTCTCGAATTCAATGTCATTGGCAATTAAAACTTTTAAAATTGTATCTCTTGATATTTCGCTGCAAGGATACAGCAAAGGTTTGTTATTTTTTTTAAATTTATTTACAATATACTCCGCGAGCTCGCAAGCATTCCCGCTGTGAGATCCTTCACATGAATTTAATTTAAGACACTCTTTAGCGCAGGCTTCTGTAGAAGGTCCTACGCAAAAAGCTGGCAGTTTTTTCCATGCATCTAAATTGTCTGTTACAGAACTGACTGCTTCAATTGATCTCGGGCTAGTAAATATAAAACCTGTAAAGTAATTTTTTTTTTATAAATTATGAATTAGTATTTTATTTATTTATTATTTTAGGAAAATTAATTAATAATTTTTTTAACAAATAAATTATGGCAAAAATAAAGTAGAAAAAAAAGTTGACATGTAGAAATTTTATGAAAATTAATTTAGCAGATATTTAATAATTTTAAAAATTTTATAGCAAATAAATTATGGCAAAAAGAAATTAGAAAAAAAAATTGACATTTAGAAATTTAAAAAAATAAAAAATGCAATTTTTTAAAAATAAATTTTTTTGATAAATAAAATAGAAAAATTGTTAAGTGACTGCTAACTTTAATTTCATAGAAAGTTTAGAAAATTAAAAATGCAATTTTTTATTTCAAGAAAAATTTTTTTGTTAAATAAAATTAAAAAATAATCAAGTGACTGCTAATTTTAATGATATTATTATTTTACCGGAGTAAGATTCTGGATGAAGTAAACATTCTTTAAGAATGTCCAGATTTATAAATTTAAAAGTCAGTGTCTTCAATACTTGACAATTGTACCCAGCTGCATTTAAAAAATTGACATACTCTTCTTGGCTTTCATTTTTATCACTCAATCCTTTACACAGAATTACATCCCAATTGTTTGACATATTACTAAATTTCTTTGTAATATATTTAATTTATAAAACCTTAAATATTTATTCATTACTGATTACTTGCACTTGCTAAGAAAAAAAAAAAATAAACATTGGACCTCTGGTGACCGGTATTAAAACTTCTGAAATTTATAAAAGCCGCGAAAGTATAAACTACATTTTAAATGAGTAAATAAATAAATTTATGAAAAACTGTATTTATTACATACTTCTTCTACAAGCATTATTTACAGTATATATAAATGAAAGCTTGAATGAAAAAAAGCAAAGTGTCAAAGTTGCTTCAAAAAATCTAACTCATTGTACGAAAAAAAACTCAAACTCAAAAAACATCTTAATTATAATAGTATAAAAAAAGTTCTAATATCTATGAGCTAGAAAATAATAATTACTGCTCGGAAGTTTCGTCAAGACGTTTTATAACTTTCTTGTACTCTTCTTCGAGCGCACGGTACTCCTTTTCGAGTGCTTGAATGCGCTGTTCATTGGGCAAAAGGATCACGTTGCTAGTTTCTTTTTTATCCAGACTCTTGACAACAGACTCCAATTTTTTAAGATCTCTGCGCTCGCGTTTGTAAGGAACATTCAGACGTTTCTTTACTTCAAGCCTGTAATCACGGTACTCGTTCTCGTTAGAGAGGTCTGTGACTTTTAGCCTCAAGATTTCATAAATTCTCCTAGCTTGTCGCTTGTTAATTTTAAATTTTTCCCTCGCCTCTAGAGCCATAGCTTTGTTGAATTTATTTTGAAGAAATTCTCGTCCGAAAGCCGGGAGAGTTGCGCAATTCAGTGCGTCGACGTAGTCTCTTACTCGTTGAAAGTCAGGAGAAGGATCTTCCACTGAAATTAAATTTTATTATTAAAATTTTTTTTAATAATAATTAAGAAATAATTATATTATTAATCATTTTTTTATCAATAATTAATTAATTAATTGCTAGCAACCTTGCAGTCACTACGTGACTGCCGCGACTAGTGAATTATTTTTGTTTTATTAAATAATGATTTTTGGAAATTGCACTGTACTTTCTTAACTATTAACATTTTTGAAAATATAAGCTCATCCCAATGTTACACTCATCAAGAGCTTTCATTTGAGTACCCACATGCATTTTGATATATTTTTCATATATACATATATATAATATATATAAATATATGAAAAATTGATGTGGGTACTCAAATGAAAGGTCTTGATGAGTGTAACACCGGGATGAGCTTATATCTTTAAAAATGTCAATAGTTCATGAGATACAGGGCCATTTCTTAATTATTGATATTTTTAAAGATGTAAGCTCATCTTGACGTTACACTCGTCAAGAGCTTTCATTTGAGTACCCACATGCATTTTGATATATTTTTCATATATACATATATATAATGTATAGAAATATATGAAATATTAATGTGGGTACTCAAATGAAAGGTCTTGATGAGTGTCATACCGGGATGAGCTTATATCTTTAAAAATGTCAATAGTTCATGAGAGACAGGGCCATTTCTTAATTCTTGATATTTTTAAAGATGTAAAGCTCATCTTGACGTTACACTCGTCAAGAGCTTTCATTTGAGTACCCACATGCATTTTGATATATTTTTCATATATACATATATATAATGTATAGAAATATATGAAATATTAATGTGGGTACTCAAATGAAAGGTCTTGATGAGTGTCATACCGGGATGAGCTTATATCTTTAAAAATGTCAATAGTTCATGAGATACAGGGCCATTTCTTAATTATTGATATTTTTAAAGATGTAAGCTCATCTTGACGTTACACTCGCCAAGAGCTTTCATTTGAGTACCCACATGCATTTTGATATATTTTTCATATATACATATATATAAATATATGAA
Organism: Cotesia glomerata; assembly: GCF_020080835.1. NCBI lineage: Eukaryota > Metazoa > Arthropoda > Insecta > Hymenoptera > Braconidae > Cotesia > Cotesia glomerata. The sequence continues at coordinate 4,270,814 of NC_058159.1, read as the reverse complement.
ATATTGATGTGGGTACTCAAATGAAAGGTCTCGATGAGTGTAACATCGGGATGAGCTTATATCTTTAAAAATGTCAATAGTTCTCAAGATACAAGGTAATTTCTTAACTGTGTATCTAGAGATAGAGCATTTCTAAATGAAGCCTAAATACTTATAATCATAAATTGACTATTGGTGAGAATGATATGAAACCTTGAAAAGACATAACTCCAGGTCAAGACTTTTCCAACGATATCAAATTTAACCATAAAAACCCATTTTATCATATAAATACACTGGCCACCAAATTTTTCTTATTCTCTTAATAATATAGATTAATTCTGTTTTTTAATAATTAATTAATTAATTATTAATTTTTTTTATCAATAATTAACTGTTAATTGATTAAAATAAATACCAGTAATGTCTTTGACTTGATTATCGCCGATGTATTGCCGGTACATGGCTCTCAGTAAATTAGCGCCTAATCCAAGACCTTGGAAGGGCGGTAAGACAAGAATTTGAGCAATACGCGGTCTTGTGTGATTAGGATAAGCGTAATATTGATAAACAGTAGCAAAACCGACAGTTGCGTAACGTGCAGACCCAGAAGTAGATGTAAATTTTTCAAACATGTTAAAATAATGCCACTGGTCGTCATCAATGTCTATAAAACTCGCTGCGTCGATATACCACAGTAAAAATGTCTGCAATCGTTGATGATATTCCTTGAATCCTTTGCAAGTCATATCTGCTTTGTAAACTTCAAAGTTACGAGTTTTTTCTTCTTCATCTAAATAATAAAATATTTTAATTACATAATACTGAAAGTTACTAGACTAAAATACCCCATTAGTGACGGGGATCTCATTACTGACATTTTCTTTGATTTTAGTACTTATTCAATTGATAAAATCATTAATTTGTATTATGAATATATTATTTCTAATCTTTAAGAGCTTTAGATCAAAAAAATTTTTAATTTTTATTCCAAGTAGAACATTTTTTCATTGAAAGAAAAAGTGCCACTAATAAGGCTTAGAGGTGCCACTAATGGGGTCTTTTACCTTACTTAATTTTAAAAAAATAAAATTATGACACTGAAGTTAACTGACATGGAGAATTTTTTTTATAATTTTATAGCAATAAAATTATTTTCAAAAAATTTAATAAAAAAATTCCACATAGGGTAAGTGTGGGTATTGCTGCGGATTTTTTTATTTCAATTATAAATAAATGGTACTTGAGCTTTTAAAATTAAAAAAAATTGTTGCTAGTAATTGAAATCTTTAAGAAAATATTTGCATAGTAGTTTTTCACGTACAACAATTATTCAATGTGTTATTAATAAATTAAAATTAACTGGCTATACAGGTAGTAAACTATAGCTTTTCTGAAAATAAATTTAGCAGATATTAAATAATTTTTTTTAACAAATAAATTGTGGTAAAAAAAAAATTTGCATGTAGAAATTAAAAAAAATAAAAAATGCAATTTTTTTAAAACTATTTTTTGGGAAAAATTTGTTTGTTGAAAAAAATTAAAAAATTCTCTAACGACTGCCAACTTTACTGTCATATAGCTTTTTTTTGAGTTTTTGTACGAAATTAGGTGGTACTAAAAGTATCATTTGCTTTACATAAAATGGTTCAAATTTAATATTTTTTGTACATAAAAGTAAGATAACCCTTCTTTAATATTAGTCATGTATTAAAAATTGAATTTTGAAATTAAAATTTTTTAGTAGAAATTTTTTTATTAAAATTGATTCGTTATGAAAAAAATTGAGTTGTCAGCTTACTCAAAAATATCATATTAAAATACCTGTAGCAGTGAATGAATGTATGAGTTCTCCAGCTGGTCTAAAAGTGTCATCTTTAGTCAAAGCTTTTATAAATGAATCCAAGTTATCATGAACCTGAGGAGCCAACTTGTCTTTTATCTTAGGCAGAACGTCATCAGCTTCAACTCCCTCAAACATTCCTTTTGGCAATTTTTCAGAATAACTCATACCCAGATAAGTTTCTAGAGACCCAGCAGAATAGTACAGCTTTATTTTTAAATCCTTAAAACCGAAGATGGTCTCACTGTCTCCGAAGACCTGGTGGGACATCTCAGGAGCAAACGAAGTTTCCGCATCCTCGAGATCTCGTTCGTCTCGGACTAGTTTGAACTCCAGAACTTCATTGCTGTCAACCACGTAGCCTTGCAAACGTGCGGTTGTCGTGTCATCCATCATCCTAAATAATTTAATTAAATTTATTAGCAACTGTCAACTTAACCTATAAACTTAATTTACACTTTTACTTTATAATATTATTGTTAGTATGATTAATTAATTTATCATGCTCAGTTATTGATATTAAGCAGAATTTTTTATTGACTTAATTATATTATTACTTGAAGCTGTAATTGTTTAATTGGAATTATTCTGAGTGTACACAAAGCTATCGCTCCTTTAGTTCGCGCCAATATTTTTTTTCCACTAAAATGCAGCCAACGTTATAATTTATAAAGATCATTTTCACACCAATTTTTACGCATGCGCAAATGTATGCACATCATTTCCGGTCATATTCAAAGTATTTGGTAAAGTACCATGACAATTAAGGAAATGCACGTAAGTACCCTGCTAGTATAAAGAATGTCTAAAAAAAAATAATGCGTAGAAATACTTTTGTTATGCATCTTAAAATTAATTTTTAAATTAATTAATAAAATTTTTGAGGAAATTTCCAAAAAATTTACGCATTAAATAATTATTAACATTTAATAATTATTTAATTGACTAAAAAAAATATAGCACTCTGAAACCTTTAAATTTATTTGTTTGTAAACATGTCTCAGATAAACCAGCATAATTTGCGAGCGCATTTTGGAAAATTTTCAACACGTTTTATTAAAACTACTAAAAATAGTATATTGTGTGACTAGGGATGAAAAAAAAAGGATTTCAGACCAGAGTGAAGTTGCCTGCCCGAGCGAAGCGAGGGCTAATGGCATCACTCGGTCTGAAATCGTGTTTCATCCCGCGTCACACATTATATTTTTCATATAAGTTGCATTAAAAATGCTAGTTTGAATGTCTGGAGCCAACCAGAACTAAATAGTTTCAGACGAACAGCGAAAATACCATTTTATTATGAAACTTATTCGCTCAGTGCGAAGCCATGGTGGGGGAAAAACTTATTTACCGTCAGCGCCACGAGTGGCTATATCCGATACTAAGGGGGGATATTTTTATGTTTCGAGTTAGCTAAATATACAAGCGAATTATTATTTAAAATTTATTTAAAAAGAAATACATAAAATAAGTCACAAAAGTTGTTGTGTTGTAAGTTGTAAGAATACAAGTAGAAAATGTGCTTGTCATTTTTATAAATTTCCAACAGCAAGTTGGAAAATAAATCAAAGGAAAAAATAAAATTAAAAATGATAAATTTAATCAATAAAAAAGTTTTCCCAGCTTTATTATTGAATTTTAATATGTAAATTTTAGTTAGCAAACATAATCTATTTTTTTGTACTCAAAAACAATCAGCACTTTTAATTTGTAAAATTTTGAAACAATGAAAGATTTTGATAATTTCGTTGAATCAAAATTTATTTATAAAAAAAAAATAATTAAATGTTTATTCACGTTTATTCAAGTTTTATTATAATTTTAATTTTTAAAAAAATTTTTTTCTATTTTCTTTTTATTTGATTTTAATCTGACGTTAACCAATCTTTATGTGTGCTAACTTCTATGCTACTTTTTATGATATTAAAGTTAGCTGTCACTTGACCATTTTTTAATTTTATTTAACAAAAAAATTTGTTCCGAAAAATTTTTTTTTTAAAATTGAATTTTTAATTTATTAAATTTTCTAAATGTCCAATTTTTTTTCTCAATTTTTTATCCAGTAAATTTATTTATTAGAAAAATTTTTAAAATTATTAAATATCTGCTAAATAATTTTTCATCTACTTTTTCGGTATTAACTATACTTACATTTTATTTTTTAGTGCACAAGAACACTTTACGGTAACAAATATTTATTTTAAATACTCCCTTTAATTAATAAAGCATTCTTTTATTTATTATTTAATATTATTATTACTAACAGCCATTCAATACATAATAAAATATATTACAATAGCCCCCTGTAGTTCAAACGTACCGTGGCGCTGAAGTTGTGCACAGAGCGAATAATAAAATAGAAAGTAATAGTTTATTTTTTACCAAACATTATTCGTAAATTGACATGTTTTCTTTTATCATTCTTATTTATGCTTAATAACAGAATTATGATATAATGTCAATACAGTTAACGGTTAGAATGACAATTATAAAGGTATAAAATAAACATACAATTGATAGAATTAAAAATAAAGCTGCAACTTCACCTCGCGGACAGAAAATCGTCATTTTCTGTCCGCCGGGAAGAATAGTATATTACACACCTAGGGAAGTAAAGTAAGAAATGTCTCAGATCACATGTAATGTTAGTATTTGTTCAGAGTCTTACGAGAAAATCAGACGTTTGCAGTATTTCTCGAATTATACTATCAGTCATGGATTAGATGAAGTAAAAAAAAACTAAAAATCAGATTTTCGAAATATTCAGGTTTCTTTTTTTGCAATAAAATATATCAGTTACCGAGATATTTATTGAGAAATTAATATTTAAAAATCACAAAAAATTCTCAAGTTACCTACAATAAAATGGAGTCAAAAGATTTGGCAACGTTGCGTAGCGCGCGAGCTTCAGACCATTCAATAAATTCAAACTAAACTTTAACGCGCTTATGTTTTTCATGCATACTTATTAGTTAATTTATTGTTAACAAATTTTCATAATTCATAATTGAAAAATAAAACAATAATTAAAAAATACTAGCATTCCTGCCATGAGACATTAGAATCCGAACAAAAACAGTTTCACTGTAAAAAAAGTCGCACCAAGTCCACGTTCATAAGACTATTAGGAAAAAAAATTTTTTTTTTCTTTACAAAAAGATACAAAATAAAAAAATTAAAAAATCCGAGTAACCGATATGATTGTTTATGATTTTCGGAAATTAAAAAAAATTTTTTTGTAAATTTAAAAATTAAAAAAAAATTTTAGAACGTATTTAGTGTGCGCGGTTGCAAAATATTTTACTTTTAATGAAATTCGTAAAATCTATTTACTAGGACTTTAAAAAATTGAAATACACAATGACGCACACCAAGTACGTTCTAAAATTTTTTAATTTTTAAATTTACAAAAATTTTTTAATTTCCGAAAATCATAAACAATCATATCGGTTACTCGGATTTTTTAATTTTTATTTTGTATCTTTTGTAAAGAAAAAAATTTTTTCCTAATAGTCTTATGAACGTGGACTTGGTGCGACTTTTTTACAGTGAAACTGTTTTGTTCGGATTTTAGTATTTTTTGTAATTATAATGAAAATTTACAATTGATAACAACTTAAATCTCGTGTTGACTGCATTTTTTACTGCAAACTATCCCCTTAAAGCTACAGTTTATGTAGATGTAATTCCAGTGCACCCTGGCGGCCATAGATGCAAGCTATGAATCACTTTTTACTGTAGTTGCGTGTCTATAGGAAGGATTACTACACATTTTTATTTTATCTAGTCTGTGGCGCTGATATTCCCCATCGAAAAAAAGTCAGGATCGAAATTTCTGGGCTTACTATAGTTTGTGCTGATAAAATTTAATAATTTTAAGTGAATTAAGTGTTATAATTGATTATAATTAATTAATATCAGTAAAATAAAGTATAAATTACTTTTATAATATATTATTTTGGAAAAAGGAGAACCATATAATTAAATAAAATTTTGCAACCTCGAAATACCGTTCTGCTTACAGTAAACACAGTCGGTAGTCTGGCGCTCCGTTTACAACGGATTTGAACGGAACTTGGCGCCAGATTCTACCGAATCTGTGGATGTTATGGTTTTGTGACTAAACATTTTTAATTAATTTATTTATTTACACTGACTGCAAAAAGTTAAACACGGTTAAGGTTATATTGTGCAAATAAAAATGTAAACAACCGAAATAAAGCGTTGCCAAATCACGGACAGGTTACTGACAGCTGATTTACAACAGTCAAATTAATGTTTGTATTTACCTATTTTTTTTTTTAATTTTCAAAATTTCAACGATTAATGCCTCATATACTATTTATTTTTTAATTTTAGGATTTTTTATGGGTTTTGTATTTTAATTTATTGAAAATTTACTACTACAGTTGTTATGACTCAACTGGAGCGAAAGGACTTCCTTAACAATCAAACTTGTAGTTAAATTTCCTTTCAACTTTACTACAATTTGACGGAAATACTTGTACAGCAAGTTTTGACGTCTATTTGCAGAATTTGCAAAGTAAGTTATAGGTAACTAATAGGTAATCGCTCGCTTTGCCAACTCTTTCCGTCAAGTTTGCTTCAAATTGCGGATGTAGATTGACAATAAGTTATAGGTAAGATGGCTATCAGGGTCACCCTTATTATTTGTTAATTATTAATTAATTATTATATAATAATTGTGTATTTTCATATGCCCAATAATTGTTACAATGTAGGTTACTTATCAATAATCGGTATTGAAGAAAACTAAAAAGCCTACACGTCAAATAATATGTAAATATGTAAACATAGAGCTCGCTGATAGTTTAGTTATTGTGTAAATTATATTAATGAATACCTGGACTTTAAAAAATAGTTGATGATTTTTATAGTAATTCCGTTCATATTACCTAAAATATGATGGATTATGACTTCAAAGTAAAGACACAAAAAGAGAGGACCAAAGTCGAGGATTTATTCGAGTTTGAGGGGTGTAAAGTCGGCAGAGGTACTTATGGACACGTATACAAAGCTCGCCGAAAAGAAGGGTTAGCTTCCTTAAAATTTAATTATTTTTTTATTGTTTATTATTTAAACAGTGTCTTACACTCATAATTACCTATTTCTTCTCTGTAACCAGGGTGTCGGATAGTGAATTTAAATCCAGGCCAGACACGAAAGATTTCGGGCTGAAACAAATCGAAGGAACTGGACTCTCGATGTCTGCCTGCAGAGAAATCGCTGTAAGTACTTGCCATTTTTAGCAAAAATTCACCACGTCTCAAAAAATAATTATTTTTTAATCCCATTTAATTTTAGTTACTCAGGGAATTGAAGCATATCAATGTTATTACACTTATTAGGGTATTTCTCTCACACAACGACAGGAAAGTATCATTACTATTCGACTTTGCTGAACATGACCTCTGGGTATGTCTTTTTAAATTTACTTGGCAGTTCAATTTATAAATTAATATACTAATTAATTTGAATATTTATTTCAGCACATAATTAAATTTCACAGAGCTGCTAAAGCTAGCAAAAAGCCAGTGATGGTACCAAAGGGTATGGTCAAGTCGTTATTGCATCAAATTCTTAATGGTATTCATTATTTACATTCCAATTGGGTTCTTCACAGAGACTTGGTACTTATTTTTATCTTAATATTTTAATGACACTCAAGTTAGCAGACGTCTAAAAATTTTTTATTTTTTTTATTAATTAAATTACAACTAAAAAGATATTTCTAAAAAATTGCACTTATAGTTTTTCAAGTTTTTTACATGTGAATTTTTTTTTTTGATTGTTCAATTGAAATTTTTTCAATAAAAAATTTATGAAAATTTTGGAATGTCGGCTAACTTCATTTTCATATATTTTAAATTAAATGTATTTAATTTCTAAATTTAAACTTATTTATTTTATTACTCGTGATTAGAAACCAGCAAATATTTTAGTAATGGGTGAAGGAAATGAGAGGGGTAGAGTTAAAATAGCGGATATGGGATTCGCAAGATTATTTAACGCTCCTTTAAAACCTCTCGCTGATCTTGATCCTGTTGTTGTTACATTTTGGTACAGAGCACCTGAATTATTATTAGGAGCGAGGCATTATACAAAAGCAATCGGCAAGTATTTATTTTATAGTTTTAAAATTGTAATTGCAATATTCGGTAAATTGATTAATTTTTTAATTATTCTTATGGCAAAAATTATGAAATTTCCCGAGTATAATTATATTTTATTTATTAATTAATTAATTAATTTATTTATTTATTTATTTATCTGGTAAGGAATTCTATCGAGGTGTAAAAACACCTGTGTATAGAATCAGTACAAAAAATAGTTTTATAATACATACACTTTTATAATTTTGAAAAATTTTTACACAATTTATTTTTTCTTAAAAAATGAATGAGCGTTATGAGGCGTGCACTTTTATAATACATACACTTTTTTATAAAATTTATGTCGATAATACAACGCAAAGAGAAATAAAATTAAATTTATTTAAAATAAATTTAATTTATTTAGTTAGAAGTCTTAATAATTCTTTAAATTATAGATATATGGGCTATTGGTTGTATATTTGCTGAATTATTAACTTCCGAGCCAATATTTCATTGTAGACAAGAAGATATTAAAACTAGTAATCCGTATCATCACGACCAGTTAGATCGGTAAGTTAAATAATTTTTACTCCTTAGATAGAAATTATTTAACAAAAATATTTTTGGTTCAGTATTTTTAATGTAATGGGCTTTCCTTTGGAGAAGGACTGGGAGGACATTAAAAAAATGCCCGAACATCCTACATTATTAAAAGACTTCAAGCGTTCCAAGTAAGTTACAATATTATTTTTTCAAACTCTAAAGTAATAATAATAAACAATTAATAATTAATTAAAATCAGGATGTTGTAGACCAAAATGATGTTATGTTTTTTATTCCATTTATTTTAACACGCAACGTTTCATCATTTTTATTCTGACATCATCAGACACCTTAAACTTTTACAATATAAAAACACAGTCCTTAATTTGGAAGATACTTCCAAAAAGCAAAGACTAAAACCTCGTATTCATTTTAAGGTCATTGTTGATAATTTGTTACTTATCAATATTAACTAGAAAATAATAGACTAATTTTTTTTTTAAAGATATTATTGATGAGGTTTTTGAATATATTTAAATGGATATGCAACTGTAATTTATTTTTATTTTTATTAATTTATCATTCTCATTAAAAAAAAATTCTATAGAGGTGCGTGAAGCACCTGTGCATAGAACGAGTACATATCAAATTATAATTATTTTTCTTATCAATAATCACTGATATATATATATAGTAAATAGTAAATATAATAATACCTAATACAGTGCAAGCTAAAAGAATATCAGCCTAGCAAGTTTGATTGAGCAAATTTTACTTTATTTAAAATGGATTTTATAAATTTGATAAATAATATTATTGTAGAAATTATTTTAATATCATGATTTTCAACTAATTATCTATTTTTATCCATTCTCTCAGTTTTTTGCACGCCTCATAGCGCGAAGCGCGTGAGGTTGTGCTTTATACTCGACTCGTCAAGGTCAAGCAATTTCGGGATCTTTAAATGTCTCTATCACAACCATATTACACTTATACAATGATATAAGTAGATGTACACTGAGAAAACACTTAAATTAAACCATCTTTTACTTTCTAAAATTATTTTATGTTGCTATTTTGAAAAAAAAAAAAAAAACGTTTTGAAAAAAATTTTACGTGGACGTCCGGATGTCACCCCATTTTGGATGTACCAACGATTACTCCCGAACAAATTGATATTTCAAGACCGGACCTTTTTTATTAGTTTAAGAATGCGATAAACAGGGTCCGTATTTCATATCAGTAGCCTAGTTTACGTATTTTTTTTTTTTAATTGAATTTTTATTAAAATTCACTACGATACAACCGTACAAAGACAAACGGATTTTTCTTATTTGTCACGTGAAAACTATGGCGCCACTTGAGGAGTTGAGTTTCAAAAGGGTATCTTTTCGTTTTTGATTAATCGAGACAAAAAAATTGGTTATCTTCAATTATGAATATTTTTATTGAACTTATTTAATTTAGCTATAAAGTGCTATCGGTTATGAAGCTACAATTCGATTTTCATTGAAAAATTTTTATAATTCTCGAAGTAATTAATATTTAAAAGTTCAAAAAACTGCTCTTTTGAAATATGAAAAGATACCCATTTGAAAATCAGCTCCTCACTTGATCAAGTTAGATTTTTTTAGACTGCGTGCGCATATGACAAGAAAAAAGGGTGCTATTTAAAAAAAAAAAATACTCTGTAAGAAATTAATTATCATTTTTTTTTTTTTTTTTTTTCAATCAATTACACAATTTATTTTTTCTTAAAAAATGAATGAGCGTTATGAGGCGTGCACTTTTGGATTTTCCAAACTTTTATTTATTAGTTTCTTCTTATCATGTTTTGTTACATTTATTACGGACTCTAATTTATTGAATAAAAAATGTCATCTACAAAATCCTGATTTCAATTAATTATGTAAAAATTAAGACCTGATTAAAGCAATAATAATAATAAATAATTAATGACATTTTTATAATTATAGTTATGCTAATTGTTCACTTACCAAGTATATGGATCGCCATAAAATAAAACCAGACAGCAAAGCGTTTAGTTTGGTAAAGTAAATAAATTACAAGTGATTATTATTCACTGGATAATTATTTTCAATGACGTATTATTTTTTCTATAAAATCTGCAGTTACAAAAATTATTAATGATGGATCCAAATAAACGGATAACATCTGAGCAATCGATGCAAGACCCCTATTTCTCAGAAGATCCACAACCGACTCAAGAGTATAATTGATTTTAATAATAAAAATTATTATTTTACTATTTTGTGTAACTAGTAATTTACTTATGAGTTATTTTGATTATTAGTATTTTTGCTGGGTGTCCAATTCCGTATCCGAAGCGGGAATTCCTCACGGATGACGATACCGATGAAAAGACTGAAAACAAAGCTCGTCAAAACCAGCAGCAAACGGTAAATAAGTACAGACTGTCTACTGTTGTTAAGATAATTGAAAATAACTAAAAAATAATGAAATTCAAATAAATAACTTTAAACTGTTTATTATAGCAACCGAATCAACCGCAGCAAGGAAATAATGAACATAATCATGGTCAAAATCCAAAACGACCGAGACTGGGCACTCACGGCGCTCCCGAGTTCCACCAACATCAGAGTCATGCGATAACTCACCAGCAGCCTCCTGGGATGGTTTACTCGACGGCTCAGCCAACTCAGCCTGCTAACTTTCATCAGCGCTACTAGTCGACTGTTAATAATTTTTAACTGAAATTATTATTTTATTATTACAATCATCATTATCATTATCACTATCATTATTATTAAATCAGAAGATTAATTAAAAGTAAAAAGAGCATCGGCGACATAAACTTCGAATCAGGAACCATCTAGACTTGTATTACAATGCTATTTATATTATAAATACAAATTAATCTATTTAATCTTTTTAACTGTTATCTATATTATTAAGAGAATAAGAATAATTTTGTGTCCTGGATAGTCATATGATAAAATCGGTTTTTTTTTTTTTTTAGTGAAATTTAGTGTACTTGCAAAAATCTTGACTTGAATAAGTGCCTTTTCAAGATTTCATGTTATTCTCATCGATAAGTCAATTTATTATAAAAATTTAGGCTGCATTCGAAAATGCTTTATCTCTAGATACATAAATAAGAAATGACCTTGTATCTTGTGAACTATTGACATTTTTTAAGATATAAGCTCATCCCGATGTTACACTCATCGAGACCTTTCATTTGAGTACCCACATCAATTTTTCATATATTTTATATATTTATATATATGAATATATAAAAAATATATCAAAATGCATGTAGGTACTCAAATAAAATCTCTTGATGAGTGTAACATCGGGATGAGCTTATATCTTTAAAAATGTCAATAGTTAAAACACAGTGCAATTTAACATAATTAAGAAATGACCTTGTATCTTGAGAACTATTGACATTTTCTAAGATATAACCTCACCCCGACATTACACTCATCGAGACCTTTCATTTGAGTACCCACATCAATTTTTCATATATTTTATATATTTATGTATATGAATATATGACAAATATATCAAAATGCATGTAGGTACTTAAATAAAAGCTCTTGATGAGTGTAACATCGGGATGAGCTTATATCTTTAAAAATGTCAATAGTTAAAACACAGTGCAATTTAACAAAATTAAGAAATGACCCTGTATCTTGAGAACTATTGACATTTTTTAAGATATAACCTCACCCCGACATTACACTCATCGAGACCTTTCATTTGAGTACCCACATCAATTTTTCATATATTTATATATATGTATATATGAAAAATATATCAAAATGCATGTGGGTACTCAAATGAAAGCTCTTGATGAGTGTAACATCGGGATGAGCTTATATCTTTAAAAATGTCAATAGTTAAGAAAGTACAGTGCAATTTAACATAATTTAAAAACGACCTTGTATTTTGTGAACTATTGACATTTTTAAAGATATAAGCTCACCCCGACATTACACTCATCGAGACCTTTCATTTGAGTACCCACATCAATTTTTCATATATTTTATATATTTATATATATGTATATATGAAAAATATATCAAAATGCATGTGGGTTTAAAAACGTCAATATTTAAGAAAGTACAGTGCATTTTAACAAAAGTCATTATTTAATAAAGCAAAATTTTATTTATTTATACTTCAAAAGTCATGGCAGTCACATAGTGACTGCAAGGTTGCTATTATTAATTATTTATCATTCATAAAGGGAAGAAAGTGTCATATCAACGTTTCTATTCTTACTAGTGTCAGATTGGTCATTGTATTATCCAACTCAGCATTCATCACGTAGAGTCCCATCCCGTCATCACCATTTATCGTGTTGAGTAACTCGAATCTACTGAGCTCATCATCAACCACTGAAAGTGCAGCCGATGTCCGGTGCATAACTCGGACGTACGTGGTCTTTCATATTAATTAAAATGGAGATAAGACATGAATGAAAATTCTTCTTCTTCCCGGTATCGTCAAGAAGTACTTATGCTGAATCAGAAAAATTTTTATTAACATCAACTCTAGGTCTTGATGTTTCTTCTAGGTCTTGGTCTCGGATATTCAGTTATAAGTTACAGGTTTGGTTTTACTACCGTACTTGTATTGAGAATTGTATGGAAAAAGGTCTACTTAGAGGGGACATTATTATATTATATTAGATGAAGAGAAGAAAAGACCAAGGATCTTAAGTGGGAGGTATCGCGCTTGCGCATATCTTACCGCGCGCTACTTAGTTCTTCGCGTTCTCCTAAGACTTGAACCTCCTGAAACGCAGTTTCCGCGAATCCGTGCTATAGTTGACGAGATAAGTGTGCTGTGGTGATGTTGGATGTCAGATTGTCGTGTGTCGAGAGAGGTGAATTAAAAGGGTGAAAAGACATTAGAGGGTAATTATACTCTCTTTATTTTATTTTATTTTTTTAATTATTTTTTGAGTAGTTAATTAATTAATGACTGAGTTATAATTAATTAATTAATTAATTAATTAATTAATTAATTAATTAATGACTGAGTTAATTAATTAATTAATGAGTGAATTAACTTTTAAGTCTTGAAAACTGACAATTTTTTTATTAAAGAAGAAAATAAAAAATTAAAAAATAATTATAAAAAGAAAATAAGAAATTAAAAAATAATTTTATAAATTATAATTTGATGAAAAAAAATACATAAGAAATTAATAAATAATTTTTTTTTAATTATAAAAAGAAAATAAGAAATTAAAAAATAATTTTATAAATTATAATTTGATGAAAAAAAATTAATAAATAATTTTTTTTAATTATAAAAAGAAAATAAAAAATTAAAAAATAATTTTATAAATTATAATTTGATGAAAAAAAAATAAATAAAAATTTAAAAAATAATTTTTTTTCTAATTATAAAAAGAAAATAAGAAATTGAAAAATAATTTTATAAATTTTAATTTGATAAAAAAAAAATTAAAAATTAATAAATAAAAAAAATAAAAAAATTTAATAAATAAAAAAAATTATAAATTATAATTAGGTATAAAAAAAAAAAATTGTCTTTTTTATTAAATTTAGTATCAATAAAATCCAACCGGTTACACAAATCATTAATAACTTTGTTTACTACTTAACAGAAAAAAAAAAAAAAAAGAAAATAGTGTAAACAATCGATTGTCGGAAACGTAAACGTCGATTAGTTTATCAAACGCGTGGCGTTTAACCGCGAAAAGTGGTTGGCAAGTGTAATTACCAGGTAAATTAATCTGGTGATTCCCATGGAGCCTTACCAGGGGGGTAACACGAGTTACTTTTATGCGACAGCGGGTACTCGTACACCTTTCAAACTCGATCAGCAAGATCAGACAGATACGACAAAATTCCATTCATTCACGCGGTTCCTTTCTCTTTAAATGTTACCCAGGATAAGCGTATTATGTACTCTACAGTCTATAGTCTTGCGTCTATCATTCTGTCACTTTGTTTTTTTTCTATCCATCTAATCACTCAGATTATTTCATTATATACCCTTATCTAATTTATTTTCTAAAAACTATTATATTGGTTACTGAACAGTGATCACATCACGTTTTAGCTCTTACTCTTGCTTATAAAGATTGATAAATAACCGATACTTTGAATATTGTCTGATGTTTTGCAATAGATATAGACATATAATATAAAACATTATTCTCAAGCGGCTGTTAGATAATATAAATTTTATAATATGTTATAAAATTTATATTGAGGAAAAAAATTTAAATAGGCTGTAGTCCGTGAGTTGTTGGTGATGTCTTGGGTTGATGTAGAAAGTATAGTACCTGATTTTGGTCCGTCACCACGACGACCTTGCCAGTGTCACCTTGTCCAAACTTTCCCATGCCCGGCTTGACTCCTCCACACCTAATGCTCACTAATAAAATAAATAAAATAAAATATTTGAAAAATAATCCAGCTAAGAAATAACATGTAAGATTGTATCGGCGAGTTACTAATAAAAAAGTTTTATTACAAAGTAATAAAAAAGTAAAATGTAATGTTGATGGTAATGGAAGTGAGCTGGCTGGCTGGGACCAGGATTGGGATTGAGACAAGATCCTTAGTTACCTGGACGGATTAGATGCATACCTGCGGTAACGTAATCTATTGCATATCATTATAATTATTGCGGAGGTGGGTACCAAATGATTGCCGGTTGCGATGATGGTCACCGGGGAAATTAGTAAAAGTGAAGGGGCGGGTATCTCCTCAGCATCACCATCAGTATCTACTTAAGAAGAAGGGGCCATGACCACGTTGCGACAAGGTAACGACGTTCGATACAACAAACAACGTATAACTTGCTAAAGGAGCTGGATAAACAAACCTCGCGGGAGTTCTAACGATGACCTCGTACGTTAAATATTAATTATCAGGGTCAAGAGGTGTCCATATTTGTACTGGTTATTTTTAATGGTAATTCAGTGTCAATAAAAATTATCACCGGTTTACAATAGCTTCTTTTTATAGGTTTTATTTTTGTGATTTTTGTGGTAATTATTTACAAGTTGGGTCCACCCTATTTTTTGATAATACTAAAGTTAGCCGACGTTGTTAATTTTTGGATATTTTTTCAATTATTAAATAACAGTTAAAAAAGATTTTTTAGAAATTGCACTCATAGTTTTTCAAGTTTTTTACAACTGAAAAATTTTTTTTATTATTTTTTAATAATTTTATCAATAAAAAAAAATTCTAAAAATTTTTAGGTGTTGGCTAACTTAATTTTCAGTTAGCCGACGTTTTTAATTTTTGGATTTTTTTTATTTATTAAATTAGAACTAAAAAATATTTTTAAAAAATTACACTTATAGTTTTTAAAGTTTTTTACGGATGAAATTTTTTTTTTATTTTTTTTGTTACAATTTTTTCAATAAAAAAAATTTTTAGATGTCGGCTAACTTAATTTTCATTATTTTTGGACATATCTAGGTAAAAAATTGACATTTTTTTATTCTGCTTGGTTTTACGGAGCATTTATAATAAAAAATATCGTGAAAGAAACAAATAAATTTTGATAGCTTTTTTTTTTTTGAAAAGTTGGGAAAAATTTTGACTCCTATTTTTTTTTGGATAAAATTTCTATTTTATCTTTTTATGATATTTTTTTTTTGAAAATTATATAAAAAACAAATAATTAAAAAAAAATTGAATATTACAATTTTTTTAAAAATTTGTAAATTAAAAAAAAAAAAATATCAATAAAGTCAAATAAAAATTTAGTTCAAAAAAATGAAAATGAAAATAATGGACCCCATTTGTAAATAATTACCATTTTAATTTAAAGGAAAATGTTTCTTGAGAAGAAAATCAATAATAATAAATTTGAAAAGTGAATTTATTATAAAATAAACTTTCACTTTTGATTATTTGGGTTCAGCTAAGTCGTAAAGGATCTTGGAAAGTTGCTGCACGCTTCTCTGCTGTCCTCATTGTTGTGATGAACACGTGGGACGGATTACAGCGGTTATAAACATGTTTTTATAAGTACATAATATAATGCAGGATACAAGTATCGGTATTAGTATCGATACATATAGATATAGAGATATATACAATATTATATTATATTATAAAGGCATGAAGACATAATACACAATATATAATACTAAAAACCGCACGAATGGTTGTTCTGTCGGGTCAGTAATGATACCTGGCTCCTGTCTGCTACTGTTCGCTGTGCTGGGCTCGTTACTGATCTACCTCAATTTTTTTCGGTCTGTCCCATTATACGCCGGCTAAATTAGGGTCCATTCTGCTGCACTGATTCGGGCACCAGCCAACCGCCCAAAGAAGAATTGAGAAATTTACAAAATTGCTCTGATAGAATAAAGACAAAACGAAGCAAATGAAAAAACTAAGAAGAAGAAGAAGAAGATGAAGAATGAGAATAAGAATAAAAAATTTACTAGCAACCTGCAGTCACTATGTGACTGCCGAGACGTGGACTATAAATAAATAAAAATTTTGCTTTTAATTAAATAATGAAATTTGTTAAATTACACTGTACAATCTTAAATATTGACATTTTTATAGATATAAGCTCGTCTCGATGTTACACTCATCAAGAGCTTTCATTTAAGTACCGACATGCATTTTGATATATTTTTCACATATACATGTATATAATATATATAAATATATGAAAAATTGATGTGGGTACTCAAATGAAAGGGCTCGATGAGTGTAATGTCGGGGTGAGTTCATATCTTTAAAAATGTTAATAGTTCACAAGATACAAGGTCGTTTCTTAATTATGTTAAATTACACTGTACTTTCCTAACTATTGATATTTTCAAAGATATAAGCTCATCCCGATGTTATACTCATCAAGAGCTTTCATTTGAGTACCCTCATGCATTTTGATATATTTTTCATATATATAAATATAATATATATAAATATATGAAAAATTGATGTGGGTATTCAAATGAAAGGTCTCGATGAGTGTGATGTCAGAGTGAGCTTATATCTTTAAAAACATCAATAGTTCACAAGATACAAGGTCATTTCTTAATTATGTTAAATTGCACCGTACTTTCTTAACACTTGCGTTTTCATATATTTTCCATATATACATGTATATAATATGTATAAATATATGAAAAATTGATGTGGGTACTCAAATGAAAGGTTTCGACGAGTGTAATGTCGGGGTGAGCTTATATCTTTAAAAATGTTCATAGTTCACAAGATACAAGGTCATTTCTTAATTATGTTAAATTGCACTGCACTTTTTTAACTATTGATATTTTCGAAGATATAAACTCATCCCGATGTTACTCTCATCAAGAGCTTTTATTTGAGTGAGAAGATACAATGTATTATATATATATATATACATATATATATAATATATATAAATACATGAAAAATTGATGTGGGTACTCAAATGAAAGGTCTTGATGAGTGTAACATCGGGATGAGCTTATCTCTTTAAAAATGTCAATAGTTCACAAGATAGAAGGTCATTTCTCAATTATGTATCTAGAGATAAAAAAATTCCGAATGCAGCCTAAATACTTATCATAATAAATTGACTATTGGTGAGAATGATATGAAACCTGGATAAGGTACAAATTCAAATCAAGACCTTTGCAATGACACTAAAAAAATTGATTTTATCAAATGATATCTAAGACACAAAAATTGTTCTTATTCTCTTAATAAAATAGATAAAGAGAACTCGCCGGTTGTTTATAAGTTTTGTTTATTTAATTCGCTCGACAAGAATTAATTCCTATTTGCTTCTACGTTTATTTAATCGCTCGATAATCTTGTTAATGAATTCCATAAAAGTCGAGAAAATAAGGATGACAATGCAATAACCGGTTGGTTTATTATATTATATAAAAAATATTAAATAACCATTTTATATTAAATAAATATTAAAAAAAAATAAATTTATAATATTGATGATGCATTAATTATTACGTAAATAAGCCGTTTAATTATCATAATAAATTAAATGTATTTTTTAAATCAAATTAGGAGTTAATTAATCCGACTGGTCTTAATTGGACGGGTGTGATTTTCTCGGTAAAAAATAATTAAAAATAATAAAATAAAGAAACAGCCGGTGGATTTATACGAAATAAATAAATTAGTCCAGTGAATCGTTGAAAGTATCGTATATAAGGCGCTGAAAAAAGAGGCGGAGAATAATATAAGGAGTAAGGAGTAAGTGATTAAAGCTTTAGCTTGCACTTACATTAACATTATATTATATATTATATATTATATATATATATATATATATACTATATACTGGGAAGAGAAGAAAGAGAGAATGTGTGTAAAACAGAGAGACGACAGGCGAGGTCAGCGAGGTGCCCGATATGGTATCCATCGTTCGCTGGATACTGGTGACTATTTTACATCTACACATATATGTATATACCTGCTGTATGCTACCTACGATTTGTTTAAACAGCCTAGACCCTACACCTGAATGTAATCCTGTCAACTGCAATTTCAATATTACGCTACTTAAATAAATAGCCGTCAGTTTTGACAGAGGCATCTGCTGTAATATCAAGATTACTTTATTATTATTATTATTGTTATTATTATTATTTTTGTTATTATTTCTTATATTATATCTGAGATAATTCATTACTGTATTATATTCCATATGGAATTTTCATCGGCAATCGGCTTCCGTTTCTATTCAGCGAAATTTAATCCCTCGTTAGCATTTAATCCGGAAATAGTCTTAGATGAATGGACACGCCAGGAAGATTAACTTATTTTTTTTTTTATTTAAATAGATAAGATATTATATATTTTATTTTTTTAGTAATAAATTTTATCCTTTTTTGATTAAGTACAAAAAATTAATTTTTTTTCTTTAATAAGGTCTTTTAATTTTTACAATTTTTGAAATATAATAATAATAATATTACTAGCAACCTCACAGTCACTATGTGACTGTCGTGACTTGTGAACTATCGATAAATAAAATGTTGCTTTATTAAATAATGACTTTTGTTGAATTGAACTGTACTTTCTTAACTATTGACATTTTTAAAGATATAAGCTCATCCCAATCTTACACTCATCAAGAGCTTTCATTTGAGTACCCACATGCATTTTGATATATTTTTCATATATACATGTCTATAATATATATAAATATATGAAAAATTGATGTGGGTACTCAAATAAAAAGTCTCGTTGAGTGTAACATCGGGATGAGCTTATATCTTTAAAAATGTCAATATTTCACAAGATAAGAGGTCATTTCTTAATTATTTGCACTGTACTTTATTAAATATTGACATTTTTGAAGATATAAGCTTATTCCGACGTTACACTCATCAAGAGCTTTCATTTGAGTACCCACATCAATTTTGATATATTTTTCATATATTCATATATATAAATATATAAAATATATGAAAATTGATGTGGGTACTCAAATGAAAGGTTTTGATGAGTCTAACGTCGAGATGAGCTATATCTTAAGAAAATGTCAATATTTCACAAGATAAGAGGTCATTTCTTAATTATTTGCACTGTACTTTATTAAATATTGACATTTTTGAAGATATAAGCTTATTCCGACGTTACACTCATCAAGAGCTTTCATTTGAGTACCCACATCAATTTTTCATATATTTTATATATTTATATATATATATGAATATATGAAAAATATATGAAAATTGATGTGGGTACTCAAATGAAAGGTCTTGATGAATGTAACATCGGGATGTGCTTATATCTTTAAAAATTTCAGTAGTTCACAAGATTCAAGGTCATTTCTTAATTATGTATTTAGAGATAGAGCATTTTCGAATACACTTGCCACAAAATTTTTCTTATCCTCTTAATCATAAATATAGATGATTATTATTATTATTATTATTTTTTAATTTTTTTTTTATTGTAATTTTATAAACATCAAATGATAATTACACAGACGTAGGAGCACGTGGGCAGCTAATAAATCTGATCAGATATTATTTTGTTTTTTAATGTCTCTGCCATAACGGGACGGTGATAAAAGTCAAAAACAAAAATCACTGAAGATTACCACTGACTATTAATTTGATTTCAAGGTAAATTACTTCCCGTGATGAGTGTTTATCAAATAATTTATAAGTTGGTAAACAAGCTGTAATAAAATCTATCATACATATAATTACTTCTAACTACACAGTGTACGTATATAAGGTGCAGGCATATGCATGATTTTCGCACGTCCGAGTTTATTTACTAGAGCATGAGTCATTGATAGAGTAAAGGCCTCAGCTCACATCAAGCCAAGCAGATGTTGTTCCATGAACGAAATAAGACCTTAGCATTATATTAAGCCGCTGAGAATGGGAATAAAAATAAAATAAAAAAAGATTCTGCTGATGCTGATGCCGAGGAGGAAGAAGAACAACAAAAAGCAATCCACAAGACCAATGAGAGAGAATAAGAACTCGATGGGTCTCGAGGGCCTATATGGATTCTTTAATAACTGGAGAGATTCTATTTTTAAACGTGACTTCAAGTTATGTCTTGTCTCCACTAATGTGACGCAATCGGCTCTCTCTTTTTTTCTTCCACTTGTTCCTATCAGGAGCCCTCCTGTCCGCGAATTTTCTTACATTTGTATCTTCTCCGCTCGTTAAACTCTCCGTCACATTTCATTTATTCTTTTAAAAAAAAGAAAAATAAACAATTAGTTACAGCAATAAGTAATAATTATAAATAAAGTAATGAATGATAATTGTGATACCGATAAACCCGTAGATGGAAATATCCCAGTTAAATCCTTGTTTGCGAGTATGACACACTCGTTCCTTTTACTTATTGCTTTCCACTACGGCTACCTAATATAATGTAGTAATCTTGTGTGATTTGTAATGGACAAAAGTCGGTGTGAGTTAATCCAATTATTTATATTATGAAGAGAATAAGAAAAATTTGGTGTCCAGGATAATCATATGAAAAAATCGGTTTTTTTAGTGAAATTTAGTGTCATAGCAAAATGCTCTATCTTTAGATGAATAATTAAGAAATGACCTTGTATCTTGTGACCTATTGACATTTTTAAAGATATAAGCTCACCCCGACATTACACTCATCGAGACCTTTCATTTGAGTACCCACATCAATTTTTCATATATTTATATATATTATATATATGTATATATTAAAAATATATGAAAATGCATGTGGGTACTCAAATGAAAGCTTTTGACGAGTGTAACATCGGGATGAGCTTATATTTTTGAAAATATCAATAGTTAAGAAAGTACAGTCCAATTTAATATAATTAAGAAATGGCTTCGTATCTTGTGAACTATTGAAATTTTTAAAGATATAAGCTCACCCCGACATTACACTCATCGAGACCTTTCATTTGAGTACCCACATCAATTTTTCATATATTTATATATATTATATATATGTATATATGAAAAATATATGAAAATTCATGTGGGTACTCAAATGAAAGCTCTTGACGAGTGTAACATCGGGATGAGCTTATATCTTTGAAAATATCAATAGTAAGAAAGTACAGTGCAATTTAACATAATTAAGAAACGACCTTTTATCTTGTCAACTACTGACATCTTTAAATATATAAGCTCACCCCGACATTATACTCATTGAGACATTTCATTTGAGTACCCACATCAATTTTTTACATATTTATATGTATTATATATATGTATTCATGAAAAATATATGAAAATGCATGTGAGTACTCAAATGAAAGCTCTTGATGAGTATAAATTCGGAATGAGCTTATATCTTTATAAATGTCAATATTTAAGAAAGTACAGTGAAATTTAACAAAAGTAATTATTTAATAAAGCAAAATTTTATTTATTTATAGTCCACAAGTCACAGTAGTCACATAGTGACTGCAAGGTTGCTAGTTTAAATCATTTTCTTGTATATCATCTCAATCTAATCCTCAATTAGAATCCTGAGAGATGACCTCACTCTAGTTCCACTTATTATTTATTTTATTGATATTAGTTATTAATTTAAATTAAAAATAAAAAAATTACCATCGCGTATCATGTCATAAATAAATTACTTAATAAAACTTATTAAAAGCTCTTTGTTCTTACGGCAACTGAAGATTATTTGCGGCTGTTTTATATTTCTAAATAAGTCCGCGTATCCTTGAGACACATTCGTTTCAGGAATGATTAATCAATAAAAAAAAACGTAAACAATTAGTCGTGTTGTCTCGGTCCCAAGTTTAGAGGAGGCATTCAGCATCTGAAAAAAATAAAAAAAATAAATAAAGTGAAGTAATTTATAGAGTCGAATTGAATTTAATTGAAGATAATTAACCGGAAACATTGACATTAGTGCCAAATAAAGGAGTATCCTAAAATAAACGGCATTAGTTAGTGTAATATAAGGTAATTAGTGATTTTAAGGAACTACCCAGTGTTAAAGACACCATGAAAGGCTCTCTCGTTCACCTCGAGCGCAATCCTCGGTTACTTTTACGTACACGGGCCCGGTCGGACGTATTGCGCGACTCATCGGCGGGTGTCCGTGACTGAATTCACAGTAAAACATTTATTATTTTTTAAAATATTTTTATTTCTTTACATTTGTCTATCTCGCTCGCTCTACTCACGCTCATCGCATTAGTAACACCGGCACAAGCGAGCTAGTGTTAGTAGATAGGTATATCATATGTAATGTAATGTAATGTAATATAACTCACGTATGCAAAATTACTCAATAACTTTTGAGCGAAAAAAAATTCACCGTCTAGACTAATCACCGTTTTCGTATTTAAAGCGCTGTGGTGTTTGATATTGAGGAGTTCATGGCCGGTCATAAGTTTGCCACTTAGTTACTTACCTCGTATCTCTATCTATATCTCCATCTGTATATTCCAATTATTTTATTCGCCATCGAATCAAATCGCAAATTTATTTAAATCATATCAGTAATATCTTCACCCACCGCGACAAGCTCATCCGGCTTCTTAAGTTTTTACAAAACTCTGAAAAAAAATTTAAGCGACATTAGTATTAACATAAATTAAATTACATATTACATCCGTATTACATACATTATTTGCTTAAAAATACGGTCTTATTAAAAAATAAATAAATAAATAAAATAAATAAAAATAATATATACTTAGCAATTACGCGTGTCCTCGTATTTCTTCGAACAAACTATCATTGTTATTAGTTATTATAATTAAATACTGCTAGTAATATTAATTACAATGTATTGTACATTAAAAATACGTATTGAATTTTTTTATTTGTTTAAGATTGCATTGAAAGTTATCACAAATGCATTCATCATGGATTCCAATGTCGGTCTTGACTACATTGTTGATAATCCGGACTACTGCAAGAAACTAGCATCAGGTTCTTACCTTTATTAATTATTTATTAAGTTTTATTAATTACTTACTTTATTTATATTTTTAGTACAATATAAATTGTCTAAATGTTAATGTTTAAGCTCTCGACACGGCGTGTACCTCCGTTAAGAAACAAGTTGTCGAGTTATTATCAGCGCTGTGTGTATACAGCCAGGATGGCAGACAACGCGCTATCGACACTCTTCACATATACCAGGTGATTTTTATTTGAACAGCACTTTTTAGTCTTACTTTTTAGATATCTGCTGAAATAATGTAGAGCACCGAGAACCGTGGGACGCTTTCCCGTTTAGTTTCTTGACAAATATGTCTGAGCCAGAATCTGATCGGATGAGGAAATATATATTTCCTAGATCTTGAAATAAAAAAAAAAATGACATTAAAGTTAGCTGTCATTTGACCATTTTTTGATTTTTTTTTTAACAAACAAATTTGTTAGAAAAAGTGTTTTTTAAAAATTGCATTTTTAATTTTTTTAAATTTCTCTGTCAATTTTTTTTTGCCATAATTTACTTGTTACAAAAATTTTTAAAATTATTAAATATCTACTAAATTAATTTTCATCACATAAATTATAATGAAAATTAAATTAGCCGACATTTAAAAATTTTTAGAATTTTTTTTTAATGACAAAATTATTACAAAAGAATTAAAAAAATTTTCATTTGTAAAAAACTTGAAAAGCTATAAGGATAATTTTAAAAAAATATTTTTTAGTTATTATTTAATAAACAAATTTTCTCCAAAAAATTTTTTCAAGAAATTGCATTTTTTATTTTTTTAAATTTCTACATGGAAAAAATAAGATGACACTGGATATCATCCCAGATTATACTCAGTGATATCTAGATTATACTCATTGCAATCTGGATTATACTCATTGTAATCTGGATTATACTAGCTACTATCTGAAATCTTTTTTCACTCAGTATAATCTGGGATTCTATCCAGTGTCATCTTGTTCTTTCCGTGTACATGTCAATTTTTTTTACTCCAATGTATTTGTTAAAAAAATTTTTTCAATTATCAAATATCTGCTAAATTAATTTTCGTAAAAACAAAATATATTAGCAATATGACTGGAGTACACTTAGAAAAAATTTATTTTGAAAAATACGGATATTTTTAAGACAAAAAAGAAAATTTTAATTATTTTATTTCTTAGCTGAACAAATCGAAATTTTTTTTTGTAAATTTATGACATTAAAGTTAACTGTCACTTGACAAATTTTTAATTTTATCTTACAGTTAAATTAATTTAAAAAAATTGCATTTTTAATTTTTTTTAATTTCTACATGTTAATTTTTTTTGCCATAATTTATTTGTTAAAAAAAGTTCTAAAAATTATTAAATATCTGGTAAATTAATTTTCATGTAAATTTTTTGGAAAAAAGTTTTCTAGATTTGGAAAAAAAAATTTTAGATTGACAATTTAAAAATTTTCATCTAAAATTGTTTTTTCTCAAATTTAGAAAAGTTTCTTTTAACAAAATAGATACTTAAAAAAATTATTATTTAAGCTAAAAAATAAAATTAAAAAAAAATTAATTTCTTGTCACAAAAATGTTAATTTTTTTCACAATAAATTTTTTCTCCAGTGTAGAGCGCTATTATATTTTTTATAATTCTTACCTGAATATTATTATTATTGCAAAGTTATTATGGATGATAAAAAAAGAGACAAAGAAGACATTTATTGAAGAGAATGACTAGAGGGACTGCCGTACATCTCAATTCGAAACGGCTTGAATAATTCATTGACTTTTAATCGAGTTGACGTACGGTTTGTTTACTGTAAACGGGCACTTGTGAGTTACGATTAACATACGATGATGCTTCAATGGATCATGTGTTTTCTTTTCAATAACAATTTTCTATTTTATATTGTATTATATTCTTCAAGTTTTTTTTCGTGAAGAATACAATTTATTGTATACCAATAGATCTAACGGTAACTAGGATAGTTTTTTGGTATTGTAGAAATTCAATGTGGAAATTATCGATGGTTAAAAGTTTGTATTGAATTGAATTGAATGAAACTATTCTACAAAAATAGTTAGTAAAAATTGTTGAAGAAATAAATGACAATTTTAAAAATAATTTTTTTTATACTAATTTTTTTAGGATAGAATAGAAAAGTTCTGGTACTTTTGTATTACATTTGTAAGAATTTGATGAAGAAATTGTCAAGGATAAAGAAGAGTTTATTTAATTTTATTAACAAAAATATTGTTATACACAGGATAAAAAAAGCGAGCGCTATCGTCTACGAGTTATTGTCGACGAGTTACAAAAAACAACAACAGAAGATTATCAAGCGGCATTGTTAGCATTCATAAACTGCCTGGTTATCTCGACGGCGGTCCTCAAGGACCGCGTTCGTATACGTAATGAATTCATTGGTAATGCACATAGTGTTTTTATTTAAAAATAAAAATCAACAAACGTATTAACAATTAAATAATATTATTTTCAGGCTTAAAATTGCTGCCTATTCTCAATGACTTGAGGTAAGCTTTACTCCTGGTAGTTTGCAATTACCAGGAGTTATTAATAATCATATTTAACGATCTAACCGAAGAAATGAACGAGAGAAAGTAGAATTGGAACAAATTTGTCATTTGCTTATAATATGAAAACAAAAATAAAGGAATTAAAGTAAAGACTGAAATGCTGAGCGGCGCCACGGAAGACTAGAAGCGAAAAATAGAACCAAACCGAATATACCACACTTCTTTCTCCTCCACATTCTTAGAGTAATCTCTAGTATGTCGAGTTTATCGGATAGATTGTTAGAAGCTAGACCAAAGCACCAGAGGGTTAAAAAGAAAAATTAACGTTTTGTTCGTATCGGGTTAAAGTTTGGGAAGGGAGAGATAAAATTAACTCTGTAGCTTCTTCTTTTCCTACTTCGTCACAACTGCACCTGCATCTGCCTGCACAACACTCTCTTCTGGAAGATCACAGCATTCTCTATTGACTTATTTTAATCCACTTCCGACTTTTTTTAACACGGAAAAACAACACGTGCTGTATAATATCTTAGTTTGATTTTTATCTTGTTTGACGAAGGAATTAAATAATATTCATAAAATAGTTTGTTTGATTGATCTGTTTAGTTGTGATTGATGAAAGTGAAAAAATGGAATTATTTATTACATGGAAATAGTTATTGGTAAGAAATAATGTTTATGACTTAACTCTGATTTTATCTTTAATTCTGTAATATTTTTTTGTTGTATAATAGTAAGTTGAACCTGATGATAAATACTTTTTAAATAATCCATTGGTCACTACACTGAGAAAAAAAAATACTTTTATTAAGAAAATTTTCTTGATACAAGAATTTATGTTTTTGAAAATTTTCAAGAATATATATTCTTAGCACGAGAAATTGTTAAATTGATTGAAATAATTTTTACTTAATTTAAATAAAGCTATTATTTTGTTTATCTATTATCCAAAGATAAATATTGATATTCTTCTTTTCAGAAATTAATAATTAATAATAATAGAATATTTGATCGTCAGCGAGTTTCTTGAACCAAGAAATTGTTAATTAAGTAAAAGTATTTCTTTTTTCTCAGTGTAGATTGTCGTGCTCGTGATAATAAACAGAAAGAAAAATTTCTTGACCAGGGAACAAAATTCTTGGCTCAAGAAAATTTTCAGGTGCTTGAAGGAAGACCGACGTTGTGTTGGCCGAAGTAAAAATTTTTCTTACAATTCAAATTATCATAAATACTTGATACAATAAATTTTTATATTAGATCAAGATTTTTAGATACTTTAGGGAAGCAGCGTCACCTACTTCAGCTGAGAAAAAAATTTTCTCACCTTGAGAAAATTTTTCTCTTGAATATTTGATACCCATTATATATTATATACTTTATATTATTAATGAAAATTTACTTCTATCTTTATATTTAATTTTTTTGGAGCAAGAGGCTGAATTTTCTCAAAGCAAGATTTTCTTGACTTAAATAAATTTTCTTGGATCAAGATACGTATTTCTTAAAGCAAGAGAATTGATTTTGTTAAAATAAGTGAAATTTCTTGTCAAAAAAAAATTTTTTTTCGCTCAAGAAAATAATTAGGAAGAAAAATCTTTTCTTGGCTCAAGTGAAGTTTTAAATAATCCATTGGTCATAAGATTGTCGTGCTTGTGATAATACAATTGAATATATATTTAGATATTGTATACTTTAGATAGAAGTAAATGTACAGAGTAACGGGTCAAGTATAATAATTTAAAAAACCGAGTGGGGTAAGCCGGTACCTTGTTCATTTTCTTACCGGTGACAAATAAAACACGAGACTCATCGTATCAACAGTGACAGTTAGTTCCTTATAGTTAACGGAAATATATAATATATCTGAGTAAATTTGTCAGTCTAGAATAGTTTTATTATTCGGCTAGTCATAGAATAGAATAGAATAGAATAGAGAAGAAAAATAAACATTTACAATTACAGTCGAGTGATAAACGATGGGAGAGATAGAGATAACGCCTCGATTTTTTCACTATGGAAAAAATAAAGGGTGGATGTCATTTTAGGAAGCAAAAGAGCCAGTTCCCGGAGCTGAGGGTTCAGCTGGAAGTCTTCGATGACCAGAGGGAAGCCGATGAAGAACTCACGAACCAAGGTCCCCCTGGAATCGATCTCTCCTCGCATGTCGATGTCTTCTACGCTATTTTAGGCCAGGCTAGTATATTATTATTACTCTTTTGTTGGTGGTGTTTTAATTATAATTTTTTTTTTTTTTTTTTATCAATATGTGGCTGATGACACTGTCATGTTATATCTGTTTCCAGATCGCAGATACGCCGCAAGAAATAGCTTTCTTGAGTATTCTCCAACATCTGTTGAGGCTAGATCCAAAGGAGCCGGCCAGCGATCTTGCTTGGGACACTGCTGAGACTTTAGTACACCGTGCGACGTTACTTGAGAGCCGTAATGATGCGACGAAGCTCTTGAGATCACCGAGTCTTCAAGTATTTTATTTATTAGTTTTTCGGGGAGGCGAAGGAAAAATTCTAAATAAGTTGACAAAATCTAAAAAAAAATTTTAAGATCAATTAAGTTTGAAGTACACTCTTAGAAAAAAAATTTTCTTGTGAAAAAAATTAACATTCTTGTGACAATAAATTAATTTTTTTTTAATTTTATTTTTTAGCTGAAAAAATAAAAATTTTTCCAATAGTAGCATTTTTGTTGAAAGAAAGTTTTCTAGATTTGGATAAAAATTTTCAAGTTTTTTGTCTGAAATTTTTTTTTTCAAATCTAAAAAATTTTTTTCCAACAAGAAATTTACTGTAAAAAAATTTTTATTAATTCAGCTAAGAAATAAAATGATAGAAAATTTCTAACAAATTATTTTTGAAAAGAAATTTTTTTTTTCTCAGTACAGTATTATTTTTAATTTTCCATTATTTTCAAATCAATTTTATTTTGTTAATTTTTAACTTGAATTTCGTCCAAAAAATTTGAGATACGATAAAATTGATAAGAACCATTTTTATAAAAAATGAAATTTCCTAAAAAATATGTCTTTTATAATTTTATCCTATCTCCAATATTTTTGTGACAAGAAATTTATTTGTTAAAAATTTTTCTAACAGTATTTTTTTTGTTGAAAGAAATTTTTCTAGATTTTTTTTTTAAATCTAAAAAACTTTTTTCCAACAAGAAATTTACTGGGAGAAAAATTTTGATTTTTTCAGCTAAGAAATAAAATTTTTTCTCTCAGTGCAGTATTATTTTTATTTTGTTAACTTTTAACTTAAATTTCGTCCAAAAAATTTAAGATACGATAAAATTGATAAAAACCATTTTTATAAAAAAATTAAATTAAAAAAAAAAATGTTTTTTATAATTTTAGAATATCTCCAATATTTTATCAAAAAAAAAAATTTGAAAATTAAGTTTCTAATAAAAACTTAAATTTCCAGACAAATTTATGCTGTCATTGCCGAAGTGCTGATCAAACGTGCAGTACACCTCGTAAACCATCATTGCCAACCAGTAGTCCGGCTCCATTACCGCCCCCGCTTCCGTCAGGTGGAACTTCACCTGGAATAATATCTTCACCAGCAGCTCAAAGTCCACCCACAAGCATTGCGTTGGCTCCGCCGCCTCCTCCGCCGCTTCTCGTCGCCGTGACTGCTCCCGATGCAGTCATGGAGCCTCCACTACCTCCACCTCTCCATGTGCCAGCGGTTAATCGGATCCCGACACCCGAACCGCCCAGCAATAATGCAAAGCTTTTACCTCAGCAGGAAATTCCCACGCCAAAGTCCAAAATGAAGACTATCAATTGGAACAAGATACCCAATCACAAGGTTGTCACTCGCTCTTTACTTTACTTTATATTTATATTTATTAATACCCTAAGATAAATAGGAACAAATCAAATTGAATTTAATCGAATGTTCGAGTTGTTAGAATGTAGTGTCTACCCGGTGATTCAAGGACACGGTGTATTTTTACCAGTTATTTAGGTGCGAGACTGTTGAAATAGTTTTAACAGAGTCTTTTTTGTTGGTCTTTTAGGTCATTGGCAAGAGAAACATTTGGTCGTTAGTCGCTAATGAGCATCAGAATTCTCCGATGGCAGACTTGGATTGGGCTGAAATGGAGGGTTTGTTCTGTCAACAAGCACCACCGATTTTACCTCCGGCTACTTATACTTTGTCCAGTGGAACTGGCCAAGACACTGAACGTCGTCGACGTGAACCTATGGAGGTAAAAAAATTACCTAATCAATCATTTAATGAATATTAGAAATCTTGCAGTCACTATGTGAACTATAAATAAATAAAATTTTGCTTTCTTAAATAATGACTTTTGTTAAATTGCACTGTACTTTCTTAAATATTGACGTTTTTTAAGATATAAGCTCATCCCGATGTTACACTCATCAAGAGCTTTCATTTGAGTACCCACATACATTTTTATATATTTTTCATATATACATATATATATTATATATAAATATATAAAAAATTGATGTGGGTACTCAAATGAAAGGTCTCGATGAGTGGAACATCGAGATGGGATTATATCTTTAAAAATGTCAATATTTTACAAGATAAGAGGTCATTTCTTAATTATTTGCACTGTACTTTATTAACTATTGACATTTTTGAAGATATAAGCTCATCCTGACGTTACACTCATCAAGAGCTTTCATTTGAGTACCCACATACATTTTTATATATTTTTCATATATATATATATATATACATTATATATAAATATGTAAAAAATTGATGTGGGTACTCAAATGAAAGGTCTCGATGAGTGTAACATCGGGATGGGATTATATCTTTAAAAATGTCAATAGTTCACAAGATACAAGGTCGTTTCTTAATTATGTTAAATTACACTGTACTTTCTTAACTATTGATATTTTCAAAAATATAAGCTCATTCCGATGTTACACTCATCAAGAGCTTTCATTTGAGTACTCACATCAATTTTTTATATATTTATATATATTATATATATGTATATATGAAAAATATATGAAAAATGCATGTGGGTACTCAAATGAAAGGTCTCGATGAGTGTAATGTCGGGGTGAGCTTATATTTTTAAAAATGTCAATAGTTCACAAGATACAAGGTCGTTACTTAATTATGTTAAATTGCACTGTATTTTCTTAACTATTGATATTTTCAAAGATATAAACTCATTCCGATGTTACATTCATCAAGAGCTTTCATTTGAGTACCCACATGCATTTTTCATATATTTTTTATATAAACATATATATAATATATATAAATATATGAAAAATTGATGTGGGTACTCAAATGAAAGGTCTCGAAGAGTGTAATTTCAGGGTGAGCTTATATCTTTAAAAATGTCAATAGTTCACAGGATACCAGGTCTTTTCTTAATTATGTGTCTAGAGATTATTTTTGAATGCAGCCTAAATATTTATCATAATAAATAAATTAATTAACTTATTTTTTACTTAATTAACAGATTGCTTTATTAGACGGCAAAAGAAGTCTAAATGTCAATATATTCTTAAAACAATTCCGAAGCTCTAACGAAGACATAATTCAGCTGATCCGCGATGGTGGTCACGATCATATAGGAGCTGAAAAATTACGCGGGTTGCTTAAAATTTTACCCGAAGTAGACGAGCTCGAGATGCTTAAGAGTTTCGATGGCGACAAATCGAAACTTGGCAACGCTGAAAAATTTTTCCTTCAACTCATCCAAGTGCCAAAGTAATTTTTCTTTCAGGATTTATTACAATTTAATTTTTCAAGGAATTGATTATTAATTGTAATTATAATTTATGATTTTTCTAGTTATAAATTGAGGATAGAGTGTATGCTGCTGAAAGAAGAATTCGCAGCAAACATGAATTATCTGGAACCGAGTGTTGACTCAATGATTCTCGCCGGCAAAGGTTTGATGACTAATAAACAGCTTCAAGAGGTGCTATACATGGTTCTAGTAGCTGGAAACTTTCTTAACTCAGTAAATAAATTTTTTAGTATGTAATTATTTAGAATTGATAAGTCAGTATACTAATCAGCAATTATTATTACCAGGGAGGATATGCCGGTAATGCAGCGGGTGTTAAATTGTCGTCGCTGCAAAAGTTAACAGAAATACGAGCCAATAAACCGGGAATGAATCTCATTCATTATGTTGCTCTACAAGTTGAGAGGAAACGGAAGAATTTGTTGGACTTTTCTCATAAAATGAGCACACTTGAACCGGCTACGAAGTAATTAGAATACTTGACTGACTTTTATCTAAGAAATTCATGGTTTTATTTTTATTAAAATTAAAAAACAAATTTTTTTAGAACTACT
This sequence comes from Cotesia glomerata, assembly GCF_020080835.1. Classification (NCBI taxonomy): domain Eukaryota; kingdom Metazoa; phylum Arthropoda; class Insecta; order Hymenoptera; family Braconidae; genus Cotesia; species Cotesia glomerata. The sequence continues at coordinate 4,238,085 of NC_058159.1, read as the reverse complement.
ATCGAACAATTAACAAACGAATTCAATGCTTTGGATACTAAAATAAAGAAGATAAAAAATCAAATTCAATTATCAACGACTGAAAGCGATATTCAGGAACAGATGGCCCAATTTTTACAGGTAATTTGAAAATATATTTTTTAAGAAACTACTAGCAACCTTGCAGTCACTATGTGACTGCAGTGACTTTTGAACTATAAATAAATAAAATTTTGCTTTATTAAATAATGAATTTTGTTAAATTGCGCTGTATTTTCTTAACTATTAACGTTTTTAAACATATAAGCTCATCTCGATGTTACACTCACTGAGACCTTTCATTTGAGTACCCACATGCATTTTGATATATTTTTCATATATACATACATATAATATATATATAAATATATGAAAAAATGATGTGGGTACTCAAATGAAAGGTCTCGATGAGTGTAACATCGGGGTGAGCTTATATCTTTAAAAATGTCAATAGCTCACAAGATACAAGGTCATTTTTTAACTATTGATATTTTCAAAGATATAAGCTCATCCCGATGTTACACTCATCAAGAGCTTTCATTTGAGTACCCATATGCATTTTTATATATTTTTCATATATACATATATATATAAAATATATAAATATATGAAAAATTGATGTGGGTACTCAAAAGAAAGGTCTCGATGAGTGTAACATCGGGGTGAGCTTATATCTTTAAAAATGTCAATAGCCCACAAGATACAAGGTCATTTCTTAATTATGTGTCTTGAGATAGAGAATTTTCGAATGCAGTCTAAATACTTATCATCATAAATTGACTATCGGTAAGAATGATATGAAATCTTGAAAAGGCACAAATTTAAATCAAGACCTTTGCAATGACACTTAATTTAACTAAAAAAAACTGATTTTATCATATGACTATCCTGGACACAAAATTTTTCTTATTCTCTTAATAATATAAATTTACTGATAATTTTATTACTTTTTAGATGGCTGAGCAAGTAATGACGCAATTAAAGCGAAATATGGAAGAGCTAGAAGGCGTGAGACGTACGCTCGCTGAATTTTTCTGCGAAGACATAAAAACCTTTAAAATAGAAGAATGTTTTAAAATATTGCACCAGTTTTGTTTGAAGTTTAACCAAGCGATCGCTGAAAATGAAAGACGGAGGATACAGGAAGAGCAAGCAACTGCGAGACGTAAACAACGGGAAGAACAACTGCTGGCGAAGAAGCGGCTTTGTAAGTGTTTTATAATGAATTTAAATATAAATATAAATATAAAAGGTTAAAAGATATATAAATCTTGATATTTAATTGGTTATTTTTTAAACAGTAAATAACCCGGCAGATATCCCTGGCTCAGAGTCTGAGAGCAATTTAATGGATTACGGGCTCTTAGACATCCAGAGTTTCGCCAGACAGTCGTATAATCGCAGCGAAGCTAAAATAAAAAGACTACAGCAAAACGGCGGAGTTACTTCTGATGAAGACATATCAATAACCGGATCACCGAGTATCAGACGTCGACTTGGATCGTGCTCGGGCGGTCCAGATCAGCAAATTACCAAAGAAGATACTTACTCACCGGACATTACTCCTAATGGAACTCTCAGGCGACGCAGAAGCCGTATTCCATGCGAAGATAATGACGATAATCTTATGGACTTTTTGAGAACTTCTGGTCAAGATAACACGCGCGAGCGTAAATCTTGGGGAAGTTTGGGTAATTTTAAATTCTATTTTATTATTTTTATTTTAATCCATTTAGCATGACAGGTCTACTGATTTATTGCCGGGTTTATATTGTAGATCGATCGTGGGCAAGGCGAGCTAGAGGACAGCCTCGTCGTAGCGATTTATTAAATGCAGACTTTTCAGGCGATCGTGAAAGACCCAATTCACCGTCTCCTTTAGCAGAAAATAAAACCTTTTTACAGGAAGAAGAAACTAAACCTACTGGGTATGAAATTATTAGTTTTTAATTGAAAGGAGAATTTATTTTATTGAAATAAATTTTATTTTAATTTATTCCAGACGAGCGTGGCGACAGAAAATCGAAGCTTGGTTATCGGAAAATGAAAAAGAAGAAAAAGCTGGAAAAGAATTACAACGAAGAGCGCGACAGTTACAGGCTAACAGAAAGTCCTTCGAGGATTCAGGTAAATTATTTGTTTACATAAAACTAGCAACCTTGCAGTCACTATGTGACTTCCGTGACTTGTGAACTATAAATAAATAAAATTTTTCTTTATTAAATAATGAATTTTGTTAAATTGCACAGTACTTTCTTAACTATTGACGTTTTTAAAAATATAAGCTCATCCCGATGTTACACTCATCAAGACCTTTCATTTGAGTACCCACATGCATTTTCATATATTTTTCATATATACATATATATAATATATATAAATATATGAAATATTGATGTGGGTACTCAAATGAAAGGTCTCGATGAGTGTAATGTCAGGGTGAGCTTATATCTTTAAAAATGTCAATAGGTCACAAGATACAAGGTCGTTTCTTAATTATGTTAAATTGCACAGTACTTTCTTAACTATTGACGTTTTTAAAAATATAAGCTCATTCCGATATTACACTTATCAAGAGCTTTCATTTGAGTACCCACATGCATTTTGATATATTTTTCATATATAAGTATATATAATATATATAAATATATGAAATATTGATGTGGGTACTCAAATGAAAGGTCTCGATGAGTGTAATGTCAGGGTGAGCTTATATCTTTAAAAATGTCAATAGTTCTCAAGATACAAGGTCGTTTATTAATTATGTTAAATTACACAGTACTTTCTTAACTATTGACGTTTTTAAAAATATAAGCTCATTCCGATATTACACTTATCAAGAGCTTTCATTTGAGTACCCACATGCATTTTGATATATTTTTCATATATAAGTATATATAATATATATAAATATATGAAATATTGATGTGGGTACTCAAATGAAAGGTCTTGATGATTGTAACATCGGGATGAGCTTATATCTTTAAAAATGTCAATAGTTCACAAGATATAGGGTCATTTCTTAATTATGTATCTAATTAGTATCTAATACTAAAAAACCGATTTTATCATATAACTATTCTAGACACCAAATTTTTCACATTCTCTTAATAACATAGATTATTTTAAAAAAATAATTTTAAAGCTTTTAATTTTCTATTTGTAGAAAACGAAGGCAAAACCAACACAACAGAAGACAATTCACGTTCTGGTTATTCAAACGTCTACGACTGGCGCCCTTCAGTTGAAAAGACTGACGTTATGCGAACCATGGAAGCTATTGAAGGTTTGTTTAATCAAAAACTTTTTTCATTCACTTCAATACCCTCAATTAATCATAAATTTCTATTAAAGAAGCTCAACCCGATTCAGCCCAAACGGACAAATCACCCTGGAGAAAATCAAGTTTAAACGTTCCCAACAGTCCCGAAGAAATAGACCCTCGATACTCCCGACGGATAAGATCTCGCCTGACAAACGACAACGTTTTGGGTTCAAGTACATTGCAAGCAATAAGAGAAGAAGAGCGAAAGAAAAACAAACCAAACGAAGTATCCAACGAAGGCCAAGACGAGCTGACAATTTATCTCCGTACCCCAAGTGTCTCCGCGCCAAGTTCAGTGGCCCGAAGATTCTCAAAATCCACAAAAAAGTCCGAAGAAGATAAATCATCAGTCAGCGATAAGATCGAAATCGACTCAGATAACATCGAGACGCCTCCCGTGACACGTCGAGTGTTCAGTCCTCCCCGGGAAGTGAAACCCGTGGACAAAGAGCCTTGCAAACGCGAGCGCTGCAGCAGTTCTATTACAGCCCGCGATTTCACGAAAGTATCTGCTAGCAGCACTCCTAATAAACCAACAACAGAAAGTGACCTCGGAAGCGGTAACTTTGACCGCTACGCCGCAGCTCGCAAGACCAGACGCTACAAGAAGAGCCAAGACAACCCAGTAGACAAAGATAGCACCGGAGTTTCTTCAGAGCTTGAAGACAAACCTCAACGTCCTAATACTTTGTCTCTCTCAGAAGATCTTGATGAAGATAAAATGCTGAGACTTTGGCAAGATAAATTAAAGCGCCGACACGCGTCTAATGACTTTGAGTCTGCTTTGACGGAGATCGCTGCCAAGTCTAATACCGAGGAAGTTAATCAGCGATTAGCAAGGCATAGAAGTTCGCGATTGCCTATCACTCAACCGGCTCCAGTCGTCGCGGTTACTAATACTGTTTTGAGTCCAGTTATGCAAGAGTCGCGGCCCAGGGAGATGACTCCGGTCTGGCCTGAACGAGCAGTCTCTTGTCGGGAGAGACATCGCAGCATGATTGATCCCAGTCAAGTTCGCGAAGCTATGAGGTTGACCAGCAATCCGCCCAGTCGCGTTAATGAAGCCAATGCTGTTGTTATTAGCACCAATGGAGACCAAGAAGTGGTTCCAGCTTTGCGTGTGACTTCTCCAGAGCCTAAGAATGACCAGGTTAAAGAAAAACAGAATATTGAAAGCTTGGTAACTGTAAAAGGAATTGATAAGGTTGATAAAAGTTCGTCTAGTCCCAATAAAACTTCACCGGTCTTCAAGAGCAAGTTTTTACCAGAGGTTAATATCTCCTCGACACATTTGGTGAAAGGCAAGGAGCTGGAGCTCAATGATGAAGGCTTTGAAGAGACACAGAGTCTCGTTTCAGAGACTCTTAGTCAGGAAACTTCATCGGGTAACTATGAAACTGATATTCATGATTCGCCACGTTGCTCTCCGGCTGAGATGAGGTATGTTAAAGAGGCCGAGCCGAAGAGAGTGATTGGCAAGGATGAGATTGCGAGGCTCAAGTCTTTCAGGGCGAGGACCAAGCCGGAGGAGAGCGACAAGACTGGCTTTTTGAAGAAATCGGAAAGTCCGAAGCGCGAGCTCAAGAAAATTGACTCGAGTAAGAAGATTGTGCCGAATAAAACTGTCACTGGGCTGACTCGGAATCCGGTGGAAAAGTCGGCTTCTAGGAGTAGTTTGAGGAGTTCTAAGAGTTCTTTGAATAGTGCGAGCTCGGTTAATACTGTTAGGAAGTTAGCGCCAAGCCATCCGCAGCTCAGGGGGTATACTTCGGCTATTTGTGCCATGACCAGTGATCTGAGGAAAAATTCTAGGTCGCTGGTTAAAGAAGGCGGTAAAGAGGGAGAGAAGCGGCAGGTGGCTACGAGGGTGGGCAGTAAGATTCCTGCTAGCAGGAGCAGCAGTAGCGAGAGCAGTGTTGGTCCCGTGGTACGAAATGTTCGAAAAATTCAGTCAGTAAGTCGATGTTTTATTTTTAGTAGATTTTATAGAAATTCAAATTTTGGATTGGTCTTCATGTCAGAATTTTCAAAAAAATTTTTTACATCCTTATTCCTCCTTATATATACGGTTCTATGATTCTATATCCGCGGACAAAATATCCTCGGACAAAAATATCATTGTGATAAAAAATCCACACAGTAAAAAATTTTGCGTCATTGCGTCAAAAAATTTTGTGTTAAAAATTTTTATGTTAAATATTTAACATTTTTTTGTGTTGATTTAATACAATAAATGTTAAATTTACACTTAAAAGTGTTAAATATTTAACACAAAAATTTTTTGACGCAATAACGCAAAATTTTTTACTGTGCACTGGATAAAATATCCATAGATAAAAAATCCGTGGACAAAATATACAAAAATTAACAAATCAAATCGAGGTTCTAATTAGCAAATTGTCTAACTCCGTTTTAGAGAATCTTCCATTTGTAGGAAAAAAACAATTAGTTAAAAGTTTATTATCACTTTAAAAAACCATTTAATATCATTAATATCTAATAAAGGTATAATATTTTGGTTGGAATCATTCAAATAATTTATAATTGGACTATTGCTACATCAAAATGTTAAAAAATCACCCTCTAAGAAATAAGGAGTTTGACAAATTGCTAATTAGACCTTCGAAATACAACTAAATTTTTGCGTACTGAAGGTACGAAACAAAACAAAAAATCATCAAAAGTTATTGATAAATTATTGAGGGTTATTTTAACACATTTTTAATATTAAAAATATTATTGAACTTAAAAATATTTTGTCCACGGATTTTTTATCCATGAATATTTTATCTCGCGGATTTTTTGTCTTAAGGATATTTTGTCGGGGATATAGAGCCCGGTTACCATATATACGATATAACCAGCCTTGTCTTTACTCTAACTCCCACAATTTTCAACGGATCTTCATCAAACTTTGCGTTCATATTCTAAGGATAATTACCAATACAAGATTAAGTTCGAGGATGAGCTTAATCCGTCGGATATTTAAGAAATACGAGCTGATAAAATTTCAAAAAATTGCGAAAAATTCAAAATTTTTTGGCTCTCCTTGCAATAACTTTTAAATACGATAATTTATCATATTTCTGTAAATTACACCTTAAAGCTTCTTTAATAATCTTCAATTTCCATGCTTATTTATTGCTCTAAACTAAATCTAAATCAATTAGATCAGGAATAAGAGCAGATTAAAAATTTCAAAAATCGCGAAAAAATTCAACTATTTTTGATCCGCTGTGCAATAACTTTTCGTATTCTTGTAAATTGCTTCTAAAAGCTTATCAAATAAGCTTTAATTTACATGCTTTATCATTATTCTAAATTCATTGCATCAGAAATTTCAGCAAATTAAAAGTTATTTTTTTTTTTATTCATTATGAAATCTACTTTCATTTTGGCCCTTTTTTTTATTGGAATATAATTGATGATATTGGTTTCATTTTAGGGAATAAGTGAAAGCACGAGACCAAGACCTGTTGTTTCCCGTAGCAGCAGCAGTGTATCGACCCCGATGCTTCAAAATCGCACTCCAAGCTCAAAGACTTTGACGTCGACTCCCAGTAGGAGTAAACTGGTCCAGCCTCGCAATCATAGCTTCATGAGACCTACCGCTGCTAGTGTCAATAAAGGTTCAATATCTAATTTACCTAAAAGCATTAAAAGTCTGGTTAAATAATTACAATCATTAATAGTTATAATGATAATCATAACAATAATTACTAGAGCCTAATTACGGAATATTGGTCAGATAAAAAAATTTTTTTCATAAAAGTTCTTTATAATTTAATTTTATAAAAAAAATGTCTCAATTTTTTTAAGAGCAATTAGAAAGTCGTTATTTCAATTTTTATAATTAGCAAAAATTTCAATCATTTATTATGAATTTAAATTGTAAGAGAAATTTTTTGTAAAAAATTAAATTTTCAACTTCTTTATAAAAAATTTTTTACAAGACTTTTTTCTGGAAAAATCTTGGCTCTAATAATGACAATAATGACAATAAACTATAGAAGAAATAAATAGAATAATTTATTATCGGAAAATAGCAATCGGACTGATTAAAATGCTTTAGATACAGGCGGTCTCACGTTATTTGTCAACGACTAGTATTATAAGATCTTTAAAAATTGATTAACTTACTAACCGTCGATTTATAAATAAATATTATTTATACATATAAATTATAATTTAAACTAAAATCAAATGTAGTATTGTAAGAACGTTTTATATATAAATAAGAAATATAGATTATAAATACAGATAATACACATTCAGCACGATTTAAAATGTCACGGTTCTGGTTATTACAGTCGATAAATTTGTATTTTTTTTTACTCTCTAATAAATACAATTACAACGATTACCAAAGTTTGACGAAACCAATAAAAACGTACAGATAGCCGCTTAGTCTTCTATATGAGCTCGATTATAATTACTCATTATAAAAGCTGTTAAAAGCAGTCTTCCGAGTTTCAATTTAACGGAGTAAATAATTGTTTATTGAATGTTTTATAAATAATAATAAATAATAATAATAATAAATAATATATTAATAATAACATTTAAGTGCCATGTGACTTGTGACTGAGCTGGGGTATTTTGAAAGTAAACAATTTCTCCAATTAATTTATTAATTTATCAACGTTATTACCGGTCACTTTTTATCTCGAGGCATTCACTTAATATTTAATTAAATATAAACAATTACTGGTACTTAGTGTTATTTATCCAGATAATTTTTTATGTTGATTAATAACTTAAAGAGGATTAATCAAAATTGTTATAGTATTTTATATGATTATTAATTATAATTAATTTATACGAAAAATTGAAGAGTAATAAATGAATAAAATTTAATTTTAAGAATTTTTTATTTTAATTAATGTAATTTTTAATTGCAGTAAAAGCACTTCGGTATACATTTATAATATATTTATTTTATATATTTATCATATATATAATATAATATCTATATAATCCTTTATGTTGTACAAATATTGATGTATGTACATAAATTTTCGTATTTACAAAAATTTACTTTAATATTATCTATGTGTACATATATTTTAGCAGATAAGGTACTAGTATACATATTTACTTTTAACGTAAATACATATTTTGAAGATCATAGTTTAGCCCATCTTTACATGTACGCTTGAGGGCCATTCACTAATTACGTAAGGACAATTTTGGTGACTATTGTCTCCCTTCTACCCTTATGTAAGTATACGTAAGATTTTATCTTGATCTTCTAAATAATAAACTGTTATGCACTGCACGGAAAGAACAAGATGATACTGGATATAATTCCAGATTATACTGAGTGAAAAAAGATTTCAGATAGTAGCTACTATAATCCAGATTACAATGAGTATAATCCAGATTGCAATGAGTATAACCTAGATATCACGCAGTATAATCTGGATTTTTCTGGCTACTATCTGAATTTTTTTTTACTACAGATATCACTGAGTATAATCGGGTATGATATCCAGTGTCATCTTGTTTTTTCCATGTGAGAAAAAAAAAATTTTTGTCCAGAAAAAAATTTCTTGGCCTAAAAATTATTTAAAATTAATTTTGGTTTTTTGACAAAAAAATATCAATATCTATTATGGTAATAAAATATTGGCATTAATTTTGATAGATTAACAAACGAATAGGTTCACTTGAATTAAACAAAAAATTCGATCAATTCTTGAGACAAGAAAATATATTCTTGAAAATTACACTGAAAAAAAATATTAATTAATTCAAGAGAAAAATTCTTGAACCAAGAAAACAAAAAGTTTTTGAATTAAGTAAAATTTATTTAAACCAAGAAAAATTTCTTAGCTTAAGAATTTTGTACTCAAATCAAGAATATGAAATTCTTCAAAATTGTTTAATTGATTTAAGTGAATTTTTTTTTCTGTGTATCAAGAATATATATTCTTATGACAAGAAAATTTTCTCAAGAGTAGTACTATTTTTTCTCAGTGTGTTAGAAAAGGATTAGTTTCACTAAAACTTACAGGTCAACGTGGATTCATCATTTTTATTCTTTAACAAGTAATAATATTTTTTAACAAGAAATGTTTTTTATTTTTTAAATAATAAAAATACGATAATACATGAAAAAATGTACTATAATTTTTCTATAGAATCAAACATGGATAACAATAAAAATATATGAAACTTTAATGTTTTTTTTTTTTTTACTAAACAATAAAAATTATTTAAATAAAATAAAAATTCGTCTATACACGGAAAGAACAAGATACCACTGGATATCATCCCAGATTAAACTGAGTGAAAAAAAATTCAGATAGTAGCTAGTATAATCCAGATTACAATTATAATCCAGATATCACGCAGTATAATCTGGATTTTTTTAGCTACTATCTGAAATTTTTTTTCACCACAGATATACTAAGTATAATCTAGGATATCCAGTGTCATCTTGTTCTTTCCGTGTACACTTTTAAATTAAGAAAATTATTTGGAATCAAAAATGGAATTAGATTTTTAATACCCTTACGTAATTAATGAATGGCCCTTTAGCTTATTATACTGACATAGTACATCAAAATATATTTATTTATTATCTATTAAATACCTTCTACGAGTCGGGTGATGCACGACAGCATGACTTATTAATTAATTTATCAATTAATCATTACAATTATTGATTAATTGAAAATTAATTTTTCTATGAAACAAATGGATTTACATTTACAAAAAGTATTGATTTCAGTCTTTAACCACTTGAGCAACAATAGTTACAATATTACATCAGGCAATTTGTCAATAAACTCCTTATATAATATTTATAATTAACTCGCCAATATTATATTTTTATAAATTGGGTAAACTTTACTTTGGAATACTTTTTTAAAATACTCCTTTTTTTTTTCTTTAATATTTCTTGATATATTTATCAGCAGTCTTATTTGCAGTGTTAGTTGTAAGTAAATAATTTTTATGAAAATTAAGTTAGCCGACATTTAAAAATTTTTTTTTCATTAAAAAAATAAAAAAAAAATTTTCATTTCAATGAAATTTAAAAAACTGTAAGTGTAATTTTTAAAAAATATTTTTTTGTTCTAATTTAATTATTAAAAAAAAATTAAAAATGTCGGCTAACTTTAGTATTATATTTTTATGAAAATTAAGTTAGCCGACATTTAAAAATTTTAAAGATTTTTTTTTATTAAAAAAATGATTACAAAAAAATAAAAAAAAAAATTTCATTTTAATGAAATTTAAAAAACTGTAAGTGTAATTTTAAAAAAATATTTTTTTGTTCTAATTTAATTATTAAAAAAATAATTAAAAATGTCGGCTAATTTTAGTACTATATCTTTTTTACAGACAGATATTTTAATCATTTTTTATCATGAATAAATTTAGTAAACGGAGTAAAAAAAATGTTTTCGTAATGAAAAAATTGACTAAAATGGAAATTATGAAATATTTATACATGCAGTGATTGAATAAGATTAATTGGCGAGTATGAAAGTGTAACTACGATAAAATGGAGTTGAGTAACAATAAATAGTTAGTTAAATGAAATTGTGAAAGTACTTGTAGAAGAAAAAAAATTTTTTTTTTAAATATACATACAAATGATGAAAAGATCAGATAAGAAGAAGATAAAGAATGAAGTGAAGAAGAATAATTAGTGACTAAAATAATAATAACTAGTAATTAGTGTGTAATTTGGCGATCTTTGAAGTCGAGGGAAATGGGACCCTTGGGTGCAAGAATGTACTCAAACTGCAATTGCAGCTCGTCTTTAGCGACTATTTCGTATTGACGTACTACTTTAGAGACGATTAGTTGAAGCGCCTTCTCGACGAACCGCTTGCCGGGGCATATTCTGCGTCCAAACCCAAAAGGCTGCACCAGAAGCGGGCTGTGGGGTGCGAGGGGGCTCAGCCATCTCTCGGGCACCCATTCCTTGGCATTCTTGAAATTACAGTCCTGTAAACCTGCTATCCACGTGTGCAAAAGAACAACAGTCTGCAACGGATAAAAAATAAAAATAACTTCAGGTCTATTTATAATTTTCCCGAAATTTATGCTAGTTTTTGTTTAAATCTTGGAAACTTACACCCGCCTCCACTTCGCGGCCAGACAGCTTAATTGGTTCGTCTAAAATTCTTGCGATACAAGGTGTCGTGGGGATTACCCGAAACGCTTCAGTGATACAGGCGCGTAAATATTTTGCGCTGTTGAGATCTTCAGCCGCGATATCGCAGCCTGCTGGAGCCAGGTTTATAACTTCTTCGTAAAGCTCTTTCTGGACCGCCGAGTTGCTTCCAATTAAATGGAAGATAAATACCAGGGTGTTACCTAGCTGCAATTCAATTTCATTGTTTGTAATCTTTCACTTTTATTTACAATAAATAATCTTTTTTTATTATTATTATTATTATATTATAAAGTTTTTTTTTTTTTTTTTTAACTTCAATAATAATTTTTTTATTTAAAGAAATTCTATAAATTGGCAGATCTGCTAACTTTAGTATGATTAAAAAAATTATGAATTGAAAAATAAAAATTAAATTGGCGGACATCTAAAAATTTTTATAATTTTTTTTATTAAAAGAAAAATAAAAACAAATTTTTTTTGGGCTTATAAAGATGGAATTTTTTAAATAAATTTTATTGCTATAATGTAGGTGTTTAGAATTTTATAAAAAGTATCAGATGTCTCTCTATTACAGTATCATAAAAAATTGACAAATATCTGCTAACTTTAGTATGACATTAAAGTTATACAGTAGTTATTTGACCATTTAAAAAATGTATTTCAACAAACAAATTTCTTCCCAAAAATTATTGAAAAAAATTCAATTTTTTAATTTTTAAAATTTCTACTTATCAATTTTTTTTGCCAACTTATTTGTCAAAAAAAAATTCTTAAAATTATCAAATATCTGGTAAATTAATTTTTATAACTTCAGTGTCATTAAAAAACAAAAAGAATCATAATTAAGTGAAAAAATTGTGAAGTTAAACTGTATTTATTGAAAATAAATACCGTGTGTATTCCAGCAGCTATAAAATCGACAATAGCAGCTCTCTTGTCCTTGATATTAAGATTTTTCTCCCTCAAAATGGACTGAAAAACAGCCTCCACCGGTTCATCATGCGCGTTTTCATTCTGTTCTCTTATTGTTGTGTCCAGCAGCTCGGAAATAATGCTGAAACAAAAATTCCTCAAAATAACATCCAATTTACCATGAAATGCAAGTCTTAAATAATAATCTATTTCTAGATGCATAAATTAGAAATGACCTCGTGTCTTGTAAACTATTGACATTTTTAAAGATATAAGCTCACCCCGATATTACACTCATCAAGACCTTTCATTTGAGTACCCACATCAATATTTCATAAATTTGTATATATTTATATATATTATATATATATGTATATATAAAAAATATATAAAAATGTATGTGAGTACTCAAATGAACGCTCTTGATGAGTGTAACATCGGCATGAGCTTATATCTTTGAAAATATCAATAGTTAAGAAAGTACAGTGCAATTTAACATAATTAAGAACGACCTTGTATCTCGTGATCTATTGACATTTTTGAAGATATAAGCTCATCCCGATGATACACTTATCAAGACCTTTCATTTGAGTACCCACATCAATTTTTCATATATTTCATATATTTATATATATATATATATGAAAAATATATAAAAATGCATGTGGGTACTCAAATGAAAGCTCTTGGTGAGTATAACATCGGGATGAGCTTATATCTTTGAAAATATCAATAGTTAAAAAAATACAGTGCAATTTAACATAATTAAGAAATTATCTTGTATCTCGTGAATTATCGACATTTTTAAAGATATAAGCTCATCCTGATGTTACACTTATCAAGACCTTTCATTTGAGTACCCACATCAATTTTTCATATATTTATATATATTATATATATATATATATATATATATATATATATATATATATATATATATATATATATATATATATATGTATATATGAAAAATATATAAAAATGCATGTGGGTACTCAAATGATAGCTCTTGATGAGTGTAACATCGGGATGAGCTTATATCTTTGAAAATATCAATAGTTAAAAAAATACAGTGCAATTTTACATAATTAAGAAATGATCTTGTATCTTGTGAACTATTGACATTTTTAAAGATATAAGCTCATCCTGATGTTACACTGATCAAGACCTTTCATTTGAGTACCCACATCAATTTTTCATATATTTATATATATATTATATATATGTATATATGAAAAATATATAAAAATGCATGTGGGTACTTAAATGAAAGCTCTTGATGAGTGTAACACCGAGATGAGCTTATATTTTTAAAAACTTCAATAATTAAGAAAGTACAGTGCAATTTAACAAAAGTCATTATTTAATAAATCAAAATTTTATTTATTTATAGTTCACAATTACACTGCAGTCACATAGTGACTGCAAGGTTGCTAGTAAATAATAAATAAACAAGTAAGTATAAATAAAAAATAAAATTCTTCGAGAACTTACCTGTAAATTTCATCCTCACTCTCGATCAATTGTTTGTAAGCCTTTGTGGGTAATATTTTCCAAAGCGGTAATCCGTAAAATGCATCGCGAGAAGCAGTAAAATGTATTCTCACGGCTCTGGCCAACCTCGCAGTAAGACAACTCGAATTGGGCGTTAAAAATCCCAAATGTCTTCCGAGAATTAACGTACACGTAGCTGAAACAAACTTTTGCTTTAATACCTGGGCTCTTAACTTCTCAACTAAAAATCTATTATTATACATTTAATTTATTTGATTAAAAAAAAGATACTTACTCTCAAGACCAACTTTGTATGCGATGTCTTCGAAAGAGTGGACAGTGTCTCCGGTCCTGTGATAATTTATGAGATCAATCAGTTCGTCAGATACTTGATTGAGGGCGGGGAAAAATCCGAGGACTGTGCTGGCTCCCATGAGCTCTGGCGTAAGAGCTTCTCGCAATTTGTGCCATGTTTCCCCCTGCCTGGAATTATAAAAAATTGGTTCGGCATTAAAGTGGTATTATTATCCCTTAAATTACCTTCACTTGTATATTGTGTTTTTTATTGCAGGTTGTTTGTTGGATGGTAGGTTGGTTAGTTGGTTGTTTGTCAGAGGAAGAATAAAGGACGTAATAAACGTGACTTACTCGTTGACAAGGCCAAGATTGGTGTAACGATCTTGACGAGATCGTCTGTAAGATGATATGACCTCCTGAGGTGGGCGCATCGGGTACCTGCAGCCCCGGCGTATCACCAGCTCAATGTCATGCCGTGAAAATACTGATATAACTGGATGGTTCCACAGCGCTTCCTCCTTGCACAGCGGACCGTACCTTTGATTCATGTCTGCTCTTAAATCAGGGATTAGTCACCAGTTGATCCATCAGTCAAGTACTAAGTTTTTTATTTTTAGTACACGGAAAAAAGTAAACTGTAATATTCACTCGAATTCCGGTTAATTTTTATAGTTTCAAACAGTAAACCGGACATCGAGGTGGCAAAAATATAAATATTACAGAACTTAATGTAGAAAGTATAAAAGCCACAATTTATAATTTAATATCCAAAATAAGTGATTAGTAGCTGTCACTATAATAAATAATGATTTTTTCATCTTAAAAAATTACAGTTTCAAACAGTAAAAATTGCCATTTCAATATATAGTCCATATTATGAGGAGAAGGGGAACTTAGATGAAAGAGAAGGGGGTCTCACTCTGGGAGAATTTAACATTTGAAACAGTAAAAATTATACTTTTAAATTATACATTTTACCAGTCCAAACAAGTCAATAATTACAGTTTTATTTTTAGCGTTGCGTTTAAAATTTACCATTTTACTTTGTAAATATTGACGTTGCTCATATTAGAAATTTACTAACTTTATTTTATACTTTTTACATATCATAAGATCATTTTTTAGGCACGAAATGATAAATATCAAAGTCTGAATTCTTAATTATTATACTTTAACATTTTAGACATTTACATAGCGAATATTACTGTTTGAAATAGTATTTTCTACCATGTAAAGAGTAAATTGTAACGTTTAAATTGTAAATATTATAAAGTGAATAGTAAAATCACGATTTTACTGTTTGAAATGGTAATTTTTAGCAGTTGATCATTACTTATTATAAATCGACTATTATTTATTACAGTTTACTTTTTTCCGTGTAGATTTAATAGAAATCTAACTATTGCATTTCGGCTGCCCAATTTTAACACACAGTACACGGAAAAAAGAAAACTCGAAAAATTACATTATAAACAGTAATAATTGTCCCGTCGTATTCAAAATTAGAAAAATTACAGTTCGAAATAAAATTTTTTTAAATTCAAACTTTGAATTTTAATTTTCAGAGCTTTCAATGTAAATATTACATTTTACAATGTAATTCTTATAAAATCTGTAATAATTACAATCTGAAACTGTAATTTTTCCAGTTTTCATCACGGAGCGCCACGTTACATTATATATTGTAATTTTTCGAGTTTTCTTTTTTCTTGCTGCATTTTTTATAACTTTTGAACCTTAATTTCAAGTATTTTTTCTTAAAAATATTTAGATTCAAGTATTTTCTATTCATAAATCAAATTTTTCATCAATTTGGCAGGCAAACTTTTTTTTTAATAAGAAAAATTTTTAAAAATTTTTAAATGTTAGTTACTGTGTTTTGAAATTGGGCAGCCGATTTGTTCTCATGACGCAACTTTTGAAAAATTTTGCTATTTTCTGACTCAGTTCCTCAAGCTGGTTAAGAAAATATCATGAATTCAAAAGTTCATATATGTATGTATTTATAATCTTAGACGAATACCAAGGCCAAGTTCAAAGATAAGCTTAATCGGTCAAGTAGTTCAGAAATTATAGGGTTCCAAAATTTTCAAAATCATACACGGAAAAATGTAAACTGTAATAAATAATAGTCAATTTATAATAAGTAATGATCAACTGAAAAAAATTACCATTTCAAACAGTAAAATCGTGATTTTAATAATCATTTTGTAATGTTTATTATTTAAATGCTACAATTTATTATTTATATGGAAGAAAATACTATTTCAAACAGTAATATTAATATTACTAAACAATAATAATACAGTTACTAAATTTCCAATACAAGCAACGTCAATATTTACAAAGTAAAATGGTAAATTTTAAACGCAACGCTAAAAATCAAACTATAAATATTGACTTGCTTGGACTGGTAAAATATATATTTTAAGGTTGTACGGACACTAATGCACTTTTGAAGATCGGAAGCTAATTTTTTGATATGTTGTAAATTGCTATATTATACGTCTAAATTGATTTTTTGGAATAAATCTGGCGTAGGGTTATCGTTTAATAAATTATTAAAAAATTGAAATTTATCATGTAGCCTATAAAAACTACTGGCGAATGGCACATATATCGATTTATGTGACTACCTCTGAGGATGATTAAAAAACAAAAAACTTATATTTTAATCAACCAACTTTCGTAGAATACGTTATAAATAAAATGAAAATTTTCTGAAATTTACTGTTTCAAATGTTAAATTCTCCTACATTGAGACCCCCTTCTCCTCATCTGAGTTCCCCTTCTCCTCATAGAATGGACTATATATTGAAACAGCAATTTTTACTGTTTAAAACTGTAATTTTTTAAGATGGCAGAGTCGTTATTTACTATAGTGACAGCTACTAATCACTTATTTTCGATATTAAATTATAAATTGTAGCTTTTACACTTTCTTTATTAAGTTCTGTAATATTTATATTTTTGCCACCCAGATGTCCACTGTACTGTTTGAAACTATAAAAATTAACCGGAATTAGTTTACTTTTTTCCTTGTAAAAATTCATATTTTGGTAGATTCTTTCGCGCATAACTTTCGAATGAAATAACTTATCGAATTTTTGTAAATTGCATTTTAAAGAACATTAAACGAGCTTCAATTTTTATGCCATTTTATTCTCCTAAACTTAAAATAATCTATTCGTCTATAGGCTTTCAATGAAATTTTACTTTTGCAGTCATTTTTTCGATCAATTTGTCCAATATATCTGATAAAAATCTATTTATATTTTTATCTTTGTTCTCAATGAATTTTTTTTTTGTATACAATTCTAGTAGTTTTTTTTTTCTATTCATTGTGAAATCTACTTTCATTTCGGCCTTTTTATTTTTATAATTATTAACTTCCTCATTTATTACTAATCTAATCAGATTAATTGGGTTTTACACTTGAGAAAAATTTTTTTTTAGAAATATTTCTTCATTGATGATGACAAATCATCAAGACGTAAGATTCTTTTTATATTAATTTTTTTTTTTTGGATTAAATTGATAATAAAAAAAAAAATTTCTCGCCTAATTGAGACATTGATAAGATAAATTTTTCGGCGGATTTTATTAATGAAAAAAACCGATGATAAAATATTTAAAATTAATTATTTTATGTAACTTAATATTTAAAGAAATGAATTAAAGAGTTTTTTCTCAAAAATTAGCATCACTAAGTATAAACAATTATCGATAAAATTACTAATCCCCGGACAACAAGAATTGAACTGTGACCCGGTAATTTTTTTATCCAGTTTAAAAATATGTTAATATTATGAAATAATAAAAAAACTGCATCTAATGCAAAAAAAAATTTCAATGTCAATTTAAATGAGTGTTGAGTATTGAAGCATGAATAATTTATATCAAGGTTTAAAATGATTGGACGTAATAAGAATAATTCAAATATAATATTACGAGGGTCAGTAACTGGGACTATTGAGAGTGTTCCGGAAATTAATTCTTATTTAATTATACTACAACTGATTTCATAATCATGATTTATAGTTCAAATAATTAAATGATTGTTGACATTAAGTTATTGTTACAGTGAAAGTACCAGACGTACTATCATTTGCTATTATTATCATTTTTATTTTCTTCTCTTTTTTATTGGGAAGAAACAATCAAATAGTCAACTCAATAATATTTTTACAATTGATAATTTTTTTTTTTTTAACTGTGAAATATAAACAGCTCGGCTGCCTCATTTTAAAACACAGTAACTGACAATTTTAAGATTTTTAAAAATTTTTCTTATTAAAAAAAAAAGTTTGCGCGCCAAATTAATAAAAAATTTGATTTGTGAATAGAAAATAAATATTTTTAAGAAAAAATACTTGAAATTAAGGTCTAAAAGTTATAAGGAATGCAGCAATACTAAAAATAAATCCAAAAGACCAGTAGATTTCATAATGAATAAAAAAAAAAACTACTAGAGGATTGTATAAAAAAAAAAAAATAAAAAACCAGTGCAATAGAAAATTTCATAATTGGCATAGCAGAATAGGACCTAATTTTGAGACTACACATATGATATGGTACTCAAATTGAAGCTTATTTAAAGAGCTTTCAGATGCAATTTACAGAGATTCAATAAATTATCCCATTCAAAAGTTATTTGACTAAGAAAGTGAAAGTGAAGAAATATGATTTTTTAAAATTAAAAAAATTTTGAAATCCTTGAATTTCTAAATTATTTGATCGATTAAGCTCATCTTCGAACTTGACTTCGATATTTATCTCTACAATAAGTATGTTAAGTTTGGTGGAGATCCGTTGCTAATTGTAGACACTATCGTCCTGACAAGTGACGTTATATCCCATAAATATATAAATATCTTTTATTAAAAATTTGATGTGACATTTTCATTTTTGCCGCTTTTCGTTGCTATGGTGACCACTTTGGCAACGGTTACCATAGCAACGGTTACTATGGCAACGGTTAAATATTAAGGAGTAAAATTTGTAAAAATATTAATTAATTAAATTGTCGATAATAAACATTTTGACAGAAGCGCGCAATGCGCGTTTGATTTTTAGTATATATAAACTTTTGAACTATATACATTTTCTGAATCCGCTTGACGAGCTGAGTTGAAATATACACTGATAAAAAATTTAACTTGACTCAAGAGCCAAAATCTTGAACCAAGAATACCATTTTGAAGAAAATGAGTTTCTTGAGTCAAAAAATCACTCTTAATTTGAGTAAATTTTTCTTGTCTCAAGAATTTATTTCATTTTCTTTTTCATTTTCTTCAAAATGATTTTGGCTCTTGATTCAAGTTAATTTTTTCATCAGTGTTGTAAAATTTTTCAAAAGTTCCATCATGAAGACCAATGCAATAGTTAAATTTCTATGAAATCTACTAAAAGGTATAAAAATTTTGCAGTTACTGTGTTTTAAAATTGAGCAGCCGAGCTGACTTAAAAATTTTAAGTTTTATTATACACGTGGTGATATAAATTTCTTTGATATGCAATTTATAATTTTAAGTGAATAAATTTTATTTAAAAATAAAACATACCTTTGTATGCATCGTGAATTTTATCCATTTCGTAGCGTCCGAACCACGAAAAGATCCACCTGGTCCCGAGAACTGGTATCGGCACGGGTCCGGGAATCTTTTCTGAAATAAAATCCAGTTTAGTGATAAGCTCAGTTTTCGCTACTGAATACTTTAATAGCTACGAAAAATTTAATCATTCTTATTATTATTATTTTTGTTATTACAATCGGTGACGATTTTAGATTACATTTAAATTCAGCTGACGTTTGAAACCCGACGACGTGGTTACCGTTATATGTTTATAAAACTGGCTTCATCAGCTAATAATTTCTGATATAATGATTATCGCGTCGGTCAGATTCGCTCATTATCATCAATCTCATTTATCGTCTATGCTTATTTAGTATACATATATGCTGCTGATACTCTCCATTCTCTCTTTCTATTGCTAAACCAGTTTTCTCCAATGTGGACTTTGATATTCTCATTCTCATTTTTTTATTTATTTTTACCTTTTTTTATCGATAGTGTCTTATTATCACTAAATTAAAAATAGTTATACTTTCGTTAACTTTATAATATATTATAACATAAAATAATAAATTAATAATAATAACAATAATAATAATGATTATCTCAGGAAAAAATATCAATTTTTAATTTCATTTCAAATCTAAGATAATAATTTATAGATCTATATTTTTTTCTTTTTTATTTTATCTTCAAACGAAAAGATAAAATAATCAATTATTTAAAAAGAATTTTAAAAAATCTTATAAAATTTTTTCATCCAATAAAAATCAATAAAGAAAATTATTTTTAAAAATTTACTTTAAAAATTTTTTTTATCCAATAAATATCAGTAAAAAAAATTATTTTTAGTCATTAAAAATGATTTAACAACCAGAGTAATAAAAAATTACTGTCGGTAATTAAAAGAATCAATTTTTCAATATTAATTGAAATAATTTATAGCTTTAACAATAAAAAATTATTTTTTAATCAATAAATAATTTTTAAAAAATTATCTAACAAGTTAAATTCTATTTTTAATTATTTAATTACGTATCATGATTCGTAAAAAAATAAAATGATTACAATACTAATTGATTTTTTATATCAATTATTTTTAAAAATAGTCTAATTGTGTTTTTTACCTTTAGAAAAAAGCCAATGGGGCCGGTAGCTTGTCGCGTAGGCCCAAATCGCCAATAGGACCCCGGTGATTATTTCAAGTAATGCCATCATGATGTCTGCAATGATTTACTGCAACATAAAAATAATATTTCTAGTAAAAAATAATCAAGGTAAAAAAATAAAAAAAAATCTATTAATGTAATATTAGTCAGCGGTTAATTTAATCTCAGCAAAGACAAAGATCCATACAATTATAATTGACCGATAAGTTTGATTATTTCCGCAGTAGTAAAGTACTGATTACTGTCGGCCTTAAACAATTTATCTTTTGTTTATTTATTGACTTCCTGCGGCTTCAATTGCTCGGTTTAACTTAGAATTGCTCTAATCATTTTGATCGCTTTCCGTTCGAGAGATACTATTATAAATATAAATATTCAACGCGAATTAATATTTTATATTTATATAGATCTGAGCGGTATCTTGCGATACAGAAACAAGATATTCAACTTGTTTACTTTCATTAAACAAATTAAATGATAGATAATTATAGAATAAATTTTTTTTTTATAAAAAATAATTTATTATTTATATTTTAATAATTTTTTTACATAATCCTTTTTGTGATACTTAATTTTTTTTTAAACAGAAAATTGCCAGATGTCTGCTATTTTCAGTATTATAATTAGAGCAACAGATGTACAATTTTTTAATTAATTTATGTCGGAAAAAAACTAAACAATTATATATTATGACAGTTTTAAATTATATTTATTTTAACAATTATATTCTATTAGTATGAGTGTCATTTTTATTATTTTAATCCAGAATAATTAAATTTCTAAGATTAAATATTTTTTTTTAATTTATAGAATAATTTATCAAAAAAAAAGTGTCAAAAAATTATCAGTTTGCTATTTCAATTATCGCAATATTATACTACTTAATATACAATCCTCATGCGTGAAATATGATTAATGAATATGATTAGAAGTGAGTAAGTTATTGTAAAATTAGATCACGCAACATACGATTATCAATTTTTTTTTTTTTTTTTTCCAATAATATTTATATATAATATAAGAAAAAAAAATTATCATAGATAACGCACGTTGTGTTTTATTTGTATTGCGAAAGTTATTAAGTCGGGGTTAATGTATGCGTATAAATGTTGCAAAATTTCATTGTCATCCGAACTAAATATTCATTAACAGTAATATATAAATGGAAATATATATAATATATAAAAAGCACACTGTTAACTTGATATATTTAATAATTTACAATAGAATACATTATATGGGTTATCAAATGAGGGTAATTGCGTTAATGGTGAATGACCGATAATCATAATTTCTAAATACTCATTTTAGAACTATTTTATTGCCCATAGACAATCCATACACATGTTAATTAAAACACAGGCACTAATTAATGAGCCGGAGAATTAAATAAATAAATAAACAATGTACCGAGTATCTCGTCACTAATTAAATAATTACAAAGTTATTTATTTGTTTTAAAAAATTGATCGCATTTCCGAAATAAAGCGACCTCGAATTTTAAAATGCAAATTTTGTTTATTAATTCACATTATCACTGATAATTAATTATTGAATTATTGAATAAAAAAAACAAACAATAATAATAATTAGTGGTAAAAAAAATGAATAAATAATTAATAGATAATGTAAATTAAGAAGCTTACTGGTTGTAATAGCAATAAATGTCGAAAGTAATTGATGTAATTAGTAGTAAACATCAGTAATGACCGTACGGGCGTTACTGACAGACTAAGCGAGTGTCCGAGAGTCGAGTCCGAGACAGCGTGGGTCTGGACGATTGTGATCACGCTCGAGATACTGATTATCGCAACATCTTTGCCCGTGGGTCAGGCCGGAAACTCAAATTACAATTATGACAATTGCTCTAGTACTCACTTTAGAAGGTCAAGCGCAGTCCAGATAGGATATCGGTCAGCGAACAAATATTTATTTATTATAAATAAATATTTTAATTTAAATATTGACTAATTGTTTGTAATATTTAATAGTTTAAGCGAATTAAACTTCACTAGCTAAGAAGAATAAATGAGTGAAGAAAGACTGGTGGAATAAATATATAGCTTCACTGAGCACACATGTACGTAACTTAACTTGATTGAGTCGTAAGAAAAACTGTGGAATTGGGTGACAATCGGAGTATTATTTATTGGAGACCGCAAGAAAGGGAAACTATTAATAACAGTACAACAGGTTATAAATAGTAACTATTGATAATAATAATAATAATAATAATAATAATAATTTTATTTGTAGTGATAAAAAAAAAAAAAATAATTGTAGGTGGTGTTAAAAATTGAGGAGGAAAGTGGTATTAGTCAGGCACGGGGGTGAAGCGGGATTACCGCCTCCCCAAGCGTCTGCGATCGTACTGATCCTAAAAAGTATCAGGACACGTTATATTTTTGAAAAGATAGGGGAGGAAGAAGCTAACTAAAGCTACGAAGGGGATTGGGATAGGAGGGAGATACGCGACCGTGGACAAACGTGTGGGGAGGACGAGGACTCTGTCGGGGGGACAGGAGACAGGAGGCGAAAGATAAAGTAAGGACCCGTTGCTGTTACGAGCAAAGGGGAAGAAGAAGAAGAAGAAGAAGAAGAAGAAGAAGATGCAGAAGAGGAAGATGATGAAGAAGAAGAAGAAGCAAGAAGGAAGGCGCGGAAGAGAACGGAATCCCTCATTTTTTTATCTTCTTTCTTCTTACTCCTCCTCCTCCTCCTCCTCCTCCTCCTTCTTCTTCTCGGTGTGTCCTCCTCTTACTCTTATTCTTATTCTTGCGGCTGGTACTCACACTTAACTCAACAGGCTCTCTTTTTCTACTCTTCTTTGCTTCCTTTTGTTGTGCTTGGTCTCATCTCCTCCTCTTTAAGAGTGACTCGTCTCTACTTTGTCTCTGGTGGTACTTCCCTCCTCCTTTTAGTCACGCATGCATTTTACGCACGTGTGTCGTTATCGTCGGGCACATTACAAGACTCTTCGTGTCTCATGTATATGACGCTATCACGGTTTGTTTTTTACCGAGCACTTTTCTGTTTGTTGTTTTTATAGTTTATTTTCCCACCCTTTTTCCTTTTTCAAGCTTGCTTTGTTTATTTTCGCAGCCTGGTAGCGAAAATTAACCACCGTATAGTACACCGACACACCGACAGCCTGGGACAAACTGTTCCATTCGCTTTTGCTTCATTTGGCTTTGTTCCTTTTGTTTACGGACCGAGCGAGGTATGACAACAGTCAGCTAAACTTGTTGTTTTTATTGCTGTTATTGTTGTTGTTATTGTTGTTGTTGTTGTTGTTGTAGGAAAGAACAGAGTAAAATCAAGCTAAAGTTTGGTGTAATCGGTTGGTTGTGGTTCTTTGGCGTGAGTACCACCGAGAAGAATATAATACAATAGGTATTATTTAGAAATGAGTCGAGATCTGAGACAGCAATTGTAATGGATAATTTTGTTGTTTAAGAATTATAGATAACATACTTTAATTGCAAGGAAACTGCTACTGATGAAAATTATGACATTAAGTTAGCAGTTACTTAACAATTTTTTAGTTTTGTTTAACAAAAAAAATTGTTCCAGAAAATTATTTTTAAAAAATTGCATTTTTTATTTTTTGAAATTTCTACATGTCAATTTTTTTTGCTATTATTTTTTTGTTATATAATTTTTAAAATTATTAAATATATTCTAAATTAATTTTCATTGAAAATTAAGTTAGCTGACATTTAAAAATTTTTATAATTTTTTTTTTTATTGAAAAAAAATTGAAAAAAAAATTTTTAAATCTATAAATGCAATTTTCTAAAAATATTTTTTAGCTCTAATTTAATAAATAAAAAAATTATAAATGTCGGCTAGCTTAAATTTTATCAAATAACAATGAAAAATAAGTTAGCCGACATCTAAAAATTTTTTTTTATTGAAAATTATTTTACAAATAATTTTTATTTGTAAAAAAACTTTAAAAACTACTAGTGTAATTTTTTAAAAATATTTTTTAGTTCTAATTTAATAAATAAAAAAATTATAAATGTCGGCTAACATAATTGTTATCAAATAACGATTGAGGGTTGTAACAAGTACTCATTATAATCTTATAAATAGTGACAATCATTTATTATTTATTTTTATCTAAATATATCAATTTTTCAAAAAAAAAAAAATTGATGCGTAGAAAAAATTTATGGCATTAATTAATAAAAGGAAATTGATAATAAAAGTTTTAAAAAAAATCGATCAAAGTATAATAATAGATTAAAATAAAATTGATAAATTGTTTTATAAAAAAAAAAATATTTTGAAATATTGGGGATTGTTTTTATAATTACAGATATAATTTAAACTGTTAAATTTTAATAATTATATTTAAATGAGTGATAAAATTTTGATGATAAAAATGAATAGTTTTGAAATACTTACCGATTACTGAATATATCCGGCTAACTTACGCCGCTAGTACATTAATTATCGATATTGTTCGGATTTTTGTCGTAATTACATAGAAGATAATTTTATTGTTATTTAATGGATTTAGAAAATATCAGTTCGATTTTTTTTAATATACTTAGATCAAAAATTTTAAAGTTAAAATTTTATATTTTAAAAAATATATCATTGATAGCGAAAATATTTTTAAGTCATCAATAACCTTGAAAAATTTATTAAAAAAGTAATTGACAAAAATTTAGGTTGTAAATAATTTTTTCATTAAAAGTTAAATAAAAATAACTGGAATATTTTTACTATCCCCATAAAAATTTGAGCGTCGCAATTCTTCAGCGACCAGGAGAAGAAATTAGGAGCACTACGACAACGAAAAAGACAGCGTGGTAGGTTTTGCATCAACTGGAGTATAAAAGCAACAATAAAAATAAAAAGAGAAGAAAGAAAAAGTAAAAATAAAATAAACAGGCAGATGTATTATTATGTCATACATAAGCGCGGTGCAGTGAAGCGAATCTCGAGCGGAGTAGAGTAATTTTTCTTTATTTTATCCTATCCCTTCTCTATACTCTACACTCTACTAAACCCGGTGCGTGTCTGATGCGACGAAGATGATAAATAAACCAAAAAGAAGAGATACAGGAAGGATAAACTCGGACAACAACGATCGTATTGTGTTATTTCGTGGCTGTGGTTATGGGAGCTTTTGCTCGAAGGGAATCCCACCATCCTACCGGTTCAAGCCCAACACCAAGGTATAAGGTATGAGTAAATATTAAAATTAATATATTTATTTTAAATTGCACGCCTTATAAGCAAAGCTTTGAGGTAGTGCTCTACTCTCGATATTTAAAAAAAAAAAAAACAGTTTTCTCGAAACTGAAATTGATTTTTTTTTATTTATATCTCACTTACAGGTTAATCTGAATGTACTAATATCAAGACAAATAATTTGTCAGGCACATAAAATATATTTCAATAACAATTATTTTGTTTAAATTGGTCGAAAAAATGTTCGTACTGAAATAATTTTTTTTATTATCTTAAGTAACACACGAGGGGCTTTCTCAATTAATATGAGCGTTCAATTCACTGCCGTTGAATTATTACACAGAAAAAAAAATTTTCTTGACTGGAGAACAAAATTCTTGGTTCAAGAAAATTTTTGGGTGCCTGAAGGACGACCGAAGTTGTGTTGGCCGAAGTAAAAATTTTTCTTTAAATTCTATTCTTGTCGGAAGTAATTTTTTCTTAATTCAAATTATCATCAATACTTGATACAATAAATTTTTATATTAGATCAAGATTTTTAGATACTTTAGGGAAGCAGCGATACCTACTTCAGCTGAGAAAAAAATTTTATCACATTGAGAAAATTTTTTTCTTGAATATTTGATACCCATTTTATATTATTTTAGTGTGCAATTATACATATTGAATGAAAAAAAATGATTCAATATTATTTGATCTTCCTATTTAACATGTTAATCAATAAAAATATCAATGAAAATTTACTTCTATCTTTGTATTTAATTTTTTGGAGCAAGAGGCTGAATTTTCTCAAAACAACAAGATTTTCTTGACTTAAATAAATTTTCTTGGATCAAGATACGTTTTTCTTTAAATTCTACTCTTGGTGGAAGTAATTTTTTCTTAATTCAAATTATCATAAATACTTGATACAATAAATTTTTATATTTGATCAAGATTTTCAGATACTTTAGGGAAGCAGCGATACCTACTTCAGCTGAGAAAAAAATTTTCTCACCTTGAGAAAATTTTTCTCTTGAATATTTAATACCCATTTAATATTATTTCAGCGTGCAATTATACATATTGAATGAAAAAAAATGATTCAATATTATTTGATCTTCCTATTTGACATGTTAATCAATAAAAATATCAATGAAAATTTACTTCTATCTTTATATTTAATTTTTTGGAGCAAGAGAGAAATTTTCTCAAGGCAAGAAAATTTACTTTTATCAAAAACTAAATTTTTTGGAGCAAGAGAATTAATTTTGTTGGAATAAGTGAAATTTCTTGTGTCAAAAAAAAAAATTTTTTTTTTGCTCAAGAAAATAATTAGGAAGAAAAATATTTTCTTGATTCAAGTGAAACTTTTTTTCTGTATATTTATAAAAAACAAATAAATGACTGTGTATTTTTTTTAATATCCATCTATATATTTTATTATAGTATTTTTTTTCCTCACCTTAGAATTATGGCATCACTAAACCATAGCAGAATTTTTTGTTTTTTTATTATTTTATTTTAATCAATTTTATTGTAAAAATTGAGATTATGAGGCGTGCACTTTTAGATTTTCCAAACTTTTTAAATTTGTGCTTATATTTAGATTTTATTGAATAGGCGAGAGAAAAAATTTAAAAGAAGATGATGGTCAAGTCTTTGCAGCTTAGACAGGTAAAAAATTAACGTGCAAAGTGGATCATTTTGTGGTAGGGGGTAGAGGGTAGGGGTAGAGAACCCTCATAGATACCGAGGAATGTTAGACCACCCATCGTCTTGGTCTAATATAATCTACTATAAAAATACGGGTATTATACGCCGTGGATGGATACATGTTAATGTTAAGGCCCGTGCATATAAAAGTCGGAGATGAGGACGAGGCTGTACTAAGCTAGCAAAGATATTCTATGTGTAGAAGAGATAGGATGCTGGGTAGAGATGAATAGTTAAACTGATAGTTGCAGCATAACATACAAGTTGTACCATTTGAAAGTACTGGACGATGTTATGCGGCGATAGAACAAGAGATAGAAGAAGTTCGACCGGATCGAAACGTTGGGAGACGAGTTGAACAGGGGGAGGTAATGAATTTCTATACATAGAACCAAACCGCCTAGAATCGACTCAGGGGAAATGATATACTTGCCTACCTTTTATATATATAAGTATCGAAGTATATTTAAGCGTGTATAGATATATTATCATCTCTATACATAATGTCATTTATTATTTATTATTTATAATTTATATTTAATATCATTACTTTACAGATGCCAGAGTGAATCGTCGATTAAAACGAGTTTTACACCAGATAACATTTTTAGATTGATTTATTCAAGACTTGAATGTGTGGGCGAGTTTTATGGGAAAATCATTTTCTTAAAAGGGAAGAAAATTTATTTTTTTTTTATTTAATGTTAATTTAGATTAAATTAGTTAATTGCTTTTTTATTATCTATATTATTGAGAGAAGAAGAAAAATTTTGGGTCCAGGATAGTCATATGATAAAATCGGTTTTCTTAGTGAAATTTAGTGTCATTTTAAAAGTATTGGCTTCGATTTGTGCCTTTTTAAGGTTTCATATCGTTTTCACCGATAGTCGATTTATTATGATAAATATTTAAGCTGCATTCAAAAATGCTCTATCTCTAGATACATAATTAAGAAATGATCTTGTAACTTGTGAACTATTGACATTTTTAAAGATATAAGCTCATCCTGATGTTACATTCATCGAGACCTTTCATTTGAGTACCCACATCAATTTTCATATATTTTATATATTTGTATATATGTATATATGAAAGATATATCAAAATGCATGTGGGTACTCAAGTGAAAGCTCGTGATGAGTGTAACATCGGTATGAGTTTATATCTTTAAAAACATCAACATTTAAAAAAATACAGTGCAATTTAACATAATTAAGAAACGACTTTGTGTCTTGTGAACTATTGACATTCTTAAAGATATAAGGTCATCTCGATATTACACTCATCGAGACCTTTCATTTGAGTACCCACATCAATATTTCATATATTTATATATATATTATATGTATGTATATATGAAAAATATATCAAAATGCATGTGGGTACTCAAGTGAAAGCTCTTGATGAGTGTAACATCGGCATGAGCTTATATCTTTAAAAACATCAATATTTAAGAAAATACAGTGCAATTTAATATAATTAAGAAACGACCTTCTATCTTGTGAACTACTGACATTTTCAAAGATATAAGCTCATCCCGACATTACACTCATCAAGAGCTTTTATTTGAATACCCACATGCATTTTGATATATTTTTCACACATACATATATATATATAAATATATGAAATATATGAAAAATTGATGTAGGTACTCAAATGAAAGGTCTCGATGAGTGTAACATCGGGATGAGCTTATATCTTTAAAAGCGTCAATATTTAAGAAAGTACTGTGCAATTTAACAAAAGTCATTGTATAATAAAGCAAAATTTTACTTATTTATAGTCTACAAGTCACAAAAGTCACATAGTGACTGCACAGTTGCTAGTTTTATATTAATGGCAAAAAAATTATGAAGGGTTTGGTTATTTTGAATAAAGAAAAAAAAATTTTTTTAGTTCATTTAAGAAAAAATTTTTTTTTACATTTTAAAATGTATAACAGTATCAAATAGTTATTATTTATATACACAGTAAAAAATTTTTCGTCATTATGTAGAGTGTTAAAATTTGTGTGTTGAATATTTACACTTTAGTGTGCAGAATTTAACATTCTCATGTGTTGATTTAATGATTTAACACACTAGAATGTTAAATTCTACACACTAGGGTGTAAATATTCAACACACAAATTTTAACATTCTATACAATGACGAAAAATTTTTTACTGTGTACATATGAAAATTGTACATGACAATAAAAGTTGTTCATCTATAAAACATACGTTTTAGCGAAATTAGATCCATGTATTATATAAATGTCTTGTTATTTTCAATAAATTTGATACCTGACATATTTTTTCGGTTTCAGGTGACTAAAATTTACCTGACTAATTACAACAAATAACTTGAATAAAATAAAATTTTTTTCAACGAAAAAATACAGTTTATAAAGATAAACTGTAACAAAAGAAAGAAAGAAGAAAAGGATTAAGCAAAAGATCTGAATTTGCTGGCTCGAAGAAAACATTTTTCTCATCGTATTATATTATAAGTAATATCATTCTTACACGGAAGTTGTAATGAGCCTGAGTGGAGAGTCTAGACCTCGAGAATAGAGCTCGGAAAATGTCCTTTTAGAGTAACTGTTGTAGAAGTTTATTTCTTATTTTATTTCTTGTGGCATCATTGCGTTGGAGAACAAGTTCTCATACAGTATATACCATAATAATAACATGTAAGACATAATAGTCGACACATTAAGCCCGAGATCTCACATATATATGTAATGCGTAATTCCGTCCTTAGAATGAATGGGAAACCTGGAAAAGAGTATAAACTCCGGAAAAACGCACCCGGACTTTATTGTGCGAGCGAATCATTCAATTTTTTGCTGTGAAGCTATGGAGTTACCAGTCGCCGTTCACAGGAGGGTATTGATCCTTTACCAAATAAAAATATATTTACGAAGATTTAAATAAAAGAAAGAAAAGAAATTTCGCCGTTCGAGTCAACAAAATAAAAATAAAAATAAAAATAAAAATTAATATAATATAAATATAAATCCAAGGCTGAGACTTTTATTTAGTATTCAGGAAGTTTATTATTTTTATTCTTATTCTTTTCATTTCTTTATTTCTTCCGAGGAATCGTATCGTGTAAGGACTCGTGAAGATAAATATTAGTGACATGTCCTAAATGACCTCTCAGCCAGTTAATTTAGTTGATTTAATGCCAAGATATTTAATGGTTATTATTTTATTAAATCCTTCGGAAGAAATCTTATTCTCCGTAATTGTGCGGTAATTTTATTAAATAATAATTACTGAATCATTTAAATTGAAATGAGTACAAACACGTGTATCATATATAAGTATATATATATATTTTTTGGAGGCATGCTGTAATGTGTGATGGAAGCTTCTGATATTATGTTAACTTGGAATACAAGTTTTTTTTTTTCTTTTTTTTTTTTTACGGACGTGTGTGTTTATTATACATATGTAATACGTAATGCGTATTTTATACGTGGACCTTTTTTTTACCTTTTGATTCTGAAATTGAGAGACATTTAATAATTTTATTAAAATTTGTTCCAAAATTATTTTTAAAAAATTGCATTTTTTATTTTTTAAAATTTCTACATGTCAATTTTTTTTGCCATAATTTATTTGCTACAAAATTTTTAAAATTATTAAATATATGCTAAATTAATTTTATATCAAATTATAGTAATAAAGAAATTAGAAAAAGAAATTTCACATGCAAAAATTTTAAAAAATTATAAATAAAATAATTTATTTATTAAATAAAATTCAAAGTAAGTGAAATGTTAGTTAATTTTTAAATTATGACATTAAAGTTAGCAATTTTGGCCATTTTTTATTTTTTTTTTTTTAAATCAATTTGTTTTAAAAAATTATAAAACAAATTGCGTTTTTAATTTTTTGAAATTTCTACATGTTAATTTTTTTTCTAAATTTTTTTTGCCATAATTTATTAGTTAAAAAAATATGAAAATTAAATTACCCGACATTTGAAAATTTTTATAATTTATTTTATTGAAAAATAATTTTTAAAAAATAAAAAAAAAAAATTTTCATGTAAAAAATTTTAAATATTACACGTGGAATTTTTTAAAAATAGTTTTTTAGTTTTAATTTTTAATTAATAAAAAAAATCAAAAATTTTTGATGAAAATTAAGTTAGCCGACATCTTAAAATTTTCAGAATTTTTTTTATTGAAAAAATTAAAAAAAAAATTTTATTCGTATGTATTTATTATACATATGTAATATGTAATGCGTATTTTATACGTTGGACTCTGTTCTCTGGGTTGTTGATTCTCTGTTGGAGTTGGATCATGACCAAGACCAGGAAGCGAAAGAACCTTCTACCAGCTACCAGCTACCAACGACCGCTCGAGGAATAATCGTCAATGGCATTATTTTTTAATGATTACATGTTTGGTTGTAACAGCTTTTACAAACCAAAAAAGATTTTGTTATTAAATTTATTCACTCCCTGCAGCTAACAATTTTTGGCACGTTTTTTTATTCCTCCGTAATTACAACTTGCTTTAATTTTGGTTCTAAAAAAAACTTTTTCATTTATATATACCGAACGTTGATGGATATAATGACCGGTTGTCTGTTTCGTATAGTTATTTTTATCAAATAAAATAATTAACCCGGTGTAATGTATAAACTGGTATCTGCTATGGGTGTATAATGTATAATGGATAATGAATAATGAATAATGAGTGGTATTCAATGAATGAATGAAGGCTTTTTTTATGTTGCCGCGACTGAGATTTTTTTCACTTTAATTATTGTACTTTTCAGACTGTTTTTAAATCTGACAATTATGAAGATTATTTGTTACTTTTTTTTTTTTTTGATCAAATTTATCAATTTTTTTTTCAATTGTTCGTTTTTTTATGTACTTTTCAAAAAAGATATATCAAAAAAATATAAAATAGAAATTTTATCCAAAAACATGAAAGCCAAAATTTTTTCCAATTTTTAAAGATAAAAAAGCTATCGAAATCTTTATTTTTTCCTTTCACGACATATTTATCATAAATGCGCCGTAAAAACAAGCAGAACAATAAAAAATTTAAAAATGTTAATTTTTTACCTAGTTATGGCCCTAAATGGGGTTGACCCCACTCGTAAATAATTACCGAATTACAACTAATTCAAGTAATTGAAACTAGCAACCTTGCCGTGACGTGAACAATAAATAATCAAAATTTTGCTTTATTAAATAATGATTTTTGTTAAATTGCACTGTACTTTCTTAAATATTGATATTTTTAAAGATATAAGCTCTTCCTGATGTTACACTAATCAAGAGCTTTCATTTGAGTACCCACATGCATTTTCATATATTTTTCATATATACATATATATAATATATATAAATATATGAAAAATTGATGTGGGTACTTAAATAAAAGGGCTTGATAAGTGTAATGTCGGGGTGAGCTTACATCTTTAAAAATGTCAATAGTTCACAAGATACAAGGTCGTTTGTTAATTATGTTGAATTGCACTGTACTTTCTTAACTATTGACATTTTTAAAGATATAAACTCATCCCGATGTTACACTCATGAAGAGCTTTCATTCGAGTACCCACAAGCATTTTGATATATTTTTGATATAAACATATATATAAATATATGAAATATATGAAAAATTGATGTGGGTACTTAAATGAAAGGTCTCGATGAGTGTAATGTCGGGGTGAGCTTATATCTTTAAAAATGTCAATAGTTCACAAGATATTTGTTAAAATGCCTTGTACTTTCTTAACTATTGATGTTTTTAAAGATATAAGCTCATCCCGATGTTACACTCATCAAGAGCTTTCATTTGAGCACCCACATGCATTTTGATATATTTTTCATATATACATTTATATAATATATATAAATATATGAAAAATTGATGTGGGTACTCAAATGAAAGGTCTCGATGAGTGTAACATCGGGATGAGCTGATATCTTTAAGAATGTCAAGAGTTCATAAGATACAAGGTAATTCCTTAATCATGTATCTAGAGATAGAGAATTTTTGAATGCAGCCCAAATACTCATCATCATAAATTGATTATCGGTGAGAATGATATGAAATCTTGAAAATGCACAAATTCAAATCAAGACCTTATCAATGACACTAAATGTCTCTGAAAAAAAAACGATTTTATCAAATAACTGCTTATCCTGGGCACCAAATTTTCTTATTCTCTTAATAATATATATTAAATTTTTTTTTTCAAATACAATCTCAAAATTAAATGACGTAATTTGATTTTGATGAACATGAATTATCTAATTTCGATTAATGGGATATTTATACTTTTAATTGCCAGACATTTATCTGTTTTATGATTGAGGATTTATGTGGGTAGACAAATGCGTCTTAAATCTCTACACATGTATAATATTTAATTTAATTGAACGGACAGAAGGTCCTGATGTGAATTTCATTATAATAAGTCGTAACTCTGGGTATAACTTCCATAATAATGAAAAGTAACGGTTCTTTGAACTGAAGAAGTTATTTAAGAATTCCATCCATGAGGTTATCAGCCTTAAATTTCATATGTAAGCTGGTTTTGCGATGGTTCGTTAGCGTTTAAATATATTCATTATTATTATTTAACAGTTCGATAGACTTAAGTCTACAGACTTATACCACATAAATGTAAATCTATATATTTTTATTTTTATTTTTATTATTTTGGGTATTTTTCGTGTCCGCTGCGTGATTTCATCGAAATCGTTCCTCGGTCTTCACTTATACTTATTAATTATTATCGTTCTATTCAGCTTCTAGGCTTCCAGCTACTGATGTCATGTCTCTTCTGATTAACCTTCAAATAAAAAAACGTAATTGTTTTTTCTTAGAAACCGAACGTGGGTTAGAAATAAAGCATGCAGTAGATAAATATCTGTGTCCTACTTATTTTATTATGTCGAAATATTTATAATTTATTATTTTAGTAATTTAACTTCTCGAAAATTCTAGAGACTTGTTTATTAATTTTCACTTTTATCTTCAGTTGTATGACCGAGATTTGGTTGTTTGTTTAAATTATTATTCATACATTAATATGAGCTATTTCCATTTTCCTGCAAACGTCATTTGATTTCTTACCACGATTTTTTTTTTATTCTGAAATTTAGAGACATTTAATAATTTTATATCAAATTATAGCAATAAAAAAATTAGAAAAAAAAATTGCACATAGCAGAAATTGTAAAAAATTATATGTAAAATAATTTATTTATTAAATAAAATGCAAACTAAAGTTAGAATTTTTGTATGAAAATTGAATTAACTGACATCTTAAAATTTTAGTAATTTTTTTTTTGAAAAATTCTTTTAAAAAAAATTAAAAAAAAAATTTCACATGTAGAAAAATTAAAAAATCACACGTGCAATTTTTTAAAAATAATTTTTTAGTCTTCATTTAATTAATAAAAGAAAAATCAAAAATTGTTGAACGTCCGCTAACTTTGGATAATACTAAAGTTAGCTGACGTTTTTAATTTTTTGATTCTTTTTCATTTATTTAATTAGAACTAAAAAATATTTTTAAAAAATTGCACTTACCGATTTTTTAATTTTTCATGAGTGAAAATTTTTTATGGTTTTTTTAAAAAAAAAAAATTCTAAAACTTTTTCTATTTCGGCTAACTTAATTTTCATTACCTTTAGTATCATCAATTTTGGCCACTTTTTAATTCTTTTTTTAAAAACGAATTTGTTTTAAAAAATTATTAAAAATAAATTGCATTTTTAATTTTTAAAAATTTCTACATGTTAATTTTTTGTCTAAATTTTTTTTGCCATAATT
Source organism: Cotesia glomerata (assembly GCF_020080835.1). NCBI lineage: Eukaryota > Metazoa > Arthropoda > Insecta > Hymenoptera > Braconidae > Cotesia > Cotesia glomerata. The sequence goes on along the minus strand of NC_058159.1, from coordinate 4,202,447 downwards.
TACTAGTTAAAAAAATTCTTAAAATTATTAAATATCTGCTAAATTAATTTTCATATTTAAGTGTCATTATTACCTTACCATATTTACTTAATATATTAATAATAATAAATTTATTGGCAAGATATTGCGATCTACGTACGCTGAAGAGATACAGTATCATCTTAAGTTAATGACTGGTTAATTGAATTTTTTTTTATCTTAATAATTATTAATAGAACAAGGAAAAATAATCAGATAAGTGGTATCAAAAGTGCTTGACAAATTTATTTTTAATCCTTTGTTGACACTTGAGGGCGTTTCACGGATAAAAATGATAAAGTTAGGTTTTAATTTTAATTAATTATCATCCAGGTACCAATAATAGATTTTAAATTTAAATTAATGACAATTTGTTCTTCAAATTTTCTAACAGCTACTTGTTGATCAAAATTTTCTAAATATAATTTTCTACATAAAATTTTTTTTTTTTAATTTCTTAAACCTATCTTCTCTTTACAATTGCTATTTATTGTATATAATAATTACTAAACATTCTACACATGAAAATGTAACATATTATTGTAAATTGCCGAGGGCGTTTCTTTACAAATAAATAAAAAAATAAATAATGAGTTTTATTAAATAATTATTTAAATTTATTATTATTACTATCACCAAAATAACCATAAAATTTTTTATAATACTAAAGTTAGCGGACGTTTTTAATTTTTTTTTAATAATTAAATTAGAACAAAAAAATATTTTTTTAAAATTACACTTACAGTTTTTGAAGATTTTTACAAGTGAATTTTTTTTTTATTTTTTTTTAGTCATTTTTTCAATAAAAAAAAAATTCTAAAAATTTTTAAATATCGGATACTTTAATTTATGAAAATAAAGTTAGCTGACATTTCAAAATTTTTATAAATTTTTTATTGAAAAAATTTCAATTAAATAATTAAAAAAAAAAAATTTTACATTTAAAAAACTTGAAAAACTATAAGTGCAATTTTTTAGAAATATCCTTTTAATTTTAATTTAATTAATAAAAAAAATCAAAAATTTTTAGACGCTTAAGTTCAGATGAAAATAAAGTTAGCCGACATCTGAAAATTTTTATGATTTTTTTTATTGAAGAATCATTACAAAAAAATTTTTTTCATTTGTTAAAAACTTGAAAAACTATAAGTGCAATTTTTTAGAAATATTCTTTTAATTTTAATTTAGTTAATAAAAAAAATCAAAAATTTTTAGACGTCTAAGTTCAGATGAAAATAAAGTTAGCTGACATTTGAAAATTTTAATGATTTTTTTTATTGAAGAATTATTACAAAAAAATAAAAAAAAAATTTTTTTTCATTTTTTAAAAACTTCAAAAACTATAAGTGCAATTTTTTAAAAATATCCTTTTAATTTTAATTTAATTAATAAAAAAAATCAAAAATTTTTAGACGCCTAAGTTCAGATGAAAATAAAGTTAGCCGACATCTGAAAATTTTTATGATTTTTTTTTATTGAAGAATTATTACAAAAAAATAAAAAAAAATTTTTTCATTGTTAAAAACTTGAAAAACTAAAAGTGCAATTTTAAAAAAATATTTTTTAGTTCAAATTTAATAAATTAAGCAAAATAAAAAAATTAAAAATGTCGGCTAGCTTTATTGTTATTAAGTTCAGTGCCATCTTAATTTTCATATTTATTTTTGTAAAATGACATTTTAAAAAAATAAAAAGTTCAAATAAAAGTAAAAACTTCCCGCCATGCGAATGCGCAGTGCGCACAATCACACACCATCAAAGCATGCAAAAGAAGACTTGAATATACATATATACATCTGTGGATTCCCACACGACCCTCTGAATTTTTATGTGTTGACAAATTGGAGGGCAGTCAGTATATCTATTTACGTTTACGTTTATGCATTAACGAGCTCAAGACAGTACACGTCTGAAGTAATTTCTGATTCTTCTCTCTATACTCTATGTACATAACATATAACATATAACCACCACAAACTGCAGAGTTAACTTGACCAGGGGGCTGAAGAGGAGAAGGGAAGGTGGTGGCGGTTACTAGCGTCAGGGAGGAGGTTAAAAATAAACAACAAAAAGGGAAAAGTTGTTTTTAGTAAAACATATTTAAGAAAATACCTAGAATAATTGTCTAGCCAGCACCAACGTAAATATATACTCTAATATTTATTTTTATTGATACTCCTTTTACACTCATATAAATATATCTACGCATATATAGTAATAAATACTTACTTACTATTTATTTATATAATTTTTTAAATTAAAAATGAATTTTTAATATTAATTCGTCAGTTAAATAAAATAAAATAAAATAAAATAGTAAGTAATAATCAACCAGTGAAAGTAAATTAAGTTAAGCGACAATAAATAATGAGTGCAGTGATCTATTACAGACAGTCAAAATATCAGTTGGCTCGGTTGCTTTTACCACCGAGTACTTATTTTAAAAAATAACAACTAACCCCCAGGAGAAGTAAATAATAAGTGAGAAAATACGTGATGGATTTTTTATTCACCAGTGACTGCTTAATATCTTCTTATTTGTGAAGAATAAAAATAAGAGTAATTAAGAATGCCGGCTGTTGCTAATTCGTCGCTGACGTACGAAATATTGATGTACCTAAACTCATTTTACTTCGGTATGTTCGCGGTCTGTGAGCTGGGGATGGGACTCTACAAAGCGACGAGTCTTCCAGGATCTAGTTCAAGCACAACCATCACCGAGTTTTCGCTCCTCCTGTTTCTGATTCTCACCGAGGGCGGACGAGTTTACCTGGGTAGAAAGGGGAACCTCACCGAGCGAGGACTCCCCATCTTGCTGGGAATCCTCCTGACGATACCCAGTGCTCTGGCTACTCTCTATTTCCTCGTCTGGCAGAGCTATGTCCTTAAGCTAGAGATGATCCTCTGTAGTATCCAGTTGGTCCTGCTTACTTCTGAACTCATCATCTCCGTCCTGTGCCTTATTGCCATTTTTCGTCCTCCGCTATTTGAAGAATAAATTATTGTCATTATTATTATTCGACAGTCTAATTAACAATTGGTCTCTCCTAATTTTTTAGAGGGTGATTTTTTAATTTTTTGATGTTGCAGTAGTCCAATTATAAATTATTTGAATAATCCAAACCAAGATATTATTCCTGATTAAAAAAAACATTTTTTTTTTAAATTACATTTATAGTTTTTCAAGTTTTTTACGAATGAAATTTTTTTTTTTAATCATTTTTTTTGATAAAAAAAAATTCTGAAAATTTTGAGATGTCATTTCAATGTTAATTTTTTTTATTAATTAAAAATTAGAACTAAAAAACTATTTTTAAAAAATTCCAGGTGTAATTTTTAAAATTTTTTACATGTAAAAATTTTTTTAAATTATTTTTCAATAAAATAAATTATAAAAATTTTCAAATGAACAAATTTGTTTTTTAAAAAAAAAAATAAAAATGGTGAAATTACTGCTAACTTTAATTTCATAAAAAGTATTGATTTTCTAGTCAATCCAATACTTTTTTCTTTATCTCAATACTTTTTTTTATTCAAGGATACTTCTATTAAATATTAAATTATTTTTTAACGTAATAATAAATTTATTTTTTCGTACAAATGGAAGATTCTCTAAAATAGAGTTAAACAATTTGCTAATTAGAACGTCGTTATTTATTATCAATTATATATTCATGCCACTTTATAATCATTATTATTATTATTTATTTATTATCATTATTATTGTAATAATATACGTTTGTAAAACCCCAGCATGTGGCCTGATCAATAATGCATTGTATATATACATATATATGTATACATCATGATGATTCATCGTCCGAAGCTTTTACTTTTATTTTATTTAAAGTTAATGTTTATAAATTTCACAGATTTTTTGTTACAAATCATTCCAAGCATCATCGGATGTTCATTTCAAAATACAAATTTTGGTTTATTGAATCATTTATTTGAGATACCCCATAAGGCAAAAATTATACATTTCTTGAGAGAAAAAAATATTTTTCTACGTTGTTTGCATTAATATTATAAAAAATATCAGCTGTCAATTTTAAAAATTTTTTTGACGAATTAATCACAATAAAAAAATGCTTCTAAAAATTTACACTTATAATTTATAATAAAAAAGTTAGCCGACATTTTTGATTTTTCAATTTTGTTTAATTAATTAAATTAGAACTAAAAAGTATTTTTTAAAAATTGCATTTACAGTTTTTCAAATTTATTACAAATGAAATTTTTTTTTTTATTTTTTTGCAAAAATTTATTCAATAAAAAAAATTTTTTTTTAATTTTTAAATGTCGGCTAACTTTATTTTCATTTATAATTTTTATTAATTTTCACATGTGAAATTTTTTAATGAATTTTTTTTATAATAATTTAATTATTATAAAATTCTAAAAAAATTTTTAATCTCTGTCAACTTCAGTATCATTAAAAAATACTACATTTTTTAGGAGAAGCAAAAAAATATTTTTATACGTTAATTTTACATTAATATTATGAACCAATGAATAATAATAATAATGTTAGCATCCCTATAAAAATGTTGAGCATGAAAAAATTTAATTGTTAATTACTATTATTAATAATAATGATTTAAAGTTGATTGACTTATGGGGTTTCTCACCAAAACAAACTAAATGGTGATAAAGTTAATTTATCAATTTTTCTGCGTCAATTATTCATTATATTTATAAAATAGAGCACAAAATATGTATTGGAACTACAATTAACGAAAATTATAATACATAATCATTTTTAAATTCAAATTAGTGAACTGAGAGCCAATATTAAAGAACATTTTAATTTATCACAATCTAACTTTATGAAAGTAAAATTGCGAAAATTATTGAAATCAAAGTATTCAACAGTAAATATAATGTATTTTTTTATTTGATGATCATTAATTTAAGAATTTAAATCAGTGAAAGAGTCAATATATAATAAAACAACATATTTTCAATTTTAATTCATTAAGCGAATATTGTAAAACTTATTAAAATTCAAGTATTTAACAGTAAATTTAGTTTCTAATTATCTGATAATCAATTATTCTAAAATTAAACTCAGTGAAATCACATCAAACAATAAAACAATAATTTAATTTAATTTTTTTAAACTAATACTGCAAAAATGATTAAAATTTAAGTATTTTGCATTGAACTGAAGTTTTTTTTACTCAGAAGAAGTTTTTTTGAAAAAAAAATTAAAAGAAACTTATTTTTGGAATTTTAAAATTGAATGTTTATTCGAAAAACCCCATAAGTCACTGACTTATGGGGTTTCTCAATTAAACGAGATTTGTAGGCTTTGAACACGTATTTAATATTTTTTACTGGTATACGTGAGGGAAAATTTTAAAAACCGAAAAATGCAATAATCCCGATTTCGAAAAAAATATGACTTATGGAGTTTCTCAAATAAACGATTCAATTAAATACATTAGAGTAGAAATTGTTATTATTATTATTGTTATTATTAATTTATTATTTATCTTTTGGTTTTATTTAATTAATTTATTTATTTGTGTGCAAGTGTAATATATCGTCGAATAAACTATGAGTTATTAATCAATAACATTAATATTCCATTTTATTGAAATGAATTTACATAACTTAATATAGCTGGTTTGATTTTTATTTAAAAAATAAAAAATATTATTTGATATTAATGATTAATGATTAGTGATAAATGATCAATTATCATATTATTGTATCTACTTTACAAACATGTCATGTGCATGTTATTTTTTAATTCATTATCAATTGGCTAATAAAAATCATTTTAAATAAAATTTAATGCCTAAATTGCGAATCAACTCTGCTTATTCCTATCTTCAATCATTCTGCACGATTGTTCTGCTTAGTAGGCGCCTTTTTTTTTTTTTTTTTTTTTTTTTATAAATAAATAGAAATAGAAAATAAATTTATAAAATTTGTACATTATTTTCAGCTAAAAAATATATTTTAAAAAAAACTAGATAAACAGGTAATCTATGTTTTTTAAAGGACTAAGTACGTTTTTATAAAATACCATTGATTGAATATTCTATTATTGTCAGCTTAATTTAAATAAACTCCGTAAATAATACAGAGAATTTTCAATTAAGCAAAAGCTTGATTAAATTATAAAAATATTTCTGTTGCTGTTAACTATTAGTTAATTTAATGAAAAATAATTTATACTATACTGAATATTATTATTAATTTTATTAATAATTAATCTTTGATATTTATATTCTCAGCTCGATGTTTTTTCAACGCTCGCAGCCTGTTGCGGCAATAATTCCGTAAAAATATTGAACCGAAGACTATAAATATTCCAATAATTCCGAATATCGTTATTTGATGTTGATATATCAGACAGGACAACAAAATAGCGAGGCCCTATAATAATAAAAAAAAATAAGATTTATTAAAGATTTATTAGATACGTGGAAAAAAAAATTTTAGATAATAGATAATAGCAAATATAATCCAGATTATACTAAATGATTTTTGGATTATACTCAGTGTAATCTCCGATTTTACTCAGTAATTATTTTGGTTATACCCCGTAAGATTACACTAGATATAATCTAGTGTCATTTTGTTCTTTCCGTGTAAAATATAAAAAAAATAAATTACCTGGCGTATTGTCATGATAATTGAAAATGTAACAGCTCCAAATTGCGCTATTGTATAAAATAAAAATAATTGTCCGGTCGCGGAACATATTGATATGAGTAGACAGTCTATCAGAAAAGATGGGAACTGAAAAAAATATAATAATTAATAATTTTAAATTTTAAATTAAAATTAATCAGTTGAAAATAAAATTGCAAGTGGCTAATTAATTATCTTGAGTTAATATTAATATTGACATTTTTACAGAGCGCAATTAATTTTTAATTAATTAATTAATTAATTAATAATAATAATAATAATAATAATTTCGATATTTATTTTTTTCTAAGGACTGGTTTTTATAATACTTTATATTTTTTAGTTTTATTGGCTGTCCAGTCTAATATAACAATTTTTTCTTTAATTGGGCCGTCTGAATTATTTTTTCGAAATATTACGAAAAATTAGAAAGAAAATTGTTGTATTAGAGTGGAGAGCCAATAACACTAAAAAATATAAAATAATAATAATAATAATAATAATAATAATAATAATAATAATAAAACATAATTAATAAAAATTAAGAGTGGAATACCTTGATAAGAAAATAGAGAGAATGTGTAAATCCAGATTGCTGGAGTAATGACGTTGCTGTAAGTAAACAGGAAAATAAATTAACTCCACACATCATTTGAATACTAGTTGGTCCATATTCTTTAGAAACTGCTTCTTGCCAATTGCTTGTAAAACTGTCGAGTACCATGTAACCGGCAAGTAAAATTACACCTGATATAGTTGTTACTTTATCTGCAAATAATTTATTATATACCTAAATTATAATTTGCGCTTGATTTTATTAAGAAGAAAATGATACAGTAATGAAGATAAAGCTACCATTAACTGTTTCGGTGCTTCCAAGCATGAACAGCGTCATACCGAGGGAAATCAAACCGGCTGTCACGTATTCGTAGTACTCATATGTTTTACGAGATACTAATTTTCCCATTATCATCACGGGAATTATCTTAGAAGCTTTCGCTAATACCTAGTCCAAAATTATTAATTAATTTAAATAATACTAAAGTTGGCCGACGTTTTTATTTTTTTTTTCATTAATTAAATTACAATAAAATATTTTTAAAAAATTGCACTTGTAATTTTTCAAGTTTTTTACAAATGAAATTTTTTAATAATTTTTCAATGAAAAAATATTTCTAAAAATTTTTAAATGTCGGCTCAATTAATTTTCATTGAATTTATTTATTTTTCATAGACAGTATTTTTGAATTATTTTTTACCTGAGTAGGAAAACTAACAAACTTAAGTGCCTCATATTGACACCAGCTGCTTAAAATATTAGACAAAGAACAATAAGAATATTTGTACAGTGGCGTTATATGACGTGGCTGCTTTCTGATAATTAAATACAAGCCCGATATTGTAAAAGCGAGAATTCTATTTACAAATACTAAGAATTGCGAATCTTTAAAGTGTTCTTTTTCGCCAATTGAATTAACATATTCCTGAAAATATATTATTATTATTAATATTATAAATTTGAAGTTCAAAAAAAAATTTAATCGTAAAAAATTAAGACTTTACTTGAGTCATTATTTTTTCCTGAAAGTATCCCCATGTCAAATAACTTATTTGTAAACCTGAAAAACAATATAATAATAAAAATGTTTCATTTTTAATGAAACGCTGCTCTTGACTAGCTTTTGGCGCAGGAATGTAATCAGTTGTATCAAATAGGCCGGATTCTCCGCCGCCTGAAATACATCTATGGACTAGTTTTGATATAACTCCAGTTCCTGAAACAATAATCATTAAAATGAATTATCATAATTAATTAAGCAGATATTCGATCATTTTTGAAATTTTTGTAACAGTTAAATTATGGCAAAATAAACTAGAAAAAAAAAATTAGGAAAACGGTTGACCCTAAAGGCCATCTCTGTAACTTCCCGCTAACTCCATACCTAAACGCTCAACATTTCACTTATTTTGTTTTTGAGCTTTTCGAGCTCAGACGTACAATTTCTGTGTTATTTTGAGTTCTCCGAGCTCAAAGAGATAGCTTCTTTATGCATTTGAACTCTTCGAGTTCAAAAGTCTTATAGAAGTTTGATAAAACACTATTTTTTGAATTTTCAAACCGCAATAACTTTTGAATGAATGAACCGATTTTTACGCAGTTTTTGAATCCTCATAACGGATTTTTAAGTTTAAATCGATCGAACAAGAAATTTCAAAATAATTCCAAAAAAACACTTTTTTTGAAATTTTTCGTTTTCGATAACTCTCGAACGAATCAACCGATTTTGACGGGACTGGTGGCAATCGACGTAGTTTTTCAAACTCAAGAGCGGAATAGTTTTTGGAATTGATCGGTGCAACCGTTGAGAAGTTATTCCAAAAAAACGATTTTTTGAAAATTTTATTTTTGAGATTTCTCAAAATCTAGCTAACCGAATTGATTCAAATTTTCACGAAATTTAATGGCAATGATACTCTTTGGATCGCCACCTATTTCGATCCGATCGGTGAAGCCGTTCAAAAGTTATAAGAAGTTTACATACATACACACATACATACAGCCGCACGGAAACCATCGCGGGAATAGTCAGGAAAGCTTCCGGTTACCTTAAAACGTCGAGATCTGATAAAAACTCATTTTTCGCAAAACGGGGTGAAACCAATAACTTCCCGAATTTTGAAAATCTTCGATTTTCTTAGCGGAAAGTTAAAAATTGACATTTAGAAATTTAAAAAAATTAAATATGTCATTTTTAAAAAATAATTTTTTAGAATAAATTTGCTTGTTAAAAAAAAATTAAAAAATTGTCAAGTGACAGCTAAATTTAATCTCATAAATAAATGACATTGAAATTAGCAGACACTTGAAAATTTTTTGACTTTTTTTTTAATAATAAAATAGGTCTAGAACATTATTTATAAAGAATTGCACTTATAATTTTTTAGACTCTAAAAATAGAATTTTTTAAATAAATTTTTCTTTAGAAATTTTCAGATATTTCTCAATTTCAGTATCATAAAAGTAATAAAAATTTATTACGATAATAAAATTAGCCGACGTTTAGCAATTTTTTGTTTTTTTCATCAATTAAATTACAAGTAAAAAAATACTTCACGCATAATTTTTAAAATTTTTTACATGTAAAATTTTTTAATTCAATTTTTTTGTAAGTTTTTTCAATGCAAAAAAATACAAAAATTTTGAGACTTTTTTTGAACAATAAAATAGGTCTAGAAAATTATTTATTAAAAATTGCACTTATAATTATTTAGAGCATGTAAAGATGGAATTTTTTGAATAAATTTTTCTTGAAAAATTAATTTACCAGATACTCAATAATTTTAAGAATTTTTGTAACAAAAAAATTATAGCAAAAAAAAAATTAGAAAAAAAAATTGACAAGTAGAAAATTTTAAAAATTAAACAATGCAATTTTAAAAAAATATTTTTTTGGAATAAATTTGTTTGTTCAAAAAAATTAAAAAATGGTCGTGACAGCTAACTTAAGTGTCATAATTTTTTTTTGTTAAACATTTTCTGAAAATTATCAATTGTTTCTCAATTTCAGTATCATAATAATAATAATAATAATAATAATAATAATAATAATAATATAAACTAGTTAAAATATAATATAATAATTACCAGCTCTCTGCAGGTACTTGCTGTGCCTAACATATTTATACACTAAATATCCAGGTAATAAAATAGTTGTGTATCCTAACAAATTAAGACTCAACCTGATAATCCAATTGTATGAACCGGAATTCAGTAACTCGTGTTGATTCTCAGTTAATGATTTAACTATTTGTGTCGTGCCATAAATTACTCCTATTGACAGCACTACAAGGACACTGCAACAAGTAATAAATTATTAAAACTAAATAAAATAAATATGTTTGTAATAAAAAATATATACGTACCATATTATTATATTTCCTACATAATTTCCCATAGTTACAACTCTGTTATTTAAACTTACTCAATAAATAATAAATAGTGGTAGAACGTATAGAGGTTATTACGTTCATAGAGAATAACGTAATAACTATCTCAAGGCTTCTGTTTATGTTTTAACATTGTTGGCTCATTTGTTATAATTTAAATAATAATTATCTAGCTGTTGAACTACAGTTGACTTGTTAGTTTGTTTGTTGATTAAATATTCCATGAGCGAGATTAAAAATTCGGTGTGGTACACTATTTAGATTTCAGTCACTTGCTTGGAGAAAACTACTATCTCACTGTCGGTATACATTAAACGTCAAACACTATCTGAATAATTTTACCGGCTAATTTTTTCAAGGATAATTTCATATGATAGGTAAGTATTTTTAAATAAAATTATAAAACTGCTGACAGACGTTAGAAATTTTTTAGCAATTAAATTGTTATAAAAGAAATTTAATAAAAATTTCCACATGTGAAAATTAAAACACTAGCAACCTTGCAGTCACTACGTGACTGCAGTGAATTGTGAACTATAAATAAATAAAATTTTGTTTTATTAAATAATGACTTTTATTAAATTGCACTGTATTTTCTTAACTATTGACTTTTTTAAAGATATAAGCTCATCTCGATGTTACACTTGTCAAGAGCTTTCATTTGAGTACCCACATGCATTTTTGATATATTTTTCATATATACATATACATAATATATATAAAATATATAAATATATGAAAAATTGATGTCGGTACTCAAATGAAAGGTCTCCGTGAGTATAATGTCAGAGTGAGCTTATATCTTTAAAAATGTCAATAATTCACAAGATACAAGCTCATTTCTTAATTATTGACATTTTTAAAGATATAAGCTCATCCCGATGTTACACTCATCAAGAGCTTTCGTTTGAGTACCCACATGCATTTTTGATATATTTTTCATATATACATATATATATAAAATATATAAATATATGAAAAATTGATGTGGGTACTCAAATGGAAGGTCTTGATGAGTGTAACATCGGAATGGGCTTATATCTTTAAAAATGTCAATAATTCACAAGATACAAGCTCATTTCTTAATTATTGATAATTTCAAAGATATAAGATCATCCCGGTGTTACACTCATCAAGAGCTTTCATTTGAGTATACTCACATGCATTTTGATATATTTTTCATATATACATATATATAATATACATAAATATATGAAAAATTGATGTGGGTACTCAAATGAAAGGTCTTGATGAATGTAACGTCGGGATGAGCTTATATCTTTAAAAATGTCAGTAGTCCACACGATACAAGGTCATTTCTTATTTATTGATATTTTTAAAGATATAAGATCATCCCGATGTTACACTCATCAAGAGCTTTCATTTAAGTACCCACATGCATTTTTGATATATTTTTCATATATACATATATATAAAATATATAAATATATGAAACATTGATGTGGGTACTCAAATGGAAGGTCTTGATGAGTGTAACATCGGAATGAGCTTATATCTTTAAAAATGTCAATAATTCACAAGATACAAGCTCCTTTCTTAATTATTGATAATTTCAAAGATATAAGATCATCCCGATGTTACACTCATCAAGAGCTTTCATTTGAGTATACCCACATGCATTTTGATTTATTTTTCATATATACATATATATAATATACATAGATATATGAAACATTGATGTGGGTACTCAAATGGAAGGTCTTGATGAGTGTAACATCGGAATGAGCTTATATCTTTAAAAATGTCAATAATTCACAAGATACAAGCTCCTTTCTTAATTATTGATAATTTCAAAGATATAAGATCATCCCGATGTTACACTCATCAAGAGCTTTCATTTGAGTATACCCACATGCATTTTGATTTATTTTTCATATATACATATATATATAATATACATAAATATATGAAAAATTGATGTGGGTACTCAAATGAAAGGTCTTGATGAGTGTAACATCGGAATGAGCTTATATCTTTAAAAATGTCAATAATTCACAAGATACAAGCTCATTTCTTAATTATTGATAATTAGTTCACAAGTTAGAATGTCATTTCTTAAAAAATATATTAATGAGTAAATAAATAAACTACCGCTTTGACAAGTAAATTCTATTTATTTTAGTTTGTTATTTACAATGGAAGTATGTGACAAAATTTACAACATACTCAAATTTATAATACTCCTTAAATATATATATTTATACTAAATATATATTATTTATAAACCTTTTTTATAATTTAATTTTATAATTAGATACATAAAATTATTTAATAATAATAATGTAACAATATTACTTAATATATATTTTATACAAATATTTTTAAGTGTAAATAAATTTAATTTATTAGTATGCAATTCAATTCAAACGATATGTTATATTGTTATTATTATTATTATTATTTTTTTTAATATTATCAGTGACTAAAACATTTGGCTGGAGTAGATCTTAGCTCACTTGATATTAAATAATCTAGTTACATAATAAAATATTAAAACAATGGATAATAATTGGTGATTAGCGTAATTAACTGATATAAAAAAGCGGTCAAACTTTAACAATTGTAAAAATGCATGTGCGAGTATTGGTTTGTAAAAAAAATGTTGGTGATGCCAATGTCTTGATTAAAATATTCCGATTTATTTAAAACTATTTACACTTGACTTTATTTTAATTGAGGAATGATTTTATTTATTATTATTGTTATTATTTGTCTAGGTATTATATAAAGATTTATGAATGAACTTCGCTAACTGTACAAACGCTTTCCAGGCGCCACTTCTGAGGTACAAAGTTATCAAATTGCTCGAGTCTCGCCGATAGATCTAACCGCGACGCTAAGTCATAAGTACCAGGAGATGATATTACTGCTTGCAATTTAACTGAGTGTCGCTTGTAAGACTCTATTTGACAGCAGATCGTTGTGTGTCGTGCGTAACGAAAGTATGTTGATGCTTGAGGTACATAGAGTTGTGATTTTACACTTGGCAAGTATAATTGACTGTAAGAAATTAATTACTCATTAATTCATCAATAATTAAATATTTTAAATTAATTTATAAATTTATTATCTTTAACAATCGGTCAAACGTCAATTAAATATTCATTGAACTGATTTTTTTATGTACTTTAGCAATAATCATCAATAAAATCTTTTCAATTACTTTATTTACAATAAAATAATTTAAAGACTAAACAATACTAGCAACTTTGCAGTCACAAATGTGACTGCCGTGATTTGTAAACTATGAATAAATAAAATTTTGCTTTATTAAATAATGACTTTTGTTAAATTGCACTGTATCTTCTTTACAATTGACTTTTTTAAAGATATAAGCTCATCCCGATGTTATACTTATCAAGAGCTTTCATTTGAGTACCCACATGCATTTTGATATATTTTTCATATATACATATATATAAATATATGAAAAAATGATGTGGGTACTTGAATGAAAGGTCTTGATGAGTGTAACATCGGGATGAGCTTATATCTTTAAAATTGTCAATAGTTTACAAGATACAAGGTCATTTCTTAATTATTGATAATTTTAAAGATATAAGCTCATCACGATGTTACACTTATCGAGACCTTTCATTTGAATACCCACATCGCATTTTTTATATATTTTATATATAAATAAGGTAAAACACCCAATACCGGAACGATTTGACAATTATTATTTTATATTTTATCTCGTACTTAATCAAATCAAACAAACTTTTCTTTATTAGAAACCTCAATCTTTTTTTTTACATAATAAAATATGAATGAAACTTTAAATTATATTTGAAATATTGAAAAAAAAAATGTTAATGATGTCAATAGTCTTAGATTTCTGACTTATCAAGGTCTCTTAATGGTTTTGCTAAGAAATCACTCGATGATCTTAAGCTCATAGAAACCTAATGGAAATACTTTTCACTAAAATTTTTTTTTTATGTATTGATACAAATACTAAGAATTCGATGCAATTAATTGATAATACAAAAAAGACCCTATTGTTATTTAAAATTTACTGTTCGTCTATTGGTACACCCGAAATGAGCTAATACCCAGTATCGGAACAGTCAGCCATATTGATATTATTTATTGACATTTACGATATACTGTGTTGATTGTTTATATACATCAAGCACAACAACAAAATTTTTTGTGAAATAACATTTAATACAGAAAGTAATTTTATTATAAAAATTGCTTCAAATATTCGTAAATTTTAACTTGAAGAACAAAAGCAAATTTCTGTTTTGAAATTTTCTTTTTTACATAAGTGTCGTCAAGTATAGCCTCGAATCGTTTATTTTTTTTTTTTTTTGGATTTTTAGTAAAAATTTATTTGATTTTTTAATATTAAATAATTATTGTTAGTTTCACTATGCATACATGTCGTTTGAGTTCTGAATTAACTGCTTAATTTTTTATAGGTAGTAGTAGGATGCCGAAAGTTAAGTCGAAGATAACATTTTATAAATTAGTTTTATAAATTCAGAAAAATTCACATAAAGTATTATGATTTGTTAATTAATTATTTAATTAATCCAGCTTACGGAAAGCGGACTCTTTAGATTAAAAAAATTAGTTTTATTTATCGTTCCGGTATTGGGTCAACCATATTCCGGTATTGGGACTAGGCATTTAAGGTGTTCCGATACTGGGTCTTTTAGACTTTTTCAAAAAAAATGTTTTTTTTTTTTAATATTAAATTCGACAAAATTGATAAATTTAATTATTTTCGTGTAACTACATGTTTATTCGATATGATTGGATGAATTATTATTACTAATGAACCATTTGAATATTTTCTAAGTAATAAAAACTAGTCATGTACCCTTCGTCGTTCCGGTATTAGGTCTTTTACCTTATGGTATTTGTGAAATATATAAATATATAAAAAAATGATGTTGGTACTCAAATGAAAGGCCTCGATTACTGTAATGTCGGGGTGAGCTTATATCTTTAAAAATGTCAATAGCTCACAAGATACAAGGTCATTTTTTAATTATTGGTATTTTTAAAGATATAAGCTCATCCCGATGTTACACTCATCAAGAGCTTTCATTTGAGTACCCACATAGCATTTTTTATATATTTTATATATATGGTATTTGTGAAATATATAAATATATAAAATATATGAAAAATTGATGTGGGTACTCAAATGAAAGGTCTCGATGAGTGTAATGTCGGGATGAGCTTATATCTTTAAAAATATCAATAGTTCACAAGATACAAGGTCATTTCTTAATTATGTATCTAAAGATAGAGCATTTTTTAATGTATCCTAAATATTTATCATCATAAATTGACTATTGGTGAGAATGAAACCTTGAAAAGGCATAAATTCAAGACCTTTACAATTACACTAAATTTCACTAAAAAACCGATTTTATCATGACTATCTTAAAGACAAAATTTTTTTTATTCTCTTAATAATATAGATAATAAAAAAAAATATCTAGACTCACCTACTAGTTCCAATAGTTTTTATTTGCACATAGACCTTCGACTGCGAATTATTCTGCAAATTCAAAGTAACAGGCACAATACAAATCTGATTTCTCTCAAACTCATGCCCAATTTCCCTCGAATGTCCAAGCGAATACGTGATAACATTTTTCTGCAGCTCGCTTTCATCCACAGCGTCTTTCTTAACAACACTATTCGAATCCGGAATATTCCTATCAGGCCCAAAGATCTTCAACCTCGTCGAATATTCACTCGGCTCCGTCAAAGCATCTTCCGGATGCTTGTACATTTTATTAACCAGCTCCAAATCAACATGATGCTGCCCAGTAGTCTCCCTAACCACCGTCTCTCCTTCCATGACCTTAGCCCGCCATCTCAAGATCATCGTAGCTCCCAATTTAACTGTATCCACCAGCGGCGAATTAAAACCTAGAATTTGATTACTCTCCCCCGCCTCCTGAGAACTAAATCTTTTCTCCACAAACTCCGCATAAGGAGTATTAGCTATCGACTTCACTTCATCTACTTCACTCAGCGAGACATCCGACCACACACTCTCATCATTAAACCTTCTCGATAATTTCAGCAACAAATGACAAGTTTCTTGCGGTTGAATTCTATACTTAAAACTGTCCACCACCGGAGCTACCAATTTCCAGCTCTCACTTTTAAGCGACATTTTTGTCAAAGTAACTTCATTGCGAAAAGGCTCATGAGACTGGTTACTATTTTTCACTTGCACCACCAAATTCATCGTCGGCAAATGGTCCTTAGTAACAGCACTAGGTCTTACAATTGTTTTTATCTCAACAGAATTACTCACTTGTAATTGCCAAGAGTGTCTCGAAACTCGGTACCTTGGCGTGCTTTTACCTCGCGAATTTTCATAATAAAATAACAAGTCTAATCTATGACTACCCTTTTCAGCAGGCGCTCTTATCCACAAAGGAACTTTTAAACTTTCTCCAACAAAAATTTCCTTTGATTGAATTTTCGTTACACAATTACTTTTTTCTTTTACTAAATTATTGCTAATATCCGAATCTAATCCCCGTTCTAAACAAAATAGCCTTGCATCAGTAGACCCGACAAAAATATTATTCAACGGAGCGCTTCCAATATTTTTAAGAGTAACTTCAACCCGTTGCATTTCTCCACACAGCATATCAGTAGTTACTTTAGTAAAAGAAACTTGCATAAAAGGCGCTTTGTCAACAACATTAATATCAAGCCTATAATCAACTCCGTAAAAAATAGCGTCAGGTTTTTCTTTAACATTCTTCAATTTGGGTCCTCTGATTTCAAACAAACGCTTACCGTGAATCATAATTGAAGGATTCACCACCGGTAGATCATTACTTGCACCGTTGGCATTCGCTAGGGAATAACTAATCCCGAGAATCTTTAACTCGCCCATCTGAGTTGGGGTACAAGTAAGCATAACTCTTAATTTAGAACTCGGTTGGAGCACAATTGACTCCACAACTTTAGTATCTACAGAACTAAAATCACTGAGCGAGTTTTCAGACATAGTTTCATTACTAACAGTCTGTCCGTCTTTAGTAAACGACCAAATAAGCTTTATTTTATAAAGCGGGATTGAGATCCTCAGAGGATTGTGTAATTCTACTGACAAGTAAATAGGCTCCTCAACAATTGCATTTGGCTTGGAGGTATTGTTGCTTTTTTTAGAATAAAGCGCTACAGAAGGTTTAAAAATCATCGGAGCGCTGCCTTGAGCTTCTATAACAAGAGTTTCTTCCAACTTAGACCACCTTGAGGAAGCTTCAGTGTCATCTTGATCAAATAAATCATAATCTTTATCACCTGAAACTGGTCCTAGTAATACTTTAATTTCGTTGCCGTCAATAAGAGGTAGAGGTAGAATTGGAAGTCCATTAAAATGCGCGGGTACTTGTTGGATAACTAAATTATTAATATGTAAAAATTCACGGAGAAAAGCGGCCTGCTGAACAGCCGGCTGTTTACTAGAAGGACTGAGAAGTTTCTCAAAAGCTCTAACAGACTCTTCAACTTGCTTAAGTGAAGCCGCTTGCCGGCCTATTGTGAAGTGGATGTGATCCTCTGCGAGAGCCCAGCCTTTGTTGGAGTAAACTTGATAGGCTTGTTGGTAACATCTTAAAGAATGTTTCCTCTGGCCGGCTTTGGAGAACCTGTGACCGGCTAATACTGCGTGGAAGGCGTACTTATGCATCATTTTTGAAGAAATAAAACAGTAGGCCGCTTGTTCGAGCAGCAGAGCCGATCTTAGGTCGGAATCTTCGCTGGTCATGCGGATCAGCTGCTTGGCAGCGTCTCCGTACAAGTTACGGCCTTTTAGACACTCTGCGCTGAGGATCGTCGCCCGAGTTGCGAACTGAGGCATTTTGCAAGAGTTCGAGTAAGTTAAAATAGCATCGTCCATATACTCTACTGTCTTTCTGGTCATTTCTCCTTGCATAAACGCGCTTAAAGCAGCCATTTCTAGAGCTCCGGCGTAGTAAAGCCAAGCTTGGTCCGCGGCAAAGTCGCGCTTTGCGCTGTGATAAGCTTGATAGGCTAGCGTGTAATGACCGAACATGAAGCACAGATCGCCTAGCCGACGCAATTGTAATTCGGAGGATTCTAGGGAATAAATTACCGCGTTACTTGGCGCAGAGCCTGGAGCTCCGGGTTTGCTTGTACCGAACCAACGCTTAGTTGCGCTGAATAGTGATCGGCTTACGCCTTTTTTATTAGATATAACGTCATTTAAAAGGGCTATTTGTTTCTCAACGTAAGGCAGTAGGCTTTTTATACAAAATTCTGTTACTAAGGTTCTAATTCTTTCCAGGTCTTGGGTTGATAGTCTTGCACCGTGTTGCGCAATCGGGCGACTTGGAGAGTCTGCCCATACATTGGCGTTTATTGGGGAGCCTGTTAATGGCTGATACTGGGATTTTGTGGTGGAGTCTGAGAAAGAACTGAAGCGCTTTTCGCTGTCGGGGCTCAAAGGGTGGATTGTTACGGGGACGACTTCTTGAGCTACTTCTACGGGAATTGATACTACTTCGGAGATCTCGGAGGATAGAGATATTTTGTCGGTGATGTCGGGAGATAGTAGAACCGGGTTTTGAGGCGCTACTGGCGTTCCAGCTTGGCTGGAAGGCTTATCAGTTCCGCTGGTCACTTGATTAGGCATTGCGCTGACTCCTCCGGTATCTGCGGGGGTTCGGGGGCTACTACTGTGGTCGCTACTTGTCAAGTCGGTGTATTTTACTAAGAACTGGCTCCAAGGGTCCGGGAGGTACATGTTGTCGTCCATTTGACCTGGTGGTCGGGAGTTCATTTGTAAGAGGAAACAATTGTTGGCGTCGTACAGGTTTTTCATCTCTGTAAACACCGACTCGGCTCTAAAAATAAAATAATATTTTATTTGCTGGAAATTTTAGTGTTATTTATAGAATTTTTAGAATCATTTATTTGAGATACTCCATAAAAAATACTACATTTTTCAGGAGAAGCAAAAAAACATTTTTTTATGTTAAGTTTGCATTAATATAATGAATTAATGATGAACAATAATAGAGTTAGGGTCCCTGAAAAAGATTTGAACATGAACAAATTTAATTGTTGATTACTATTATTAATAATAGCTAGCAACCTAACTATGTGACTACTGTGACTTGTGAACTATAAATAAATAAAATTTTGCTTTATTAAATAATGACTTTTCTCAAATTGCACTGTACTTTCTTAAATATTGACGTTTTTAAAGATATAAGGTCATCCCGATGTTACACTCATCAAGAGCTTTCATTTGAGTAGCCACATGCATTTTGATATATTTTTCATATATTCATATTTATAAATATATAAAATATATGAAAAATTAATGTGGGTACTCAAATGAAAGGTCTCGATGAGTGTGACATCGGGATAAGCTTATATCTTTAAAAATGTCAATAGTTCACGAGATATAAGATAATTTCTTAATTATTGACATTTTTAAAGATATAAGCTCGTCTCGATGTTACACTCATCAAGAGCTTTCATTTGAGTACCCACATGCATTTTGATATATTTTTCATATATTCATATATATAAATATATAAAATATATGAAAAATTGATGTGGGTACTCAAATGAAAGGTCTCGATGAGTGTAACATCGGGATGGGCTTATATCTTTGAAAATGTCAATAATTCACAAGATACAATGCCATTTCTTAATTATTGACATTTTTAAAGATATAAGCTCATCCCGATGTTATACTTATCAAGAGGTTTCATTTGAGTACCCACATGCATTTTGATATATTTTTCATATATACATATATATAATATATGAAAAATTGATGTGGGTACTCAAATGAAAGCTCTTGATGAGTGTAACATCGGGATGAGCTTATATCTTTAAAAATGTCAATAGTTTACCAGATAAAAGGTCATTTCTTATTTATGTATCTAAACATGGAGCATTTTCGGATGCAGCCTATATACTTATCAATGATAAGTTATCATCATAAATTGTCTGTTGGTGAGAATGATATGAAACCTTGATAAGGCACAAATTCAAGTCGACTTTTCCAACGATACCAAATTTAACCATAAAAACCCATTTTATCATATAAATACTTTGGCCACAAAATTTTGTTTATTCTCTTAATATTATAGATGATTTAGAGTTGATTGACTTATGGGGTTTCTCACCAAAACGAACAAAATGGTGATAACATCATTAATTTATTTTTTTTTCTGCGTCAATCATTCATTATATTTATGAAATAGAGTACAAAATATGTATTGAAGTTTATGAAGCTTGTGAAGTTTCTCAAATAAATGATTCATTTGTCTTGTAAAAAAAAACATACTTGGCTTTTTCATCCTGAGCTCCGTCGTAAATTAAAATGTAATATCTCAATGCATTGTTGTTGAACCATTTTGGCAGCTTTCCAGGAGTGCTTTGATGCAACTGAGCAGCCATTTGTTGAATTTTTTCCAAAGGATTCTCATCAGCTGTCGATACGACGATCATGCAGGCTAAAAAATGTTTGGTGAATTCATGGTCGGAGGGAAATTGCACGTTGAGAAACATCTCGCGCCAAGATTCGAACCAAGGAACTGACAGTGGAATGTCCAGGTCAGTGGATCCTATTCTTATGGAAGTAGTACGTTCGCACTGCTCTGAACTTACAGAGTCATTGAGCATTTTTCGTGCCACACTGGGCTCGGGTGGTTGGCCATAAATGTCAAGAATTGACAGACGGAGATTTCGCACCGCGATTGTTGATCCTTGGGGATCTTTTATGTGACCTGCGGGAATCAAACTATTGTTATTGGTCATTTTTAATAAATTTATAACGAATAAATAATTAGCATACATGAAAATTAAGTCAGTCGACATTTGAAAATCTTTTTTATTGAAAAAATTATTTAAATAGAATTAAAAAAAAAAATTTGACATGTAGAAAATTTGAATGAAAATGAAGTTAACCGACATTTCAAAATTTATAGAAACTTTTTATGATATTAAAGTTAGCAGTCACTTAACAATTTTTTAATTTTTTTTTAATAAATAAATTTGCTCCAAAAAATTATTTCTAAAAAATTGCATTTTTTATTTTTTTTAATTTCTAAATGTCAATTTTTTTTTCTAATTTTTTTTTTGCTATAATTTATTTGTTATAAAATTCTTAAAATTATTAAATATCTGCTAAATTAATTTTAATAAACTATTTATTGAAATAATTTGAATTAAACAATTAAAAAAAAAATTTCACATGTAAAAAACTTGAAAAACTATAAGTACAATTTTTTAGAAATATCTTTTTAGTTGTAATTTAATTAATAAAAAAAATAAAAAATTTTTAGACGTCTGCTAACTTCAGTGTCATAAATTTGATGGAAATAAAATTACCAGACAGCTGACAATTTTAGAAAATTTTTTTTATTAATAAAATAATAACAAAAAAATTAAAAGAAAAAATTGCACATGTAAAAAATTTGAAAAACTATACGTGCAATTTTTTTAAAATATTTTTTTATTGCTAATTCAATTAATAAAAACAAAATAAAAATTTTTTGCTGTCGGTTAATTTTAGTTTCATTAAATTTGAATAGTTTTAAGTGCAATTTTTTAAAAATAGTTTTTTACTTATAATTTTTAGTGATTCAAAAAGTCAAAAATTGTTGAATGTCTGCTAACTTTAGTATCATTGAGCACATTGAGGTCTGATTATTTATTTGAGGTATTGTAAATAATAGATGCAGGTATTTTTATAAATATACAGCATCTATTAGGTAAACTTGTTTTACTACTGTACCACTGCCAAATATTTAAGTCTAAAAATTACCTTCAGTTGTAAGATTACAAAAAGGTTGTAATAATTCAATAAATGACAAATTATTTTTCTGACAGACAGCATCAGCAGCTGCCGAACAGACGGCACCAATTTGAGGCGAAAATGCATTGCTGATAAATTCACGTGGTGTTAATTTACACTGAGCCATTATTTTTACTAATATGATTATTAAATAACCAACTAGCTCTGCTAAAAATATCAATACTTATCAATTATTGTTTCATCAGCAAGTACATTACTCCAATAAAATTATTATTGTCATCTACAATAATTGATTACATATTAACTAGTCAATTATTAATATTTTTATATAAATAGCACCAATTTCTTCAAAAAAATTTAAATTAATATATATTTTAAACAAAACATTTTATTATGACTTATCACTGACAGACACCCTACCCTTGTGATCACATAGGTTAATGGATCACAAAATTAGCTATTTATTACTATTGTTATGATGTGATCACATATTTATTCGGCTGATAATATATCAATGACTGTTAGCCATCTGTTGTCAGACTTGAATTACTCTGTGACAATTGTGGTTTGTTGGAGTTGGGAGTATAAAATTACTACTGGCGCCATCTGGTGGCAAATCTGTCAAATAAAAATTATTTTTTGCTTCTTTCTGGGTTCTGAGGATGGTATTTTTTGTTAAATTCGCGGGAAACAGTGAGTTGTTGGTTGTTGGTGCCGGTTGTGTTTGTGATTTTATAATTACAATCTAAATTAATACATTTCATTGAAAGTAATTAATATTTAAATTTATAACTCTTCGCCATGGGTATTCTTGGCTTATCAAAGGTGATTGCTGATATTGCACCTAGTGCATTAAAAGAAAGTGAATTAAAAAATTATTTTGGTAAGTTAACCTCTGTTTACTCGACACACACATAAATTATGAATGATGCAGATATTTAATCATTTTTAGAATTTTTTTATTAAAATAAATTATGGCAAAAAAAAAAGTATCAAAAAAATTGATATATAAAAATTTTTAAAAATTAAAAATGCATTTTGTTAAAAAAAATTAAAAAATTCTCTAGTGACAGCTAACTTTAAATTAATGTTATAAATTATGAAGGTAAAATCTTTAAAAAATTAAATTACATGATGGAAATTAATTTTAATACTAAAGTTAGCTGACGCTTTTAATTTTTTGATTTTTTTTCTATTAAATTAGTATTTTTTAAAAATTATTTTCATAATTTTTCAAGTTTTTTACAAATTAAAATTTTGTTTTACTTTTCTATAATAATTTTTTCAATAAAAAAGATTCTAAAAATTTTTAGATGTCGGCTAACTTAATTTTCATAAATTAATTTAATAATTTTTTTGACAAATAATTGTTATTTTCAGTAAAAAAAAATTTGTAAAAATTTTTACAAATTGAAAGTGCAATTTTTAAGAATAATTTTTTAAGACTAATTTGTTTATTGATTAAGATTAAAAAATTGTCAAGATAATAATATTCCTGGTATCAATAGTAACTATGTTGAACTATTCCTTTCATTTTCTTTTTTTAATTTGTTTATGTGGATTCCGATTTCTTTTATATAGATATTGGTTCCTTGTATCACTTTACACTATCATATGTAAATATTCTGTACAATTGCCGAGTGGTGTTTAAATAAATAAATAGATAAATAAATAAATAAATAAGCCTAAAGTATGAAAATTAAGTTAGCCGACATTTAAAAATTTTTAGAATTGAAAAAATGATTTAAAAAAAAAATTTCACTTGTAAAATATTTTAAAAACTGTAAGTGCAATTTTTAAAAAATATTTTTTTGTTCTAATTTAATTATTAAAAAAAAATTAAAATCGTCGGCTAACTTTATTATTATGCCAAAAGTTAGCCGACGTTTTAAATTTTTTGATATTTTTTTCATTTACTAAATATTAACTAGAAAATATTAAAAAAAAATTGCACTTACAGTTTTTCAAGTTTTTTACAAATGAAAATTTTTTTTTTTTTTAATTATTCTGTAATAAGTTTGTCAATAAAAAAATTTCTAGAGATTTTTAGATGTCGGCTAACTTAACTTTCATAATAAATAATACTAACATTCGTCATAATTACAGGTCGTAAAGTAGCGATCGATGCTTCTATGTGCTTGTACCAATTTTTAATTGCTGTGAGAAGTGAAGGAGCACAACTGACATCAGCTGATGGTGAGACAACGAGTCACTTGATGGGAATGTTTTACAGGACCATCAGACTTGTAGACAATGGAGTTAAGCCTCTGTATGTTTTTGATGGCAAGCCTCCTAATTTGAAGGGTGGAGAGCTGGCAAAACGTGCTGAGAGACGTGAGGAAGCTCAAAAAGCTCTTGAAGCTGCTGAGGAAGCTGGTAATGCAGAGGATGTTGAAAGATTCAACAGACGGTTGGTAAAAGTTACTACCGCTCATGCTGCAGAAGCTAAGCAGCTTCTTACTTTGATGGGAATTCCTTATATTACTGTAATTATTATTATTTTTTTAGCTGATTGATTGATTAATAGTTTTACTTATTTTTTATTAGTTTTACTAATTAATTATTATTTTTACTAATAAATTCAAGGCTCCGTGCGAAGCTGAAGCTCAATGCGCAGAGTTAGTGAAGTCTGGAAAAATATACGCGACAGCTACTGAAGATATGGATGCTTTGACATTCGGTAGTAACATTCTACTTCGTCGATTGACTTTTTCAGAAGCAAGAAAAATGCCCGTGCAAGAAATTCACCTCGACAAAGTACTTGCGGAGATGGAGTTGAATAAAGATGAATTTATAGACCTGTGTATCATGCTGGGGTGCGATTACACGGGAAGCATCAAAGGTATTGGTCCGAAAAGAGCTGTCGAGCTGATTAAAACTCATCGGTGCTTGGAGAAAATTCTTGAAAATATTGACACTAAAAAATACTCCGTACCTGAAGACTGGAACTATAAAGAAGCGAGAGAGCTGTTCAGGAATCCAGAGATCACTAAGGCTGAAGAGATTGACTTCAAGTGGGGAGAACCCGATGAAGAAGGTCTTGTTAAGTTTATGTGTGGTGATAAACAGTTTGCTGAAGACAGGATCAGGAATGGCTGCAAAAAACTCATGAAAGCCAAGGGAGCGTCTACTCAAGGACGGCTAGATTCGTTCTTTAAAATTATTCCTAGTACAACTCCTTCTAAACGCAAGGTAATTATTAAAAGTACCATTTTTATTTTATTAATTGAAAAATTTATCTTGTATTATCTATATTATTAAGAGAATAAGAAAAATTTTGTCTCCGGGATAGTCATATGATAAAATCGGTTTTTTTAGAGGAGTTTAGTGACAGTGCAAAGATCTTGACTTGAATTTGTGCCTTTTCAAGGTTTCATATAATTCCCACCAGTAGTCAATTTATGATGATAAGTGTTTAGGCTACATTTGAAAAATGCTCTATTTCTAGATACATAAATAAGAAATGACCCTGTATCTCGTGAACTATTGACACTTAAAGATATAAGCTCATCCTGATGTTACACTCATCGAGACCTTTCATTTGAGTACCCACATCAATTTTTCATATATTTTATATATTTCATAAATGTCATATATATAAAATATATGAAATATATAAAAAAATCATGTGGGTACTCAAATGAAAGGTCTCGATGAGTGTAACATCAATATGAGCTTATATCTTCAATAACATCATTAGGTGACAAGATACAACATCATTTCTTAATTATTGATAAATTTAAAGATATAAGCTCATCCTGATGTTACACTCATCAAGACCTTTCATTTGAGTACCCACATCAATTTTTTATATATTTCATAAATATCATATATATAAAATATATGAAATATATAAAAAAAAATCATGTGGGTACTCTAATGAAAGGTCTAGATGAGTGTAACATCAAGATGAGCTTATATCTTTAATAACATCATTAGGTGACAAGATACAACATTACTTCTTAATTATTGAGATTTTTAAAGATATAAGCTCATCCTGATGTTACACTCATCAAGACCTTTCATTTGAGTACCCACATCAATTTCTCATATATTTATATATTTTATGTATATATGTATATATGAAAAATATATCAAAATGCATGTGGGTACTCAAATGAAAGCTCTTGATGAGTGTAATGTCGGGATGAGCTTATATCTTAAAAGACGTCAATAGTTAAGAAAGCACAGTGCAATTTAACAAATGTATTCTGAACTATTGACATTTTTTAAGATATAAGCTCATCCTGATGTTACACTCATCAAGACCTTTCATTTGAGTACCCACATCAATTTTTCATATATTTATATATATGTATATATGAAAAATATATCAAAATGCATGTGGGTACTCAATTGAAAGCTCTTGATGAGTGTACCATCGAAATGAGCTTATATCTTTAAAGACGTCAATATTTAAGAAATTACAGTGCAATTTAATAAAAGTAATTATTTAATAAAGTAAAATGTTATTTATTTATAGTTCATAAATCACAGCAGTCACATAGTGACTGCAAGGTTGCTAGTAAATCACTAAATTAATTTTATTTTCAGGCTGACGATAAAAAAGGTCCGGCAAAAAGAGGTAGAGGTGCTGGAGGAAGTAAATTCCGTGGCAAGCCCAAGTAATTTAAGTTAAAACACTTATTTGCATTCCTATTAAATTTTTTTTTTACTCTGTACTTATTGCTAATTTTTTGATATCTAAATAACAATTAATTTATAAAAAAAAAAATATTAATGACAATAGATTTATTTCGTAAAATAAATTGTAGATATTTATAATAAACTTTAAACATCCCTTATACAATACAACAATCGCGATAAAAAACTATCGTGACTTAAAAGACTGTACATGTGGACTGAGTTGATCGATACAAACATGATTCACCTGAATTAATTTTATAATCACCATTTAGTTACTCTGTTAAATTATTAGTTAATATGTTATAATATAAATATATAATAACCAAGAAGACATTGAGCAGTCATCTAAATTTAATAATTGTACTACCAATCGCATCTGGATCTAGAACGTGTTGTAACGCCTGTTCAATGTGATTAGGCCGGAAGGCAGCACCCACAACACTCTGCAATTGATCTGCGTCCACTAACTCGCGTAGAGTCTCCAGGTAAGAAGGTTTTATCTTCGAGCCCTCGTTCCACTGGTTTATATTGCTTCCAAACACATACTGGACCAATAGTTTTATTCTTACACACCCGGCAAACAGAGTCCCGGATATGAACCCGAATGAATCAGAGGCTAAGTGTTCTGGGACTGTTGATACAAACGATCCATAAGGCATCAATTGTCTCTTTAAAGCTCGACAATCGATTGGATGGTCTTCGGTGTAAAATATTGCATGATATCTGTAATTAGAATTGAAACATCACGTCTTACTTAGCTCGTAATTATTTTTAAATTAATATACACAGTATGATCATAAGAAATATATAACAAAGTGGATATTACTAAAGAAAACTTACTTATCATGAAGTTCTAATTCTTTATAAATATCACAATCATTTGACGGGATGATGTCATCAGCTCCCAGGGCTTTTATAACTTTGGCGGACTCTAATTTACAGATCACTGTTACATGTCCACCCCATAATTTTATCAATTGAATTAAAATACATCCCACTGGTGTTGATCCTCCATAAATTAACACTCTAAAATAATTTTATTTATGGTTTAAAAAAAATTTACTTCTAAAATTTAACAATAATAGGTAAAAGAGCCAGTTATTGACATTGGCCTAGTTGTTTGACACTTGCAATTTTATTCTAATTAAAAAAAAATTTTTTTTCTCAAAAAAAATTATCTTGAAATTTATAATTCAAAAATTATATTTATTAATTTATTAGAGTTGATTTTTTTTTTTTTTTTTTTTAATTAAAATAAAATTGCAAGTGTCAATAACTGGGTCTTTTACTTTAATTATTTACAAATAGAGTCAGCCCCATTTAGGACCATAATTAGGTGAAAAAGTAACATTTTCAAATTTGTATTTATTCTGCTTGTTTGTATGGGGCATTTATAATAAAAAATTTTGTGAAAGAAAAAAATGAAGATTTCGATAGCTTTTTTGTCTTCAAAAGTTGGAATAAACTTTGGCTATCATGTTTTTGGATAAAATTTCTATTTTTTTTTTTTTAAGTACGTAAAAAAACAAACAATTAAAAAAAAGTTTTTGTATGACAATTTTTTAAAAAATTTATAAGATTTTTTAAAATTGTAATAATCAACTTTTTTTTTTTAATTGTTAATTTTTTAATATATCTTTCAAAAAAAAAATATATCCATAAAATCAAATAGAAATTTCGTTAAAAAAATGAAAATTAAAATGGTTGATTTCACTTGTAAATATTTACCCAATAATAATAATAGTAATAATAATAATAATAATAATAATAATAATAATAATAATAATAATAACCTTTTATTTTGAGCATTTCCTTCTTCAATAATAGATTCGTTGACTAAAGCATTCCAAGCAATACACCCGCTGTAAGGCAAGCAAGCCGAGGCTTCAAAAGTTATCAGTTTAGGCTTCTTGGCTACTTGATTTTCGGCCACCACTAGATACTCAGACATGGTACCAGAGGCCCAAGATGGTACCGCCAAAAATACCTCGTCTCCCACGTCAAATCCAAGGACACTCTGACCAATCTCAACGACTATTCCCGCGCAGTCCCGTCCAAGCACCACTGGCAATTCTTTCTGTTGCTAAATACAAATTATAGACTAGAATATTAATAATTAATTCCATTCTATTTGAAATTATGAGGCACTTACTCCAGAATTCAATATTCTACGGTACGCTTTTGAGTATCCTGAGCATATTTTAGCGTCTACTACATTTACTGATGCCGCTTTCACTTGGATTAGCAGTTCGTTTGATCGCTGTATTGATGGTATTTCCGCGTCGTCAATTAACGAGACTCCCTGTAATAAATAATAAGTATTAAAAAATTTAATAAATCAACGAATAAATTAAGGAGCACACCTAGTGTGAAATTTTTAAAAAGTCGATTTTTTTTTCATATTTCAATAAGTTATACCTTTAAAAATAACATACTAAAATTTTAAATCGATATATGAAATAGTTTTTGAGTAAAAGTCATTTCAAAAGTAGCCGCTCGGCAGTTATAATAGGACCATTTTATCTTTAACAGGATTTTTCGAATTTGCTGCAGTGATTACTCGAAGGCAAATGATCCGATCACTATCAAATTTTTTTCTGCATGTTCTTAATATAGTTCTTATTTATTTATTTATTTATCAAAATTTTAGACCCTGAAGCCTTAGCTCCCTAAGGGCCTTACATAGAAATGAATACATAGTAATAATAAAAATAGTTAAACAGTAATGGATATGATAATAATAAAACAGTAAGAATAAGAAAAGTAACGTTGTCTCCAGCAAAGTCTATCCAAATTACTATCTAATGACTTTAGTTCGTAAAACAAAAGAAAAGAAAAAATATGAATTTGAACATTTAGTAATTTGAATATTTTAGTAATTACAGTTATTTATCTAGCAGTATGATGTGTAGCACTAAATGGAACAATGCATAAATTATATAAATTACAAAAGTCATTCAAATGCGTAGACAAATTAGTATTAGTTAACATATTTATATTCAAGTCACCCATAATAACAATATTTTTGTATTACTCATGCGGGAAAAGTAGTATCTTGACGCTCGCTGTTGCGGTTGAAAAAGAGCCGTTTGCGCATTTTAAAATTACGCGTGAGTTTTTTCATAAATGAAACTGTTATTTGAGTGCGACAAGTTTACTTGTCGCACGCAAATTATTCTTGGCGAACTCAAACTATCCTTGTCGCATTCAATTGACTGTGAAAACTGCTAAAATTAAAATAAATAACAAAAAAAAACACAATCTAACTGTCAATATTAAAGAAGTAAGGTTGACATTACAATATTTTTAACCATAGTAAAAATAATTTATTAATATTAAGCTGTTTAATTGTGACGAAAATTAATTTAGCAAAAATATGATAATTTTAATAATTTTGGTAAAAAATAAATTAATGACATGAAAAAATTTTTTTTTAAAATCGACATGTAGGAATTTTACAAAATAAATAATACAATTTTTATGAATAATTTTTTGGAACAAATTTGTTTGTTAAAGAAAATTAAAAAATTGTAGTGACAGCTAAATTTAATGTCATTTAATTTTATGTGTTGATTGTTTCAGTGTGTAAATTTATTTTTTGTTAATTAATATTAATTACTTTGCATTTATCATCTGATTTATATTTGTTTCTTTTTTTTTAACTTTTTATTTGTTTTTAGGGACTGAGGAGGCTCCGCCTCCCCCCCAACCCCCCGCCCCTGGACCCCAATTTTGTACCCACATACATCACCGCATTTGTAATACAAAATAGTATGTGCAACTCGTGCGACGTTGTCGATTACCCACTCAAGCGAATGACCGCACTCGCTTCGCTCGTGCGTTCAACTTCGCTTTCGTGGGCAATCGTTTTAGTTCTCTATACAATAACCTAATAGTTTTTTGATCTGATCAAAATCGAATTTTGGCAGGTCAAAAATGATCAAAATTTTGAGTAAAATTCAACTTTTTTTCAAAAATTTACTGTGTATTCTTAAAATATGTATAAATATTCCCTTAAAATTTTAAAACAAGTGATACAGTCGTTATTTTTTTTTTAATTCCCTAAAATCGCCTTTTTTTTTAAACTATCACACTAGGTGTGCTCCTTAATAAATAAATGATAATAAAATCAGTACCTCTACTCCAGCATAGTGATGACATATTATAGCTTTCATATAATGTATACGTTTGACTTTTTGCTTCCAGTTTAATCCAACATTATATCCAATAAAAATTCCAATTGCTAGGCCTATTGTGCAAAAAGCTACGTCTCTCTTTGATACTGAAATTTATTAATTAATAACTCAATTCCTACTCGGCTTTTTTTATTCCAAAAGTCAATAAAAGAAAAATTTTAAAGCCATTTCTTCTTTAATATTTAATATCTTTTCAAAGTAATTCAACAAGATAAATAAATATTAATGCCAAAAAAATTACCATCACTCGATTGCAAGCCTCCTAATTGTCTATAAAAATCACGGAAGTTAATCCTCGCGCTGTAATAACCAAAATGAATATTATCATACGCTCTGTGGTACAACGATGCTGTAAAAGATCCCAGATCCTTGATATGTTGACTGTACTGATCACTGCAAACACTTTGAAGCATTCGTTGGCACTCTGTTAACCAGGACAACACCAGTTGATAGGTTTGTTGGGCTATTGAAGCCGTTTCGATCTTAAAAATAAATAACATTTCATTAAATAAAGTAAATAGACACTAAAATGATTACAATTACTTCCTTATTAATTTTAAAAAATTACCTGGAGAGCTTCGAGGTTGCTGGAGAGTCGGAATAGTATTTCGTCCATCGTTCGAATTAATTAAAATGAGTATTTAATTAATTAACTAACTATCTAAACATTATCAGAGTGAGACGATCACTAAGGAAAGTAAACTAGTGTATGATGTTGATCTGGAATAACGGCACAATGTTTATAAATAACTTATTATCTCATTTAGTTAGAAATACATCATGCGAGTCTTAAGATCAAACTTTTTATACCTGGGCTGCATGTTGGAACTTTTAAAAAAATTGGTAATTAAATAATGGGATTACTTGCAAGCTCTCCAGTACTTTCTTCTTATTTTTGAAGTTTCATACCTGAGTTTACCGGACTTGCAGGTTATTCCTTCACTCTGATTTTTTTCGGGAAACTTGTTTTGGTTCACTGCTGTTATGACGTAAGTTTTTTATTGTCGTGTGATAATACAAACTGAATTTTGCACAGTGGGTGTTTAAATAGATAATTGCACTCGGTATTGTTGCGATTGTTGCTGTGACAGCTGATTATCAACATTACTTTAATCTTCAGCTGATATTTAGACAGTCGTAGTAAACATGTTTACTTTAAATACTTGCAGGTAGCGGCACCGTCGGAATTATTTTGTTAATTATTAAATCAATTATTTGAATTACTTTTTTAATATACACTTTATCAATTATTTAAATTATTTTTTATTATTAATTGGAATTAAATGATTGCTACTTTTTCTTAGTTACTTAATTTTGAATTTTAAATTAGGCGCGAAAATACAGTAGCTGCGCGCATGCGTCGGATTTTTAAACTACTCCAAATCAACGGTCGATGTTGTGCGCGTCGGGATTATTTTTCGTGATATTTGAGAGTAATTATGAGTAATTAATGCTAATTTTATGTAATTAATGATCCTTAAGAGTTTTTGAAGTCATTTATAATATAACATCAGTCGGGGAAATTGAGAAACTAAAAAAATACTCCTAAATTAGTCCGTACCCCTATTGTCTATAGCTATACATACAAATACGCCATTTTAAATTGAAGGCCTAGAATAAGTAAGTAACATTTGAAAAAACTCTGAGTAGTTTTGAGAGTTTTTTACGAATAAAAATAATTAAAAGTTAGTAAAGTATTGAAATAGTGATTTAATTATGGTTTTAATAATTAATTATTACTAGCAACCTTGCAGTCACTATGTGAATTATAAATAAATAAAATTTTGCTTTATTAAATAATGACTTTTGTTAAAGTTCACTGTAGTTTTTGAACTATTAACATTTTCAAAGATATAAGCTCATCCCGATGTTACACTCATCAAGAGCTTTCATTTGAGTACCCACATGCATTTTCATATATTTGTCATATATACATATATGTAATATATATAAATATATGAAAGATTGATGTGGGTACTCAAATGAAAGGTCTCGATGAGTGTAACATCGGGATAAGCTTATATCTTTAAAAATGTCAATAGTTCACGAGATACAAGATAGTTTCTTAATTATTGATATTTTTAAAGATCTAAGCTCATCCCGATGTTACACTCATCAAGAGCTTTCATTTGAGTACCCACATGCATTTTGATATATTTTTCATATATACATATATAATATATATATATATATATATATATATATATATATATATATATATATATATATATATATATATATATATAAATATATGAAAAATTGATGTGGGTACTCAAATGAAAGGTCTCGATGAGTGTAACATCGGGATAAGCTTATATCTTTAAAAATGTCAATATTTCACAAGATAAAAGGTAATTTCTTAATTATTGATATTTTTAAAGATGTAAGCTCATCCTGATGTTTCACTCGTCAAGAGCTTTCATTTGAGTACCCACATGCATTTTGATATATTTTTCATATATACATATATATAATATATATAAATATATGAAAAATTGATGTGGGTACTCAAATGAAAGGTCTTGATGAGTGTAATGTCGGGATGAGCTTATATCTTTAAAAATGTCAATAGTTCACAAGATACAAGGTCATTTCTTAATTATTGATATTTTTAAAGATGTAAGCTCATCCCGATGTTTCACTCGTCAAGAGCTTTCATTTGAGTACCCACATGCATTTTCATATATTTTTCATGTGTACATATATATAAATATATGAAAAATTGATGTGGGTACTCAAATGAAAGGTCTTGATGAGTGTAATGTCGGGATGAGCTTATATCTTTAAAAATGTCAATATTTCACAAGATAAAATGTAATTTCTTAATTATGTATCTAGAGATAGAGCATTTTCGAATGCAGCTTAAATACTTATCATAATAAATTGACTACCGGTGAGAATGATATGAAATCTTGAAAAGGCATAAATTCAATTAATTACCTTTGCAATGTCACTAAATTTAACTAAAAAATCCGATTTTATCTTATGACTATCTTGGGCACAAAATTTTTCTTATTCTCTTAATAATATAGATTAATAGCAATAATTTATCGACCGTCATAAAAAATGCCATCAATTAATAATTACAAATTATTATTTATTAATTAAAAAATAATTTTTCAAATTAATTGATCGAATTAGTTACTAGAATTTTTATGATATGTCAGTATAAAAAATAAAAAGTTTTTCATTGATTATTTGAAGCTAAAAAATATTTTTATAATTTTTTTCAGACTTGACATTTGTCGTGATGGCTGTTATGCGGCACAGCGTTTATTTTTCACCGAGTATTTATTTTTCATTCATCATATTCAAAATATTTGCCCAGAAATTTCGGATAGCAGAAGAGAACCAGTGGATTACGAGTAAAAATGAATATCCCAGTAACGGTGAGTAATTCAAGTTAATTTTAATAGTGAAAAATTTTTTTTTATTCCCGAGAAAAAATTCCGAAAATTTGTATAAAATTTGATACGAATCGGGGAGTAGTTGCGTTGTTCGTTCATCCGTTATCGAGACAAACACGTCGTGGTATCCGAGTAATCAGTGGATTGCACGTAACACAGGCGACTATGCTCATAATATACATATATATATCTGGTCGTATAAATACAGATATATATCAGGTATGTAGAGCAGCAGAGAGAACGAGAGTGAGAGAACGAGATAGAAAGCACAAGTGTTGAAGGGATGTATTTCGCTGGGGATTGAAGCAGAAAGGGGAAGTAGACTTGGGTGACTGGGGTTGGGCGGTAGCCACAAGTGTCTGCCCGAGCGCCCTCTCTCATTAATTCTCCACCCTTGTTGCTTGTTAAGGAAGAGGGTGGCCAAGTTGTACTCTGTTTCTCCGTTACTCTTTGTCGTTGGCAGGAAGAGAGAGAGAGGGGCTTGAAAGACAAGGATAAGAGGACGAAGAAGAAGAGGAAGAGGAAAAAGAGGAGGAAGAAAAATAAGAAGAAGAGGAATAAAAGAGGTA
Organism: Cotesia glomerata; assembly: GCF_020080835.1. Lineage (NCBI taxonomy): Eukaryota > Metazoa > Arthropoda > Insecta > Hymenoptera > Braconidae > Cotesia > Cotesia glomerata. The sequence continues at coordinate 4,167,199 of NC_058159.1, read as the reverse complement.
GTGTAGTATCACCCTCGGTGACTAGTCCCGTGTACAACAGCAGTATGTACCGGGCTGACGACAGAAATGCTCTCTCGAGTGGTACGTGAGCAAAAGGGAAGTGCGTGGATGAGAAGGCGCGACGAAAAAAGTCGACGGGAACAGAGTGAAGAGATACTGAGAACAAACGAGCGTCAGGACTTGGCTCTTAGCTCTGCGCGAACTCTCGAGTCGTTTGTTGTAGATCAGAGTCGAGGAACGGAGACAAATGCCGAGCCTGAGACAGAGATCGAGATGGGGACGGATTAAAAATAAGAGAGAATAAGCTCTGCCCGGAATAGAAGAACCAAGAACCTATGTTATATATGTATATATAAGAAGGGGGATGATGAGCAAGATTGAGTCTCTAGATCCAGATGTATTATGTATGTACACCCGCAGTTCGCTGTCGACGAGGGGATTGATGATGAGGATCACCAGTAGAGAGCAGAGGAGCTATTCTACAATCGGGGAGTAAGTCGACAATGACGAGTTCAGTCGAGCCTAGTTCGAACCCAACGTCAATACTCCACTCCTCGGCTTATGCACGTGTCTATAAACGGAGTTATTGTACTTTCTGCGTCCTCAAGTGGTACACTCCGTTTTCGACCACAAACCGTCACCGCAGTTCAATTCACAGTTATATAATCATTATTCTGCAATATAATGAGGATAAAATAATAAAAGTTTGGAAAATCCAAAAGTTTCTTTCTCCAACGTGATTTAGTATAGGGAAATCTACTACGTTAATCCAATAAGGTTAGGTTTTGGGATTTGACTCTTGTGGTAACGGTAGTATTACCTTAACTACGGAAAGAAATTAAAATGTTTTAAAAGTTAATTTTTGAAACTAATTATTCAATATTAGCTGTTAGTTGCCTGCTCCGCTGGGCGCTTTATAGAACTGCATTTTTAGATCTAAACTTGAAATTTAATTAGAGTATTGTTTTGACTTACACAGATTCCAAATTCTATCGAATTGACATGCATCTTTTATCCATGTAATTATTCTAGCTAATATTTATTGTAACTTTCAATGTGCAATCATTATAACATTCCCGTGTCTTTCTTACAAAAATTAATAATTGATGTGAAAAAAAAATTTGTAATGAGCATTGAAAGTTTCAGTTAAAGAAATCTGTCTAGTATATAAACATAACTAATAGAATTAAAAAATTTATTTTAAACAATCGAATAGAATTAATATAGTTACAATAAAAATTCATTATTTTTAAGTCAAAAAAATATAGGTTCTGGGTACGTAATCACCAACATATCATATACTAAAACCTTCTCCGAAACACGCTGCATTTTATGGTATAAGTATTATTCCGATCGGTTTAGTAGTTTTCGCAGTATAACCGGACAAAAAAACCGGCTCTCCATTTATTAGTATAGATTAAAAAAAAAAAAAAATATGTCGTTCAAAATTAGTTGCCGAAAAAACAGTTGTACTAGGAAGGTAATGCACAGGCGTCCCTGCACAGTAAAAAATTTTTCGTCATTTTGTAGAGTGTTAAAATTTGTGTGTTAAATATTACACTCTAGTATGTAAAATTTAACATTCTAGTGTGTTGAATCATTAAATCAACACATGAGATTGTTAAATTCTACACACTAGAGTGTAATATTCAACACTCTACAAAATGACGAAAAATTTTTTACTGTGTGGTGGAATAAATGTACATAATACATGTAAATTACCTAACCATTCGCATTCGGTTACCTACAATTCTCCTTAAGAATTAAAAAAAAAAAAATTTAACTTAATTGATGCATTTTTTCGCAAGTTATAGTGTTTTCAGAGTTTCATATATGACGGACAGGAAAATTTTTTGACCTATTTTGATGTTTTTTTCCGTTTCTAGTGCACTAAATCAATTTTTTAAAAGTATCAAATTAATCTCCATTAAATTATTTTGACAATAGTATGCAAAATATCTTGATTTCGTGAACTAACAAGACTATAATAATGAAAATAGTTGCCGAAAAAAATTTTTCGATCGTAAAGCACTCTCTGATGCTTCGCATCATGAGTCGTGTAATAATTGGGATTACTATTATTATTATCATGTGGCGAGGCGTCATGTAGTGTACATGACACGACGAAGGTGAATAAAATCAAATGAATAAATTAATCGAATTCAATAGTAATAAAGGCGATCTGATAATAAATCAAGTGAAAATTGGAAGTAATTTATGACATCGATATCTCGTGTGTAGGCGTTATCTTTCCCTCACGCTTCCTCGGTTTTCCACGGCGCTCTCACCGAGGATGACGACGACGGCGACGTGAGCCCGTGTCCTCACGTTTCATAACTCTCTCTCTCGCTTTAGCTCTCCGTTTTTTGCTCACACATATTATTTTCTCGGTTGTTCGGCGTTTTATAACCCTCAGCCGTGCTCCTCCGGAGGCCTGGCGAGCCCCTCCCAGCACAGAGAAAGAGAAAGAGAAAGAGAGTTGTGCGTTGAATTAATTTGCGCTTCGTCGAAGGCCTTCCGTTCATTCGTTCATCGCATGCTACGTTACTCACTTGCTCCCTCAGCACTCTCCTGAATCTCTACCTCTTCCTCTTTCTCTTCCTTTTTTTTTGTACCTACTCTTTACTTTTTTCCTTTATATCTCAACTCCCCGCGCAGTACAGCTCGCAGCATATTGTGTTTCTATCTCACGTGCAACGCTCTCAACTCGGTACAGCGTATAGTACTGTGCTCTCTGCTCTCTACTCGGATCTTCTCTGCGTCTCTACCCCATACTCGTTAAGTATTCGTGAGCGCTCCGTGCTCTCTCGGTGTTTTTTTCCCTTCCGTTCCGTTCTGTTCTGTTCCCGGGTTTCACACACCCCGGCGACTCTAGTACACCGTACAGAACATACACTGATGCGTATTATAACTATACCTAAAACTTCTGTCGACTCGCCTTTCCCTTTACCGCACGTATCGAATTTCGTTAATCCGCCTTTTTAAATATATTTTTCACGTACAAAATGACTTCTGGTGCTTCTCAATTTTTGTTCAATATTTTTTTTATTGATGCATGCTTAATAAAACCAAAACCACCAACAAAAGCTCCCTGGTGCATGCACTAAATTTTAAATATATCCCCAAGAATTGTTTTTTTCATTTTTATCCTTGCTGGAGCTACCTAAGGAATATTTATTTTTTATTAATAATATAATATACTTTTTTTTTTTTATTTCAACACAACGGATGACTGTTTCTTCAATAGAACCAATTTTTTTGTTCGTAAACTCTAAGGACTTTGCATAAAATTTAAATGTACATCAAACATTTTTTATTAGAACTTTTAAAAATAATAACTTCACTTCTTGCAAAATGGAGCGGAAATCTTTTGAAAAATTATCTAAACAAGAAAATAAAAAATGGAGTTTTTGTCTTGTCTTTTTTTTTAATTTTTTGATTCATACTTTCATAAAAAAAAAAAAAAAATAATTACATTTTCTATTTTAAATATTCAAACAATTCCTTTATTAATTTTTTAGAACGTCATTAAATTCTCAAAAAATATTTAAATTTGTTTTTTTTTCTCTGTATTTTTCATTCAAAAATTATTTAAATGATTAACTTTGTAAATATAAATTGAATTTTTAACCAATCTAAGAGAGTAAACTTTTTTTTATGAGGTGAATTTAAAAAAATACGGCTGCCTAATTTCAAAACACGGTAACTAACATTTAGAAATTTTTTTAAATTTTTCTTATTAAAAAAAAGTTTGCCTGCCAAATTGATGAAAAATTTGATTTATGAATAGAAAATACTTGAATATAAATATTTTTAAGAAAAAATACTTGAAATTAAGGTTTAAAAGTTATAAAAAATGCAGCAATATTAAAAAAAAATAGGTATAAAAATTTTGCAGTTACTGTGTTTTAAAATTGGGCAGCTGAATATAAGAAATTTATTTATTGAGCTGCCGATTAATTAATTGAGATGTAGAATATATAGTGAATAATATATTTGTAAAAAAAATAATACAAAAAAAAAAATAATGACTTAAAATTTGGCACTTGGTTTATTTTAAACAGTCGTAGAGATTTGGTTTTCATTTTAGGAAGTTTTAATTTTCCGTGGATCTATTTAGAAATATTATTATTATTATTATTATTATTATTATTATTATTATTATTATCCAGGATTTTGTAAAGGATATACATAAATTTGAGTTTTTATTGTGTTGTTATATCGGGTATTATATAGGTAGGCAGCTAGGAAAATACATACATGTAAAGTAGGGTAGTTAGGTATTGTTGCGAGGGTGTTGACTAGTATTCAGTGCAAGTTGTCTGCATACACACCAGGTAACAACTATATATATATATATATATATATATATATATATATATATATATATATATATATATATATATATATATATATATATATATATATAACAGGCGGGTGTATGAGAGTAAAGCGCAAACACGCAGTGACTACTAGCACTCTGGAAGCATCGCGGATGAATAGATCCGGGCTAAGCCTCTATTATTAGCAGATGGTAGATTGTATCGATTTTTTTCCTTTTCCGCATAACACTGCGGGATATAACTGTATATATGTATTATATATGTATACCAGCCGAGAGCCGAGAGCCGAGAGCGCTTGTGTTCTTCGTTTGACCCTCTACATTCGCTCTCTTGAACCGACCACCCACTCTCTCGCCATCGCCATCCATACACACCCTCGTGTCCCCCTTTCCGCAGTTTATGCCCCGATAAACGCATTCCCGCGCCAATTACCCGCCCTGACGGCACCGTTTTAGGGCATTAATTGATTCTCAAACCTCTCACCCCTGCTATATATACCGCCACCCGATAAGAAGAATTTTCTACGAATCTACGAGGTATAATATCGTGTCGGAAAGTCAACTCAAGCGGGAATGGTTGTTAATAGCCGAATATAGAATACAGAATGTCTTAATCAGCGCGTTATCAAACCCATTATTTATTTTTATTTCTCTGGAATTTTATTGACCGATAAATTATGGGGGGATAAAAGTTATTGATATTTACTACCAATATATATGGAAATAATTATTTTATTTATTTTATATTTGAAATTACTTATCATTTTATTTGTTCGATTATTAACTATCAATTAATAGGTATTAGAAACAGTATTTTTTTTTTATTAGATGTTGACGTGTTAATTTCAAAATCGCCATTATTTTTAATTGAAAATTTTATATTTTCTCTTTAAAATAAAATTAATAATTCCTATTTTTAAAATTATCCATTTTTTAAAATGATTTATATTATAGTTATTCATTTTTTTAAAAATAGAGTACAATTTCTCAATTATTCATTTTTTTATGATCTTTAAAATTAAAAAAAAAAACAAAATTTTTTTATCAATGATGAAAAAATTAAAAAGTTTACATTTTTTAAATTTTTTGTATTGTTTAATTTTTTGTACAGATAAAAATACCATAAATCTGTCGATTTATTAAAACACATTTTATTAACAACTTTTAATTGCCATTAAATTTTTGTAATCATTGAAAATTTTATTTTTACAAATTTTAATAATTATTTCCGTAAATCTGCTGTAAAAAAAATAATTAAAAATGTTAGATTTTAGATTTTTTATGCTAAAAACAATCAGATGACTGTAAAACTAAACAATTATTGTAAAATTTTAAAATAATCAAATGTTTAGCATTTATCTGTAACTGGAAACAATATAAACAATAATAATAAAGGATAATAATAAGCATAAATGCGTTATAGAAGAAGATAACGGTCGGTAGAATTCGTTGGTGACCCCGGCAGCTAAAATCCAACCCTCGAGATCGAGATTCCGTTGGCTCTAGCGTTCCCGGCGCTTAAAGCTGGACCGCAGCATCTCTCCAACTGAATGGGGTGGTTTCCGGCAACCGGACTTATATAGTCCCGTGTAGTGTTCTCATCTAAACTCGAGCCACTACTCTGTATACTCACTATGTATACGCGGTGTGTGTCAGCCGTACCGCCGGGACACGTTGCTTGTTGGCTGCTGGCTGGGAATGAAATCTACCGTAAGACCAGCGGGAGTTGTGAGTTTTCCCACATTAAATGTTTCATCAGACTCCACCATTTCCACTTTACCCATTGCGCCTTCACCCCTCCTCCTCTTTCTTGCTTTTATTATTTTTATCATTCTTACTTTATTTTTATATCTTTCATATCCGTCTGCATCCTATAAACTCGGCTTTACATACTCTAGACTCTAGACTGTTTTTGTTGTTATTATTGCATTTTTAAATGCTGCTTTTCTCTTTCCTCGGCTCGACATATTTTCACAGACACAGACTCTATTTATTTTTACATCCTCCCTTCTCATATCGGGCGACATTTAGAATTTTTATCGATAAAGGGAATACTGGAGGGTTGTACACAGTTGAAAAGCCAAAAAAAGCTTTTTTAATCGTTTATTCTGAAGAAACTTTTCAATTGATTATTATTAAAATTGATATACATATACCTGTGACTTTTAATTTAATTAATAACTTCTTTTTTTTTCTTTTTTACAAATAATAAATGACTAATTTTTATTTTAGCAATAACTTCGCTGAAAAAAAAAAACTGACAATTTTGGATGTATCTAAATTTTATGTCGAATAACTTTTGAACCATTATATTTATCGAAAAATTAAAAGATATTTTTTTTTTAGAACGTTTAATTTTCTACAAAAAGTATGTATAACATTTTTTATCAGTTGCTTTTAAGAGGAAATATAAAATTTCAAAGTTTAAAAATATTTTTTCTCATGTTACTCGAATGTAAAATGGAAAATTTAAACTTGTGACCTTTAATTATCAATATTAAACGTTCTTATTTTAACAGGATCTTTATTTTGGCATCATTTAACCAAAGAAAAATTTTTTATAGCCCAAAATTAAACTAAAAAATAATGAATTTCAAAAATTCTACACAAAAAAAAAACAAATTTCTTGCGCCAAGAAAATTTTAAGGAACATTAAAGTTATTTTGGAGCAAGAAAAATTTTTCTTGGCTCAAGAAACTTTGACTTCATTCAAGAAATTTTCAACCTTTCTTAATATTTTGTTCTGTGCAAGACACTGAAAAAAAATTAACTTAATTCAAGAGAAAAGTTCTTGAATCAAGAATATAATTTTGAAGAGGGTAATTGTCTTGAATCAAGACAAAAAATTCTTGAATCAAGTAAAATTTCCCTAAATCAAGAAAAATTTCCTTAAATCAAGAATTTTTCTACTCAAATCAAGAATGTTAAGTTCTTCAAAATTGTATACTTGATTCAAGAACATTTTTTTTTCTGTGCAAGAAAATTTACACTCCAGTCAAGAATTTTTTTTTTTTCAGTGTATGTAAAGCCTCTTAAAATTCATCAAACACCCAGATCAAAAATAGATTTCTGGTAATTCTATCCGCATGATAAGTATGTGAGCGTTATTAGACTACGTTGTATTCTATACACTAGAATCAAACATCTGAGAGTTTCCTCTAAGCTGAGAAAACGTCTCGGCCAATGAACTTTATATAAACTTAACGTTATACCTGAAGCAACCCAATTACCGTTTTATAACGAGGCGAAGAGAGTTACTTGCACGTCGTTCGCGTCACCTATAACGACAAATCCTCCCCTTGAGTAGTCTATAAGTCAACTCCTTCTTGCTGCTCAGTCACCTTACTTTAGCTCTCTTGCTCTGGCCAAGCCCGCGGGTGGTGTTATTAACCGGCGTTGATGAAACTTGCTCGCAAGTATAAGGAACAAGCTGATGGAAAAGGCGACTAATCTTCCTCTGGATCCTGGATCCTAAAACCCTTAAAGTTGTTGTTGGTCTAAACTTCTTCGATTTAATTCGAGACACCGGATTGGATCGAATAATTAATTATTGGCATAATCGTTGGTGATTCCTCGAGAGTTGCTTTTAGCAATAAAAAACGCATAAGATAAAATAACAACCAGGGCAGATCGTCAGCGAGATCCAGTGGAGATTCATCTAATAACAGTAATGGTGTAGTAGGGCGATCTGATAAACTGCAGGGCGAAGGGTAGTAGGTAGGCACCCAGTTGAGCAAAGTAGAGAAGAAGAGTAGAGTGTTCTAGCCTGAGGGTAAATTCACCCTCAGTCCCATCAAGAGAGCAGCTTATCGATTCCCAGTATACTCTTTACTTATTTGCTAAGTTGATGATGCACTCCACCAATCTGTTTTTATTATTATGTAGAAAGGCGGGTCCCTGAGATTTTTACGTGGGACCTGTAAATTTATTTTATGCTACCGTTTCAAATTTAAACCAGTTGCAATCTTGGATGTCACTGAATTATTTTGTTCAATTCCATATCAACGCATTTTTTTTATTTTTTTTTTTAATCCATGAAAAATATTTTTCTTGATTAGTAATAAATGTTTTTTTATTGATAATATTTCGAGCTTCACTTTGGGAGCTCCTTTTTAAACCTACAATTAAATTTTAATTTAATGGAATTAATATTTTAATTTTTATAAATTTTATGTTTATTATAAGTGCAAAGTTTGTTTAATTATCTTGCAACGTATTTCGTACATTGAAAAAAAATTAACTTGATTCGAGAGAAAAATTCTTGAGCCAGGAAAATAATTTTGAAGAGGGTAATTTTTTTTAATTTAAACGAAAAATTCTTGAATCAAATAAAATTTCCTTAAATCAAGAAAAATTTATTAGTTCAAGAATTTTTCTCCTCAAATCAAGAAGATTAAATTCTTCAAAATCATATACTTGATTCAAGAATATTTTTTTTTTCTGTGTAGGAAAAAATTTTTATGAATATTGTTGTTGAATAAATTACAATTTTTAAAAATCCAAATTATTTTAAAAATAGTGTACGGTAGACTTTTTTTTTAATTCAAGGGATCTTTGAAATACTATTTATTCATTTGTTTATTGTAAAATATATATATTTTTACTCAATTTAATTAGATAATTTCACGAATTTAAAATTTCTAATTTAATTAAAAAATTCCATTAAATTTCAACAGCAATTGTCCTTGAAACGATGAAAAACTTCACCAATAAAGCAAATATGAAATTGACCTCAACAAAGTTGTGAAATCCCACATGAGTTCACAGTATAGTATGTAATTTAAAAAAAAAAGCGGATCCAATTAAAGAAAAGCAATAAAAATTTCAACACTAGTCTAGCTTGTGAACTCAAAATTCAATCTCAAAAATTCGATTGTTGAATCAACAAATTACATCATCACAGAAAATCGGTTTCCTTTAAATTAAACTTTTTTAATAAATAAATGATGAAATTTCTGAGACGAGTTGAGAGAAAAATTCTAGCGGTATGTTATAGGGATAGTCTGACGTATGAATAAAATGAATAATGAATCTCTATTTTTTGTGGTGGCCTCTTGCCCTGTAATTAACAGGTTCGGTTGTTTAGCTCCCTTGTATGGTCAAGAGGTTATAATGTATGTCTATATTATAGATAATATATCTACACTGGAGAATATGGGGACGTATGTGTGGATGTTATCGATCAGATCGGAAATACCTGGAGCTGGAAGCCACGAGCGGACTGCATGTGCATTATACATGGACGTAATTGCGTAGCCGCATGTATCCCCGTAGTATATGTGCATGAGAGAATAACAGGTCTAGTCGGGGCGAGGGTGAGGGCGAAGGGCGATGGGTGTGGGATTGCATGGCAACGCCAAAACCTACTCTCTGGCGTTCGCTGTGTAATCCTGTTAGAGACTTGAATCACCGAAAGCACATTGGGCGAGCTAGTTTTCCCCTAACTGTTCTAATTAATATAAGGCTTTCCTCCTGTTAGGTACCATACCCAATCGCTTCGCCTCCTCTTTGTTGTCCCATGCTTTGGCATTGTCAGCTCAACTCCCCGTGTGCGTTTGATTGTGTCCCGATCTCGGTTCTAATGCCAATCCCGATCCCGGGATCAAATCCTGGCTCGGCTTTGCAAACAGATATGCGATCACGGAATAAAAAAATTCTATGATCCGATCGTCATCTCCGATTGTGTTTTTGGGTGTTTGATTTTCGGCGAGTAATAAAAGAGAAGGGAAGGGAACAACCCGGGTTAAGGTTTAATGCTGTGCCCTAAAGAGAAGGGTGGCCGGTAATACACCTGCTAAATAACTCGATTGTAATTGCATGTTATTTTTTATTCTTGATCGACGCATTTGATGGATTGGAAATTCGTCGGAGATTTTTTTTTGTAATTTTTTGTCACTTGGAGTATTAATTATTTTGAGTAAATGCTGTTATTTTTAATTTAATTATAAAACATTTTTATCTTTGCCTTGTATTTAAATTCAGCAGATATTTTTCAATTTTTAGATTTTTTGAACAAATAATTTATTAAAAAAATTTTCGAACAGTTTTTCCAAATTTATACAGGTGTAAGATTTTTAAAAATTTATTTTATAATTAATCATTCGTCAGGAAGAATTAAAAAAATTTCGTCAGGGTTTAATTTAGTAAAAATTACTTTAATTTTCCCGAAAAATTAACTTAAATATTATAATTATTATTTTTAGTTTTAAAAGAAGTTTGTATCAAGAAGTTTCAATGAAATTGAATGCTATTTTCTCCAACCGATATTAAAATTTTAAACTTATATTGAATAATTAGTTTAAAATATTAACTTTTAAAACATTTTAATCTCTGTCCGGTATTAAGTTCAATATATATTTTTCAGTAATCAGATTTTTTTAATAAATAATTTATTTAAATAGTTTTCACTAAATTTTTCAAAATTTTTACAGGTGCAAATTTTTGAAATATTTTTCTACAATAAATAATTAAAAAAAAAAATCAAAAAATTTTTTTACTATCAATTTCGTCAGGATTAATTTAGTTAAAATTACTTTGACTTTCCCGAGAATTTTCATTTTAATATCATAATTATCATTATAGGATACCGCGTGAACCCGTGATGGATGTGTTTATGTGATTAAACGTTATAACACTCGGTGATATCTCAATTTTCGATGACATTGTATTTTATTTGTGAGGATGGGGATGGATATAAATACATTGGATCTGTACATATGTATACACAATGTGTATTACACATATATAGAACTTCCTGAATAACACAGCCAATAATGCATTGGGATGTGTCGGCTGGTGGGCTTGCATTGCTGATTCCAGCGTCGAAACGCCCGTAATTACATCTTCATTAAAATGATGGTCAAGCGTGTGCTGCCGCGATGGAACATGCTACGCGGTATTTCGTCCCAGTAGTCCACAGTACCAGTACCAGTAGGACCACCAATGCGTCGTTCTATCCAGTGCAACCAATGCGAGCCAGACTGCAGACTGTCGACGGTACTAAAATACACATACTTGCACTTTGGGCTGTTTAAGTATATATTTATACACGTATGCTGGTTCTATCTCTGCTCTACTCTGCTATTTGTGAGGATGCTTGTTGTTCCAGTACAAGTGTTGGTTCCAGCTCCATGTTTTAACTCACCCTTCAACTATATCATGGTTAACTGCAGACTGCTCTCGCTACCCTCCAACGAATTAATATTTGTCGCTATTACTATATATTAGATGATAGATCCTATTGGGAATCATCAGAATTATCCATTAGAAAAATTATAGTTTGAATAATTAAAAAATACGGTTTAATAGCAAATCAAACTAAAAAGTGAAGAATAATTAAAATAAGAACTATCAAAGAAAATTTATTTTGTTATGAAAAATTTATTTAAAGTTATTGTAAAAATTACGCTAAAAGATTCTGTTCATTGATAAAAGGATTTATTAACTATTAATAATTTAATTTATTTGAAGACAATTAATTTATTAAATTTTAATAAATATTTTTTAACATTCAATAAATATTTATTTGGGAGGGAAGTACTTTTATTAATAGTTAACAAATATTTGTACAGTTAATAAATATTTTGTTGCGTCAATTTGTTTCGCTTGCAATGTGATATGATATAAAGATTGCTTATAAACAAAAATCATCTTTATAAATTATTTCGATTAATTATTTTACATTATACATAATAACGTTTATTGTAAAATACAAAATTCTATTGCAGGTCATAATTATCTTTTATATTTTTAAATATTAAAAACGTTAATTTATTTAGTGAATTTAATTATTATCACTTATTCGAGCTATAAGGTTATAAAAGTGTCAAAATAAACTTGCTATTTTTGCTTTTGATTTTAAATAAATATTTGTTATTAACGATTAATTAATATTTATTAACAGTTAATAAATTGTACTTAACAAATATTTATTAACCATTAATTAATATTTATCAACAGTTAATAAATTGTACTTAATAAATATTTATTAACAGTTAATAAAGTTTATTAAATATAAACAAATCCTTCTATCAGTGTTGCAAAGATACTGATTAATCTAACAAAAACAAGCTAATAACAATAAAATAAAACAAATTTCAATAAAATCACTTTCATTGATCACTTATAAAATCAATGAAATTTCAATAATTCAAAAAGTTTACTAATATATAAAAGCATCGGACAGCAATGGCTCAAATAAAAGCTGTCAACCTGTAAAAATAATTTCAATCATCCCATAAAATCAATTACCAGTATACTGAATTTAAACTTACGCCACCTATACCCTTACTGGGCGGTATATTTATCCAGCAAAAGTGTGAGGGTGTATACGGCAAAACAAATACTGAGTGGGAATGGAATGTGTTATGAAGAAGCACAAGTGACAGTCACTAATGGCGATGAAAAATCCCAGTGCACTCTGGGAAAATGAGAGACGGGTGTTTTTTATACGCCTGTTTTTCTTTTATTTTTGTTATTATTTCACAGCAGAGTCAGAGTATTTTTAATTTTTTGTCTACTCTCAGCGCAGAAAGGGAAAACCTAGACTGCAACACGCAGCTCGGTTTAATGGGTCTTTATGGTAAATGATCATCACCCACGCAACTGTGCCCTGCCCAAATAATTCCGGAAGCGGCGTACCGTATCTCCAGCTGCGACTGAAATTTTCGCTTTGTGCTCTGTATCTGTATCTGGCTAGGTGTAGGGTAAAAGGCAGATAGAGAGAGAAAGAGATAAAGAGACAGAGATAGAGATAGATATATATGTAGAAGGGAACGAATATACATGATACTCTGAGAGTTTAATGGTTTCACCGTACGTCAAAGTCATCTCGGGCTTGGGTCTCGGACCAAGTTAAGGAACTCCAGCGAGAGCCCATTACAGGCCTTATTTCATTATAGACCGGCTGATCGAGTTGCTTGCACAATCTGGACTCTCATCTTCTCTCCACGTACTTTGGCGTATATGTATAGATATATACGTGTATATCGAGGCTGTATACACTCTGACACCTTTTTCCGAGCCGTCTGGAGATCAAAATCAAATAAATGCAAGGTCTGAGCGCAAGAAAGAGAAAGAGAAAGAGGAAAAAGGAAAAAATAGATTTCCTATGATAGGAATAAAAATGTCCCGGTACGTACGATGAATAAGAAAGTTTAAGTCGGGCACAAAAGCGAGTTGAGCGAGAGACTGGTGTGCTGCCGAACAGAACCTAGAGAAAAGTGCCTGAAGATTGATAATCCAAAAAGACTAAGTGGAGAGAAAATGTCATTTTGCTGGAGCCGAGAAGACAAGACCGTGAGACCGAAAGACCGAGTAAAAGAAACGACAGGAGTGTACTGCGAGGATATCGAAATAGAATTAAGTGAGCGCGACTACCTTCACTGGAGCACCTCCACCAGTAATGCAATTGCTCGCCGTATCTTCGTATTCCTCTCCGCTAGTTTTCCGGTCTCCAAACGGGCCAAGGTACTCCTCCTCTCCAGTTATTCTTAACAGAGCTTGATATCTCTATATCTGGTTGCTTACCACTCAGTTCTGCTTCCACTCAGCTTCAAGTCCATTTACCGGCAAACTGGAGGACTCCAAACTCTAAGAACTGTCCTTAATTTTCCGGTAATTCGCGGAATATTATTCAGAATTCAGAGATAGGCGTGTCTTAGTAACTGGAATCTGGAACTCGGTATTAGTTTTTTTATTTTTTTCAACAATGTACGGTTAAAAATCAAGAGTGAATTTTAACTCCCATCACTCGGAGTGAAGGAATGAAAAACGGAGTGAATCTAGAGTTTTTTTTTTAGTAGTGATTATATTGATTTTAATTTTTATAACTTCTTAACAAATAATTTATTATTGATAGAATTTATTAGAAAAATGCTACCTGTAAGAATTAAAAAGCACAAAATTCACTCCGCAAATTTTTTCCAACTATACTGTAAAAAATTTCTAATTTATCTCCATAATTATTCTCCAATAAAAAAATGCCTAATATTATCAAAAAAAAAAAAAAAGCATAGTATCGATCACTGATTAGCAATAGCGGGTGGAAGTCCGCTCTCTTCCCTTCCCATAACTCATCAGCTCACTTTTATTATTCCTCTTTCTCTTTCCTCTATTCTCTTTTTAAAATTTTTTTTAATTTTATAAATTTTTCATTTTTCCCTCTGATGCAGCCGTCCCATTCTAAAACAGGGGATGCACTTTCTCCCGACTGGTCCCTCATCTCTCAGTCCCAGCAAGTTTCACACACTCGGGGTTGATGTTGGCTCTCATCCAGAGACGGGTTGGAATTCTATCTCTCATCCAGGATCCACTATCCGGGTTGTTCTCTCCTCTTTTCCGTCCATTTGCGTCTCTGCTCCCAACGCCACCCTCACCCTCACTTCTCTTGACTACGGACCATCGCGAGCAAGTTTTACACACCACGGACTGATAGCTCCTCCCCCAAGGCAACCTAACCAGCAACCAGGAACCGGCGATATGTCTCTGCTCAGCTCAGCCACGGCATCTACCAGGTTATGCGCCCATTCTCCTCTCCAATATCTCATGCATTTTGTACCGTCATCCTTTACAGTATTTTCCTCCCCTTCGTTTGCCTGCTGGAGATTATTTGACATTGCAGATATTTTTTATTCTTTATTCTCACTCTTATACTTTCGTCCTTTATTATTTTATTTTTTTTTTTTTATTTCTGGTGCTCTTGGTACGTTTTCCGGGAAATGTTTCGCCTCTTTATTTTATTTTTATTTTTATTCTTCCCTAGCTTTCCGCGTTTTTCGTTTCGCTTTCGTTATTTATAGACGGGCCCTACCGGGAGAGAACAGAGATTAAATTTTTACAATTGCTGCTGCTCTAACTCTCGACTAGTGCTAAGCGAGTGTGAGTCGGAGTATGTGTTGGCTAGACAGGAAGTAAATAAAAAGATCAATGGTGATAGGTGAGTTGTGTGCCATCGCAACAGGTTAAAACTCCTCGAGAGGCGAAAAGATGGGATGGTATCGGAGCAAAGCGTCCTCGCGGGTAGTCAAGGGCTCGCAATTCGCAGGTGAAAGAAGAAAGATGAATAAACGTCTTGTGGATTCTTATTCTTTCTGTGTAATGGTATATAATAGTATAGTACTCTCTGTACTCTGTACTGACTGCTCAGCTCAGCTTCCATTACTCGCGCTCGGGTGCTCTTTCCTCACAGCTCCCAGTCTAAGCTCCTCTTTTATCCTCAACTTCTCGTTTGCTCTTTTCACCGCCAAAGTATTTATACATCCGCGGCCCGCTGAGTTTACTCGTCGACGTTAAACTCGAGTTAATTACGAGCGACCGTCGGGGGTTGAGTATTTCCACAAGAGCTAAATGTCAGTAGACGCTGAGAGCTGAGAGTTGTACATGCAACCATAAAATATCAAGTTACAAGACGAAGCTCTCCTTATTATTCGCTCCTTCCTTTTATATGCTGAGGTACTATATATGTGTGCTTCATCTTCCCCTCTCGCCTGTTTTACTTCGTACACCACCACATAAGTATCGTAGTTTATACCCCGTCAGTTCTTGGAGTATTCAACATTTTAGATGATGTAGTATTACTTGCAAGGTTTCGATAATTAAACGCTCGGTAATTAATTGTTATCCGCGCCTGCTGAGAGAACAAGTGGTATTGACGATTCACCGCGTTACTCTATTTTATGTTGCATGCCTCCCCTTCTGATCAATGGGAGAGAAAAATCGTCGAAAATAACTTGGTTGTGAGAAATTAATTGCTTTTTCTTGCATTTCTGAGAAAACACTGTTTGGTTTTATATTAAAAAGTGTTGAAAGTATTTCTTAACAACAAATCATAATTATTTACTGTGAAAAAAATTTTTTATGAGGCTTAATATATCCATTTATTATTATTTAAAGATCTTGATATGGTTTGATATGAAAATTGAAACACTGATAAAAGAATTAATTAGATTAAAAAGTAAAAATCTTGATCTAAGAATTTTATTTTACAGTTTTATCATCTTGAATCAAGTAAAATTTAATCAAACCAAGAAAAAGTACGTAGTTTAATAATTTTTCTGCTTGATTCAAGAAGATTAAACTTTTAAAAATGATATTCATGGATCAAGATTTTTCCTCTTGAATCAAATTAATTTTTTGTCAGTGTAAATTGATTTGAGTAGCTAAATTCAGAAATCACTCACTATTTTAAATTTTAATTAAATAAGACAATCGGCGTACACATTTTCATAAAATATATTAAAATACAAAATTATGTTTAAAATTTATTCAACCTCATATGGCTTGACATAAAAATCAGCCATGTAAAAAGATTTTTTCACGGATAAAAATACAAATAAAAAGATGTAATTACATTAGTATAAAATTTGAAGACCTGAAAAGCTATTGTCGTTGAATAAATCGATTTCTCTTGTGTTCCATCTTTAATAAATCGGCGTAAAAATAGGGGTAAGAAAAGAATAAAGGAAAAGGATAATAATAATAAAATGTATACTGTTAGGGCTCACGATTTAGGGTTGAGGGTGTGAGTGTGTGAGTGTGTGAGTGTGTGGTGAGCATCTAAGAGTAAACATCCTTAACGAAACGTCACGCAAGACGTTAAGTACCAGGAACCGGGTTCGACGGTTGCATGGAGGCGAGAATACAGAATATATATGGGGATGAGCCCACTTACTAATAAGTTAACGGGATTTCCTCGGTCCGGAAAATACACACAGGGTCGTCCCGGGAGAGTTTCGATTTGCCGAGAGAGTTTCAGATAGGACGGGTGAGAGTGAGATGAAGGCAATGGAAAACACACAACGTTGAACTGAGTCGGCTACAAACACACATACACACAAATTCACATATACAGAGTAGAGTTGGCGTAACGCGGCGGCAACAATTCCCACCCTACATGCCCACGCAATTCCAACTCTGGCTGTCGACCCTCGTACTAGGTTCTATACTCGACTCGGAACTGCAGGTTCCCGACGGCGTTCACTGCTTCCAACGTCGCTCGAATCCAATCCCGGGAATAAAAGCTTGAGCCGAAATTATCGGAGAGCAAGAGGGCGAGGACTGAACCAGAGCAGGAGGCTTCGTTCGAGCAACCACCGTTTCTGAAAAAAATAAAAAGGGGATACCAGAATAAATACGAAAAAAGTAAAAAAGAAAAAAGGGATGAGAACAAGTACACATACACGGATCTATAGATTTTACTCCTCGGGTTATAGGTATAGATATCGAAGGACGTGCTGGTGCTGGTGGTACGTCCGATATAATCGGAAGGGTCGATCGGAACCGCTATCTCCCCCTTACTCAGCTCCAGGGCCAATTTCCGGCGGCCCGCATGTCCAACCCCAGACCCAGAAACGTGAGAAGCTTTCGAGGTTCTGCCGAATAATTATAGCGGATACTACGGTTAATTGTCTTTGTCTTTGTGGACCAACCAGCGTCTCTAAATGCTCTGGCCGACTACGAGATTTCGGAGGAGTAAATTTTAATTTATTGTATTAAGTATTTAGAGAGTGAATTTAAAATTGAAGACAAAACAATTTATTATTCATTATTATTTGATAAGCTTTGTTTAATGTTAATAAATGATTTTTTAACATTAGATGATTCAGTAAATCGACAATTTAATTAGCAATTGGTCTAAATCCTTCTTTTTGTTAGAGGGTGATTTTTTAATATTTTGATGTAGTAATAGTACAATTATAAATTATTTGAATGATCCTTACCAAAATATTATACCTCTATTAAATATTAAATAGGTTTTTAATAAAGTGATAATAAATTTCGAACTAATTGTATTTTCGTACAAATGAAAGATTCTTTCAAATGGAGTTAGATAATTTGCTAATTAGAACGGCGAAATATTTATTAATACCCCCATGAAAAAAAAATATATGTCGAAATACATAAAAAATTTATTTTAAATATCTAAAAAATCTATAAAAAATATATAAATTATGTATAATAAATATATTTTTAATAACTAACTTTTGGCCGATTTTCATATATATTTCAAATATATTTTAGATATATTCGAAATATATATTTTTTTTATATTTTTAGCTATGTATTTTTTATGTATTTTAAGATATATCTTGAATATATCTAAAATATATTTAAAATATATATGAAAATCGGCCAAAAGTTAGTTATTAAAAATATATTTACTATACATATTTTTGATATATTTATATATTTTTTATAGATTTTTATTGTATTTAAAATATATTTTTTATATTTTTTGATATATATATATATTTTTTTTTTCATGGGGGATAGCTAATGAATCATTTATTAACTGTACATAAATATTTATTTAGAGTTGAAAGATTTCTGTTAACTATTAGAAAATATTTATTCAGGTCCTTAATTAAAAAGTGAGTGTACAAAATAATAAAAAATTTGTGAAGAGTTTTATCATGAATCAAGCAGGAATGTTTTTGAACTTTGAAATTTTCGAGAATGCGTACCAGAAAATTGCACTTTCATTAATTAATATGAAACCTTTCATTAGATGTCGTTCGAGATTGACAAAAGTTAACGGGTTTTGAACTTTTGACTCTCGTCTCTCGGCTCTCGGTTCTGGGCTTGGTTATATTATTGGATGGTTGCGTGATTCGACCGCCGCTATGTCGACGACTATTACCGAAACCCATCACAGGAGCTCGGAATTCTACGGGTTTCCAGTAAAACGAGCGACCCATTATTATAAGCATGTGCACTACAGAACCTGGTTATTGGTATACACACATAGATATAAGTACGTGCGGTTGAAACGATAATGTGGGTACGGTGTATGTAGAGTATTGAGTATAGAGTATAGAGTCGGCCAGAATGGAAGGTGGGACGAGTTGTGTTCGAAACGAAAAGCCACGACGGTTCATCGACTCTTGTAATTATAATTCCCGCTTTGGCTCGTTAGTCGAGTTCGCATACGATTCACCGAACGGGTGCAGCAGTCAAGCAACCTCCATTTTTTTCTTACTTTTATTTATCCGCCGGGTGAATTCTGATTAAAATTATCAATAATAACAACAAATGGTTGTTAAAGATGGTCAGAAAATTCCCATCAATAATAACGAAATAATTCCAGTAGCTGGTGATTAATTAGCAGGCGATTAATTAAAAAATCAGGATGGGCTTACACATGTATTACGTATCGTGTGGCGCATATCATGTATCATGTATCATGTATAATATATGTAGATATCTACGATGAGAAACTTTCAGAATAGTGTAATTTAAAAATAGGAGCTCGAAGTAGAATGGCGATAAGTTTGTTTGTATGTATGAGAAGCGTAATGGTGATAAGAAAAAAGAAAAACAAATATCTGGGCGTAGCGGGTTATTTTCCGTCGGCGCTTGAAACGCCTGAGCAGGAAGTACACCAGAGAACGTGATGCAGGGCTGCTTGGGGATGGGGTGCAAGGAAGATAGGATGTACATATATAAGTATATAGGTATACTACTATTATATGGAGAAGAGCTCTAAGAGAGAGTGGATATCTCAGAAGTAGATCGAAGGGCGGAAGTGTTGAAGCAGGGAAACTTTCAGACGGTCGATGGTGGAAATGTGTGGGACGGTGTCAAGCATCTCTAATGACGCCGACGAGGCTAAGGCTCTGATGCTTCTATCATCGCCATTGTCATCGATCGTCCTCGCCGATTCTTTGGTTGCTTTTATTCCAAATACTCCAACTTGAACTCGAACTCTTGTTCGAGGAGGACTTTATATCTTTATTCGGGGATAATGTTAATATTGATTTTTCCGGGTTATGTTTTCGGGTTTTGTGGTCAGAGGTCTATTTTTAGTTCCCAGATAGGACACTCGGTATCCGGCCGATCAAACGGTAATTTGGATCATCAGACTTTTTGCGGGTGGCACTATTCAGACATTCTTTTTTTGAGGTTCGTTGCGATAAGAAATTGGAACGGCTAAAAATAAAGTGGATATTGAATTTCGGCTGAGTTTTATTATATATCAAGTGTCTGGTATGAGCCAAATTTTTTTTTTAGTTACAAGGAATAAAATTGTTCTTTTTAACTTTGAATTCAAATATTTTGTCTTGGAATTGTGATTAAAAAAATTTTCATTAATTTTTCGATATTTTTTTATCATAATATACACAATTTGGGTAGTTTTTGATTAATTTTCTTTAAATTAAACCACTATGATAAGATCAAGTATCAAAAATGAAATCAAAAAAATGGCAAAACCATTCGAAATTGCTCCAAATAATTATTCATCATCAAAAATATTTTTAAAAATTGTTTTCTAAGATTCTTAAAATTTCTGGATATGAAAATGAAATAAAAATTGTTCTTTTGATAATAGTTTATTTATAAAAAAATTTTTTAGTTCGTTAGACATCTGCTAACTTCAATCACGTAAAAATATAATCAAAAAATTTTTTTTACTCTTAATTATATAGATGTCACTTGAATCTGTAGTCAACAGGTCTTTTTTATTATATTGAAGAAAATCAATTAATATTGAAAAAAAAAAAAAAAACATCAATTTCAAGTTATTGAATGATTTGGACCTCAATTTTGTCCAATATTTCATTAAAATAATTTATTTACAAAAAAAATCCTAAAAGTCCTGAAACATCTGCAAATTGTAATATCAATGATTAATGTAAAGTTAGAATAATCCACCAGCAAAAACCGAGTCGATATCAAAAAGTACATAGAGTACAGTAGAGTGGGTTTGATAATAATTTAGTGTTTGGTATTAAAGCGATTTGTTACATCATACGTCGAATAGTCAATATAGACTCACGCCTGTTTTAATTTGCCAGTAGAGGGTAGAGGATGAGGGCGAGGGTGGAGTCCGGTCGTGCGAGTGAAATTAAACTTAATCGCTCGAATTAGTGTCGGTGAACCGTTGTGGGTGACAGGAAAGCGCAGAACAATCGAATAGGCATTGTAGTAGAAGCTGTCGCTGAGCCCAAAGGCATAATGCGCATCCATACATCCAGTATATCCGTCAGAGATACATCCATACATTCATGCATCCATATATATACATACAACACGACACTCAATACATAATACATAATACATAATACGTGATTCATACAATGGATGTATAGACGTACAGACGTACCCACTAGAGCTAATGCCCGGGCACGTCATCGGGTATATCAGTAGCTCGTGTCGAGGGGGCGCGAGAACTTGCACTGTCCTACTATCCGCTGCAAGCGCTATCCAGCAGCGGGCTATTCGCGAATCCGAGTGTTTAGCATTTAGGAGAGCCCCCATGGAACATTCAGCACACATATATGGATCTATATTGCCGTTCTTTGGTATTGTGTGTCAGTATGGGGGACGTAGAACGTGAACAGGCCGTTCAAGGGTTGCCCGGAGATATGTACATGCACCGCAGCATGGCTCTATCTGGCGCAGTAGTCACGTCGCAATGCCATACTAATGTGAGGGTAGGGTAGCTGGCGGTGATGACGGTAGTTGATGTTCCCTTTATAGATATATATGTGATATGATGGTGGTTGTACTGCTTGGCTCGATAGGAGTCGAGGACTCGTATTCCCCTGGGGCTTACAGCTGTCGTATATCCGACACCTTCTATTCTCCCTTTCGTTTTATTCGATAAAAAAAAACCTACGCTCATTCAATCGTATTGTAACGCGCATTAATCACATTACCGCGATGCGTTCGAGTACGAATTATTTGCGGTTTGTTCTTCCATTCCGGTTATTCTTATTCGTTTTGCCTTACTTTTACTGTTATTGCTATAGTTATTATTATTATTCTTCAGCTTATACTGCTCTGCTTCCACCTACTCTTCATATTTCTTCGATTTTTATTTTTGCCATGCAGCTAGATTTATTTGCATATTCGCGGTTTTGTAAGATAATAATTAGTGGTACATTGTCAAAAATATTAACTATTAAAATCATAATTTTAATCCCTAAATTTAGAAAAAATTAATATTAACAATAATAAAAATAAATGACTAAATCTAGGGAATTTGGACAATAAATGAAGATGTTAAAATTATAAATTAAAATAACAATAGTTACTCTTATGGTTATCATCCTCGTCTCATTTTTACAAAGTCAATAGATGTAATAGCGTAAAACAGCATATTCATAATCTCAAACATCTTTTTAAATTGCACTGAGAAAAAAAAATACTTTTATTAAGAAAATTTTCTTGATACAAGAATTTATGTTCTTGAAAATTTTCAAGAATATATATTCTTAGCTCAAGAAATGATTAAATTGATTGAAATAATTTTTACTTAATTTAAATAAAGCTATTGATATTCTTTACTTCAGAAATCAATAATTAATAATAATAGAATATTTGATCGTCAGCGAATTTCTTGAACCAAGAAATTGTTAATTGAGTAAAAGTATTTTTTTCTCTCAGTGTACAATATTAACAATTTGTTAAGACTCTATTACATCTATAACTCTATTACATCTATAACTCTATTACATCTATTGACTTTGTAAAAATCAGACGAGGATGATAACCATAAGATTAACTATTGTTATTTTAATTTATTTTGTTTTACATGTAAATTATTTTTATTTTTAGTTCACCTGATGAAGCTGAAATAAATCAGCGAAATGTTGCAATTCCTATAATTTAACATCTTCATTTATTGTCAAAATTCTCAAGATTTAGTCATTTAAATATTTTAAAATATGGACGATAACTTAAATATTAATAAAAATAAAATTTTTTAATTTTTTGTTTAAATCAATATTCTGTCTAAAAAATAAAAAATTGATAAGGGCTTTTTTTGTTAGAAATTTAATTTTTTACAAAAAAGGTGTCTGATAATTTTTTACGTATTTTCAATTTTTCTCCTAAAATAATAAAAATAACAATAATAAAACTTAAAAAACGCAAGACATTATTTTATTATTTTTGTTTAAGTGTAGTGATATAAAATAATGAATATTCTAAACAAAAAAATTTATCCAGCATAAGTAAAGCGACATATTTATCAAAATTTATATATAATATCGATTGATATTATTTAGATGTCATTGTACTATATATTTATGCCGACGTCGAACGCAAAGTCGTAGATTTAACTTGATGAATTATGGATGAAGTTCGGTGATTAAAAAAACATGAGTTAGTTATTTAGTTGGTTCAAGTAGGAACACTCGGTACATCGCAATGAGAAACAGAGTCACTAAGTCGCCGGCTAATGAGTTCAAGACGAGCCAGACATGATTACAATGTTCGTGGTATATATAACTGTATATAAAATGTGTGTGCTGATGTTGTTTGCCCATTGAATTTTTACAGAGCAATTAATTTGTAATCATTTGGCAACGGTAGTTGTTATTTGTTATTATTATTAGACTCAAGTCTCAGATGACGATAATGACTCCTGTTTATACCGGGACATTAGAGGGGACAGCTAGGTATACACTTAT
Organism: Cotesia glomerata; assembly: GCF_020080835.1. Lineage (NCBI taxonomy): Eukaryota > Metazoa > Arthropoda > Insecta > Hymenoptera > Braconidae > Cotesia > Cotesia glomerata. The sequence goes on along the minus strand of NC_058159.1, from coordinate 4,143,442 downwards.
TAATTAAAAACCGAGAACAGTAGCGCCTGAAATCGTAAATGCCGCGTGATAATTATCAAAGTAAGCAACCGCATTAATTTTTTTTACGAGCAAAGCCACCAAAAACGTCCCTCACGTTTCAGGAAATAAATAACCGTAATAGCCGTGCGGCGAATAGAAAATTGCGCATCCCCCGTGAGGTAGTTTACGAGCTTCGATTATCCGATGACGAGACACAGCGCAAACGCGGCTCAAACTCCTCAAATAATAAAACCAAAAATTATATTATATTGCGAATTTTACGAAACGAAACAAGTATTGCTCGGAGCAAGCTGTCCATTAAATTTTACCGCTTCTTCTTACGAGTTACAAGTTACAAGCACCCTTGCACTTGTAACTTTGCTGTAATTATTAACTTTTATTCTGTTTGCTAATTGCCTTATTTGTATATACTGATGGAAGAAATTACTTACTGTTAACAAATTTATTTATTTGTAAACAAATTAAAAATTTTCTAACTATAAGAAATTATTTTTTAACTTTTAATAATATTTTTTTAATGAGAAAAATACTAATTTAATAATATAAAAATCAATTATTTAATAAAAATTACATATAAAGTCTCTAAATATAATTTCTGCCCTCTCTTTTTTATTCTAGGCTCCAAATAAATATTTATGAACAGTTAAAAATATTTATTAGCTGTTAATAAACATTTATTAAATTTTCTAAAATTAAAAAAACATTAATAATAATTAATAAAGCTCATTGACTATAAAAAAAATCCTCCTATCAGTGTGTATCAATAAAAGTTAAAAAAATTTAATAAAACCCCTTACATCTTTCTAAGAAATAAAAAATTCCCCGACAAAAGTTAAAAACGTCTGGAGATCTTTAGCTAGATTTTAGCTCGCGATAAAGAGACGAAGAAGCCGGATCCAGCATCAGCCGTCAGTACGAAAATACGCGCAATTGAACTTTTCAACCCCTGAAACGTTGTGGTGAGTACTTTCATCCTCCTCGGCCTCTGTCTCGGTCGGGTTGGGAGTCTGGAGCAGCAGTGGCAGCAAAACTCTCTCGGCGTCGCGCGTTCCATTTACCACGTCTCTGTGCTCCGGTGCTCGCAAACTCCTCCACTAACGTTCAATCCCACTCCACAGCATCCAGCATCCACCCTCTGGCACTGCCGGGTCCTTGGCTCTTTTGTCACAGCCACCTTTGTTCAAGCTGTCCCACTCTATTTCCCACCTCCTTCAACTTATTCTTTTTCTCCCAGCAACTTCTATTTCCTTTCCTTTCCTTTACTTTCCACTGCAACTACTTCATCCCACTATTATAATTCCCCATACTAATACTAATACTGATACCAACTGCTCATATTCTATATCTACATATATATATACACATACACATGCATCAAAGAACCAGCACATCTTCACTTGGTCATTTTGCTTGAACGTATTCACACTCGACTCCCAGATTGATATCTTGTTTTTGCATAAATTTCAATCCTCATTTGTGATTCAGTGTCTGCGGACTATTTCGCAGTTCATGAATAGAGCTGAATTTTCTCACTGTATGTATCTCTTCGTACTGGGGAAATGGCCGACGACGTTTTGGTACACTGATAGGAGAGCTTTTTTGATATATAGAAATTATTTTTGGAGAAAAGCTATCTTTTGTTTCCGCAGGTTGTTTCGCAAAAACGCTAAAAAAGTCATTTTTTGATCATTTTTCTAAAGGAGCTTTTTAATTGATTGATTTCGAGGGTTTTCTAATGCAACCACGTATTTCGATTTTTGAAGGTGAAAGGGTTCAACTGAAAAATTAATAATTAATTATAAACGCGTTACTGAAAAAAAATATTTACCAGATTAATAATAAATACGATAGTATTTTTAGAAAATACAGTTGATAAATAATGTTTTTAGATGAATATTAATTTTTTATAAGCTACTTTTCACCTCATCTCTAGAATTGTTATTTTTGAGATACGAGGTTGCGTTAGGAAACCATTTATATATGAAAAAATGTATAAATATGAAAGAAACTTTGTACAATTACTTTTATAGCAATTTAAATCAAATTTTTAATAAAATGAGTTCACAAAAAAATATTTATTTTTAATGAAAATTTTAACATTAAATTGTTAGTTAAAATATTTATCGAAATTTATTAATTTTTAGATCAATTACTGAAAACTATAGTTGAAAAAATTGTCTAAAAATTTAAAACTAATCTTATCAGCCATTTTTGAGAAATATTGCTCACTGATTTTGAAAAAATACGCAGAAAAAAATGAATTTCTTGTGCCAAAAAAATTTTAAGGACAATTAAGCAATGAAATTTTGAATAGAACAATTTTCTTGTATCAATAATTTTTTTCGTGTGTTGATATAACTAACTACAATAATAATAAGAATAAAAATAAGACAGCAACTATATATCGTAGAAAATAGTTGAGTGCTCTGGGATCAAAAAAATTGTTCTGGATCAGTAGAGCTATATCTGGGAGAAAAAATCGAGAATAGAAAAAAATATTAGGGAAAGAACGATGTAGAAAAATAAATAATATATAAAAATAAAAATAAAAGCTGAGAGAAAAGAAAAAGACATTTACACCCACGTATCGAGAGCCAGGAGATAGATGACATACGTTTTGTGGATAGAGTCTTTCACCCGAGAGGTCAAATCTGACAGCGCTTTCTCACGCGATGACCACTCTGGCACAACTTCAACATCTACCCTATCCCATCTTCCATCTTCCATCTTCCATCCGTCGGCAGATCAAACCAGAATTGAACGAATGGCCACCCCTTTCTCTCTCGATCCACAGATCAGCTCTCAACCCCACGATTCATCCAACTCTCGCGGGACCTTTGCTTGACCGTTGTCCAGTTCTCAGCTACTACTACTACTACTACTACTACTACTACTTCCACTACTACAACCACTTCCACTGTTATTTCTGCTTTATACTTTATAACACAGCATCCACAGCTTTTCCTGCCTTCAATTTATTCGCCAGCAATCTCTTCCTTGTTGTGGCCCGTGAGAATCTGGAAGATCTAAAACTGGTCCATCGCGAATTATCGGAGGGGATGTTACCGGGAGTGAATCGCTTAGTCCAGTCAGTCTCAGTTATTTCATCAGCGATTACACAAATACTGTCACTGTTTATTTTATTTTGTTTAGTTTTTGTGTTTTTAGTGGTTTTTTAATTACAATCTTTGTTTTCCCGCGATATTGTTTTTCGTCGCGGGGATAGAAAGATTTTTTTCTTTTTCAGGACTTGTGTTTTTGTTATTTGAGCCCAGAGAAATTAATCTGTTGACTTTTGAAATTCATACTTTGTTTCTCGAGTAAAAATAATGAACTTGCATTTTTAATTTTAATTTCAAATCAATCTTTATGTTTAATCAAGGTTAAATTTTTTATAAATCAAATAAAGTTATCTTGAGCTAAGTGTTGGTGCAAGTTCAAAATTTCGATTCGGGTTTTTTTTTGTTAAAATTTCTCTGGGATTAAATAATAACACCCGGTAATTACTCTTACTAACACTTTGTCGCTGTTTGCCAAGATATTTTCAGGTATTTCAAAGATAACAAGTGTTGAATTAGTTAATACCCTGTAATCTCCGTTATGTAGCTGTGTTGATGAAGGGTTTAAAATAGACTTTTTAATTCTGTGTTAGTATAGTGTACAGTATAGTAGTCAGTTAATATTTTCTAGTGAACTCTATTCCCTCGGATATATAGAATAAGGAATAACAAAACTTTAAAACTATTCCTACGCTTTACTCACTTTAGTTCTCTATCGTTATTTTTTTGGGCTTTGCTCCTTTCTCGAGGGCAATTTACCGCATGAACAAAATTCCCAACACCGCATGATCCTCTGGCAGGTCAACCGCAGAGTCAACTGCCAGGCGAAAGGTCGGGTTATTTTTGTAAATAAAATAAAAGCTAGGCTCTATATTACACTGTAGTTTTCTTGGTGTTAGCTAGTGGTAAACGACTAAGTTTTCAGTACAACTTGTATTTTGTAAGAGTAAATATAATATAAATAAAAGTTAGGAACTATAGTCGAAAGGTAAATTCCCATTTTGGAGCTCGCGATGCTTTACTCTTTTGATGTTTTATTTACCGCTGCCTGGAAAGCAGCCCACTTTTAGCCACGTTGACCTCTTGCAGAATTATAAGTTCTTGGAGGAATTACTGTCCACTTTTATTTCCGATTATGTTCTTAATTTTATAAATAAAATTTTTAGACTTTATTTTATTAAATCAAAGTTTTCAGTTTTTTATAAAAAATAATTACTTATTATAATTATTTTAAACCGAGTAGATACGAAAAAAAGATAAGATATTTTTTTTCTGGGAAATTAAATTCTTAATTAAAAAAACCCTTATTAATTTTTTTGTATCTTTGATCTCTTAGACAGAATAATGTTTTTTTAAAAAAAAATCTCAATTAGTTTTAAAGAGTAATTCTACTATAAAATTTTATTTTCAAATCTAACATCAAAATATCTACAAAAAAATTTCACGAATCTACGGATAACCATTTTCCGATTCCCAACCACCATTAAAGGCGTCTCAAGAATCAAACGATTCTTTCGCTTATCTTTTATCCCCATAACTGGCTGATCCTGATCATTTTCAGTACATTATACATCTGCGAGCTTGTTATTTTACGCTGTACTTATATTCGGTTAGTTTGGAGTGTTAGTGACAAGAATACGTGGCAACGACACTTAGGACTTAGACTTAGAGTTTATTCCCACACCCACACCGATAAAACAGTCTATCACACATGGGGCGTCAGCCAACCACACCATAAAGTGTCTGTCTCAGTATCTGCGAGTGTTTCAGGTTTTATAAGCCAGCCCGAGCCAACTTCTCACTCCTCACTGTTAACTTGAGCTGTGAGTGTGTTGTGTGGGTGTATTGGCGCTATCGTGACGACTTAAACTCCCTACATACTCCATTTATGTACTCTATACTATATATACTATCTTCTATCCCTTATTCCAATCCCCAGCGACGTCTTAGACTAAGAACAAAGTTATAAAAGCGGTAAAAGAGGTAGCGAACAAACTCTTGCTGTGCTGGTGTTTGCTTTCGTGGGTGTACTGCAAGTTTGTGGGCAACGGAATCCAGAGAAAGAAGGAAGAAATGCTAAAAGAGGATGAGTCTTTGTAACTTAAGCTGAGGAGTGAGATAAAGAAAACACAAGGCGGGTGGGTCAGTGTGGAGACATAACACGTGAATGCGCCGTGTCGTGTTCCAGTTGGAAAACTACGTCAAGGAGTGAAGGAGTCTACATATACAGACCAAGCCAGAAAGAGAAGAGAAAAGGAGACACCAACACTTGGAAGTCTCTGATGGTTCTGGTTCTAAGAAAGCCAAGAAGCTTTAATCCGTAGAGTGTTGGCGGTAGTCCAGACACAGCTCTAGAGGAGCGTGGTGAAACCCGCCTGCTCATGGATCCCCTCGATGTCCTATCCCGGTGATTGGTGAGGAGAATGTAATTAGTGTCTTTGCCTCTACTCGAGTACAGAATAGAGTAGAGACTGCTACTGCTACTGCGGCTGGTTTTCTTGCTCCCTTTGGCTCCTCCGAGCTACTAAGCCGCTACATACACACCACTACATTATATACATGATTACTCGATACACTATCGCTGGTTACTGCTCGGCTATACTGGTTTAATCTATGATCTGGCTGGTGTAGGTACAACTATGTATCTGGGTGTTGGCGCTTTAAAGTTTCTCTAATGTTACGGGCACGACTTGCCGTCCGACGGCTCGTAGACACTTTGAGATATTACTCCTCCTGAGTTATTTTATTTTTATAGAATGTAAAATATAAAACCAAAAAGTTTGCTAAGAAGTATAGAGAATGAGACCGGAATTTTTGGGAGCGATTTTTGATTTATGAACCGGTTGTTGAATTTTAAGGAAGAAGTTGATAAGTTTTTTTTTGCGGAAAATTTAATTGCACGACTCATAATGCGGAGCTCTGTCATTGAAAAAATTTTTCTGCTCCTACACAGAAAAAAAGGTTCACTTGAGCCAAGAAAATACTTGTCCTAATTATTTTCTTGAGTAAAAAAAAAATTTTTTTTGACACGAAATTTTACTTATTCCAACAAAATTAATTCTCTTGCTTTAAGTTAAGAAATACGTATCTTGATCCAAGAAAATTGATTTAAGTCAATAAAATCTTGTTGTTTTGAGAAAATTCAGCCTCTTGCTCCAAAAAATTTAGTTCTTGATAGAAGTAAATTTTCTTGTCTTGAGAAAATTTCTCTCTTGCTCCAAAAAATTAAATATAAAGATAGAAGTAAATTTTCATTAATATTTTTATTGGTTAATATGTCTAATGGGAAGATCAAATAATATTGAATCTTTTTTTTTTCATTCAATATGTATAATTGCACGCTAAAATAATATAAAATGGGTATCAAATATTCAAGAGAAAAATTTTCTCAAGGTGAGAAAATTTTTTTCTCAGCTGAAGTAGGTGACGCTGCTTCTCTAAAGTATCTAAAAATCTTGATCAAATATAAAAATTTATTGTATCAAGTATTTATAATAATTTGAATTTAAAAAAAATAACTTCCACCAAGGATAGAATTTCAAGAAAAATTTTTACTTCGGCCAACACAAGTTCGATCTTCCTTCAGGCACCTGAAAATTTTTTTGAGCCAAAAATTTTGTTCTCTAGTCAAGAAATTTTTCTTTCTGTGTATTTTTTTATAATTAACATAATTTGTAAACCAAACTTCCCAAAAGATTTGATAATTAGTTTTTAATTTATTAATAATAATTAATGAAAAAATAAACTATTTTCTTGGTTATTATGCATTAAATATATACAGTAATTTTTTTTTTTGTATGAGCATGCGTTTTATAACAGCTAAATCTTTGAGTAAGTGAAATATTGCGAAATGTAAATTACTTTAATAATTTAAAACTCTAAATTTCTTTTTTTTTACTTTGTTGTATTAATTAGTTATATATTTTTGATAAAAAATTAAATGAGCAGTATAAATTGTAAATTTTTGGATTTTAAAAATGTAAACTCTAAACTGTGACAATTAACTTTAGATTCAAAAGTAAAGAACCAACAGATTAGCACCCACCTGAGACTATAAATATCCAAAGTAGTATTAGCGTACCTGTTTTGTTTACATGTTTATTTGGTCTATTTTTATTTATATTTATATTTCTAGGGTCGGAGACGTTTTTCTCGACATTCAAATTACCGAAGGGATTTCGTTTATCGGCGACACAATCGAAGCTGTGTGGATAATGCCAGGGAATGTTTTATACTTGCGACACGACAATTGGTAGACCCTTGGGATGAGAGTAGCAGGTAGCAGATTAGTCGCCTGAGAAACTCACGAGTCAATTCTTCTCTGTGTAAGTTTAAGTATCTAAGTATATATATTTATACACAATCCACACGTACAATATATTGTGTTGTTAGATTGCGCAAGGTGCCGTCGGCTCTCACCAGTCTCAGTCTCAGACTGGGAACTGAGGAGGAACCTTATGTTGCGGGCTATTTTAACAGCGCTCCTATTATATTGCCCACTCACTCATACTCATACTCTTCTTTATTGAGAATTAGACTCAGTAAGATAATATATGTTGAGTATTGTCTGGGTGACAGAACCCTTCTCATTATTCCCAATTAATGTGACTGTTTAAATTTAAAACAAAACCCTAGGTCACTCAGAGTCTTTTATTTATTTATTTAAATTCAAAATTTCCATTTTTTTTTAATTATTTTTTAAATCTAAAGAAATGTAAGAATTAAGGAGGCCAAAAAAGTGTATTTTTGATCATTTTTTTTGAAGAAGCTTTTTATTTGATTAATATTTATTAAAAAGTTCTTTTTTTTTTACAAATAATTATTGTTCTACACAGTAAAAAATTTTGCGTCATTGCGTCAAAAAATTTTGGGTTAAATATTTAACACAAAAATTTTTAACACTAAGTTTTTTGACGCAATGACGCAAAATTTGTTATTGTTTAGTTTCTGTATAAGATTCTCAACAAAATGCTAGGTTCCCAAAAAAATTATCAATTTTCGATGAAAATTTGAGTCCTAAATTGTTTATAAAAACCATAAATATTTGCCGAAAATATTAATCTTTAAATCGATTACTAAAGAATATTGTTAAGAAAATTTTTCAAAAATTAGAAACTGATCTCAGCTGTTTTTGATAAATTTTAATTACTGACTTTTTGGTCAGTTTTGGAAACAAGATATTCAAAATTTTTAACTTTTGAAAAAGAGTAAATTTAAAAAAAATTTTAAGTGCGTATTCCCTCAAATTTTAATCAAATAACACTAAAAAAAATTTGTTTATTGTTAAACTTTAAAAAAGTATAGGCTCCAGATGGACTCTTGCAGAACAAAAAGACAAATGAAATAAAAGAGTAGAGTTTAGTTGGTTTTTGTGCGGGATCGGTCACCACTCGAGAAGTCACTCGTCCATTTCTTGCCGATCGATATCACTCTTTCTCTCCATTCTCAATTCGACTACAGTAAACTCTTAAACGACATGGAGCCGTATACGTATTACAGAGAGTACACACTATAACTAGCATTGCCCTGATACGAGTTCAGACCGGATGAATGGGCGCTGTCGTTGATTGGGATCATTGTAGGGGGTATTTTATCCGCCAAACATGGACCGCAGCTCTGCTGAGTACACATCACACACACACACACACACACACACACACACATCCAATTATCAGGTACACACACTCACACACCAAGAGATATATTGTAGGCTGAACGTCAGATGAGAGACAGACAAAAAGTTACGATCAAGTAGGGCTCCTATGTGCTCATATAGTGAGCAAGTGTGAGTGTAATTGTTGGTGTGTGGAAGTATATTTATGTACGGATGAAAGCTGAAACGGAGAGCAGAGCAGCAGACCCCCTTCAGAATTTTAATAATCCCGGCCCCCATGTATGGGGTCCCCTTTTTTGCCTCGTGCCTGGTGTTATACAGCACCCGCCTCCTGCAGAGCAAATGTTCCCGGTTTCGTCCCGGGCTTGTACTGATACGAGTAAGAGTAAGATACATAGGCTGTCTTTGCTTCGTTTTATAATAGCTCCCAATCCCGGTGCAATTCACGCATGAAATACACTCACACTCACACATGCATCAGTAGTTTTAGTTAGTGATTGGTATAGAAGGATGACAACGGGATTTTACAGACGCCCGAAAATTATTTCCGCTCAATCGTTCATTTTTGGTGGGACTGAACGTCAATGTTATATGTGATATGTAAAAGCATACATGAGTTTATTAGCGTAGAGCAGGAGTGGGATTTGAAAAAACTTTTTATGATTGGTTTCATTTCAAGCATTGATTATTTATTTTTTCGAATTCGATACACAGAAAGAAAGGTTCACTTGAGCCAAGAAAATATTTTTCTTCCTAATTATTTTCTTGAGCGAAAAAAAATTTTTTTTTTGACACAAAAAAATTCACTTATTCCAAAAAATTAATTTTCTGGCTTTAAGAAATACGTATATTGATCCAAGAAAATTTATTTAAGTCAAGAAAATCTTGTTGTTTTGAGAAAATTCAGCCTCTTGCTCCAAAAAATTTAGTTCTTGATAAAAGTAAATTTTCTTGTTTTGAGAAAATTTCTCTCTTGCTCCAAAAAATTAAATATAAAGATAGAAGTATATTTACATTAATATTTTTATTGATTAACATGTCAAATGGGAAGATCAAATAATATGAAATCATTTTTTTTCATTCAATATGTATTATTGCACGCTAAAATAATATAAAATGGGTATCAAATATTCAAGAGAAAAATTTTTTCAAGGTGAGAAAATTTTTTTCTCAGCTGAAGTAGGTGACGCTGCTTCTCTAAAGTATCTAAAAATCTTGATCAAATATAAAAATTTATTGTATCAAGTATTTATAATAATTTGAATTTAAAAAAAATAACTTCCACCAAGGATAGAATTTCAAGAAAAATTTTTACTTCGGCCAACACAACTTCGGTCTTCCTTCAGGCATTCGAAAATTTTCTTGAGCCAAGAATTTTGTTCTCCAGTCAAGAAATTTTTCTTTTTGTGTAGTTTTTGGGTTTTATAGAAAATTTTTAGCAACTTTATATACATTGCAAAAATTGAGACTGAATTTGGACAGTCTGGGACAATTTGGACTCTTTTTTAACGGAGTGAATATTGGATTTAGTCTGAATGACTTCAAAAGTACGGAGTTTTTAGATTGAAATAAAATTTTATTTATCTGAAACGAGTTTCATATACAAAATTACAATTTATATAGTTTGAATTTGAAAATATTATATTTCTCTAAAAGTAAAAAATAAAAATTAATTAATGTTATTAAAATTAACTTACATATGACAATTTTTATGGTTTATTAACAAATAAATTATTATAGAAAATTTATCAAAAAATGCTACTTGTAAAAATAATTTTTAATTATTAATTTTTTACATCAAACTAATAGAAAAGTTAAAATTAATTTTCAAATCTTCTTTTTAACTTTAAACTAATAACAAATATTTAATATTTTCATTCTACAAAAAAAATTCACATCGTGGAATTTTCTTTATTAATTCAAACAAAATCCCCGGAGTGAATTTAAAGGATTAAACCACTTAAAACCGATCCACTCCTTGAATTTTTTACAGTGCAAAATGACCCACATGTATGTACATATACATACACTATATAAAGAGCTCGGTATTACAGAGTTATATACTCCGAACGGGTTTGTATGATAGGCGGCATTTATCTGTCAGCATGTGTGACGTCGAGAATTGTCGGATCGTTGATAACTCCCCGGGGTCTTCTTATATAGAGCGGCGACGCGTCAACATGCAGCCATTTGAACGAGCTTGCGTCGAGACTTGCTATAACTATATATTATATACTTCATACTACATACTTGATAGTACCATAGAACGTCACCGTACGGAGTACGCGGAATCCAAACCGTTCGCGGAAGTCGCCCGGATGTTTAGAACACTTGAGCGACGACAACCAGCAACCAGCTCGCGATCAAGACGCTTTCAGCTGAGCATTATAACGCACACACACTATTACATATAATAGCAAAAGCAATAGTAATAGTGGCACATACATGTGTACTATACCTTTACTTACTTCATGGAGAAGTTTCGTTGTCTCTTTAGTAGAGCATCCTCTATACCACCGGCAGCTAGCAAGAACTCCAGACTACAGACTAGTGACTAGACCAGACCGATTGGAGCTGTCGATCGATATCGATCTCTTTCACCGTCACCGGGAAATTCCATCGAAAACCCGCTGGCAGAAGCTCCCTATTCGCTATTCGGTATTACTATCGGAATCGGAGTAGAGGCTGCGATATGTTCACCGATATATATATATATATATACTCGCGCTTGCGCGGGGCAGGGGGAGGATCCAAACTTCCGAGTACTCTCTGGAGGAGAGACGAGAGACTGTACTCCTTTTATTTTGTTTTACTTCTATTCAGACCAAGTAAAGACGGCGAAGAAAAAGGAGGAAACTTGGTGGGTCACACGGAAAAAAGAAAACTCGAAAAATTACAGTATATAATGCAACGTGGCGCTTCTTGATGAAAACTGGAAAAATTACAGTTTCAGATTATAATTATTACGGATTTTATAAGAATTACATTGTAGAATGTAATATTTATATTGAAAGCTCTGAATATTAAATTAAAAAATTAAATTTACAAAAATGTTATTTCAAACTGTAATTTTTCTACACGGAAAAAAGTAAACTGTAATATTCACTCGGATTCCGGTTAATTTTTATAGTTTCAAACAGTAAAGCGGACATCGGGGTGGTAAAAATATAAATATTACAGAACTTAATGTAGAAAGTATAAAAGCCACAATTTATAATTTAATATCCAAAATAGGTGATTAGTAGCTGTCACTATAGTAAATAACGACTCTCATCTTACAAAATTACAGTTTCAAACAGTAAAAATTGCCATTTCAATATATAGTCCATATTATGAGGAGAAGGAGAACTCAGATAAAAGAGAAGGGGGTTTCACTCTGGGAGAATTTAACATTTGAAACAGTAAAAATTCTACTTTTAAATTATACATTTTACCAGTCCAAGCAATTCAATAATTACAGTTTGATTTTTAGGGTTGCGTTTAAAATTTACCATTTTACTTTGTAAATATTGACGTTGCTTGTATTAGAAATTTACTAACTTTATTTTATACTTTTTACATATCATAAGATCATTTTTTAGGTACGAAATGATAAATATCAAAGTCTGAATTCTTAATTATTATACTTTAACATTTTAGACATTTACATAGCAAATATTACTGTTTGAAATAGTAGTTTCTTCCATGTAAAGAGTAAATTGTAACGTTTAAATGGTAAATATTATAAAGTGAACAGTAAAATCACGATTTTACTGTTTGAGATGGTAATTTTTAGCAGTTGATAATTACTTATTATAAATCGACTGTTATTTATTACAGTTTACTTTTTTCCGTGTAGTTTTGATTACGACGGGACCGATTTTACATTTTATACTGTAATTTTTCGAGTTTTCTTTTTTCCATGCACTATCACCAAGTCCCGGCAACGATCTGATGATACCAAAGAAGAGAAAGAGAGAAAAAGATAAAAAGCTGTCATGTATATATATGATACTCCCGGTTGCGGGATGTTGGATGTAATGTTCAAGTTGGAAAGAGACCGACACGTTTAAGTGTGCATGCCAGCTGGTATTGGTTTGGCGAGCAACAGTATGGGTGAATTCTGTCTGGATCTAGACGCGGGAGAGACTGAGAGAAAGGAGGGTTGATTTTTATGGAGAAACAGAGACAGATGTTGGGCTATATTCCGCCCTCGGTTCTCTGTTCTCGGCTCGCTGTTAAACTCGGTATCGGGCTGAGCCATTGGCGTAGTAACCGGCACAACAGCCGTGTCTCAACTCTGAGCTGGTGAGCTGGAGCTGATGGCGCGGTCGCGTGTATTCACGCCAACACATGCACGCACGTGCGCGCGATCACAAGGGGTCCCGGTCCCGGCCCCGGCCCCGGCTCTCTACTTATTTTACTGATAATATATATGTGTATGGATGTATTTATATAAATGTTGGAAGAATGAAAAATTGTCGAGAATTTATATTTTGGAAAATATCATTTTTGTTTTTGTTAAAAATAGTCGGAATTATTGTTTGATTGAGATTTTTTGGGTTATTTTAGTAGTTTGATTGAATAATCAAAAGTATTTTTTTTTGTAAGCCATTGTGTTTTTTAATTGAGTGAAAAAAATTTACCCTCGAGCATTTAAAATATTTTTTTTTTTAGAAATTCAATTTTTTAGTAAAAAAAAATTTATTAAAAAATTTATTGAAATTTTTTTCGGTAGATATCTCGATTTTTTAATAATTGTTTGTAAAGGTGCAGACGTAAAATAAAATTATTTCAACGAGGTCAATATTTCAATTATAAAATGATAAATTAATTGAAGTGAATTTTCAATAAATATAATTTAAAACAATTTTGATATTAATTTTAGTCATACACTGATAGAAAGATTTATTTGTATTGAAAATATTTTTTAATAATTAACAAATCATTTATTAGCGACCACTTTTTAGTATTAAACAAATATTTCTTAGTATTTAAAATGATTTGTTTGTATTCAATAAATCTGATATTCATTTATTAAATATTAATAAATCTTTTTAAATACTAAGAAATATTTGTTTAATACTAAAAAGTGGTCTCTAATAAATGATTTGTTAAATATTAACAAATATTTCGACGTTCTAATTAGCAAATTGTCTAACTCCATTTTAGAGAATCTTCTATTTGTACGAAAAAAACAATTAGTTCAAAATTTATTATCACTTTAAAAAAACCATTTAATATCATTATTATCTAATAGAGATATAATATTTAGGTTTGAATCATTCAAATAATTTATAATTCGATTATGGCTACATCAAAATGTTAAAAAATCACCCTCTAAAAAATAAAGAGAGACAAATTGTTAATAAGACCGTCGATTTGTAAATATAAACAAATCCTTCTATCAGTGTAGTTTAATTTTTACTCCAAATTTTTTCATTTAATAATAATTAAATTTTTAATAAATTTCCACTCAAATCAAAAGCTGAAGTTTTCATTAATAAATAATTAAATATTAATAAATAATTAAGTATATTACATTAAAATAATTTTAGCTCAAATTAAAAAGTTAAATTTGAAATAAAAGTTCGATTTTTTGGCTTAGCCTACTGTATGTGTCCGGTACACAAAGCTGGCCCGTCCTGTGTTACAGTACAGCAGTCTGTAGTGAGTTATATATCGTACGCTTGCCACCCGCTATCCGCAGAAGCAGCACAGCAGCCGAGTAGAACCGTAGCAGGAGGAGTAGAGGCAGTAGTTTCAGTCGGTTTCAGTAGAGCTTGGCCGGCAGTGTCCCACCGCACGTTGAACCGTTTGCACTCGTCTCATACATATATACCATACCCATATATACATATATACAAAAGTGATCTTGACAAAGCTGAAAGCTGATATAATACTCTGGAGGAAGAGAGAAGGAGAAAACTAAACTATTCGTCCCCTCCACGTGCTGAACTCCGTACCGGCGCTATTTCCTCTGGCTTTGGCTCTGGCTCTGCCCCTCCACGATCTGGCATCCACATCCACATCCTCGGCGTCACCGTCGCCGCCAACACCACTACAGACTCTACTCCACTCGTTGGGATTCTCTGTCTCGCTCGGATATCCTTGGCTCCCTCTGTAGGTCTCTCAGCGCGTGCTCGCCTAGTAGTATAAACCCCCCTTGAGCCGCCGGGACCGTCAAACCAACAAACCATCGCCAGTATCACCATTCCTCCATGAGCTCTTCTCTCTCAATAAGAAGTTAACTTATCGCGGATACCAAGGTGCTACTAAACCAGACAAGTGACACCTGTCAAATCATCACTCGACCTTCACGGGACAATTTCGCGGGTGACCTACCCCTTTACTCGACATACCTTTTTATTGTATTGTCGTTAATTATTTACTCAATTTACTCTAAAATTCGGTAATTAAGTATCTTGTGTTGATGATATGTGTGTTGTTAAATACAAAGCTCCAAAGTTCAGTGACAACAAGTTAAGATACTACATTGTGATTTGAATTTACAAGTGCATTGTACTTTGATAAGTTTTATTCAACACTTCAAACTCTTTATTTTGTGGACTGCATTCTAGTAGAGGCAAGTTTGTTAATTTCCTTCAATTTTTTACCGAGTATTGATTTTTGTGGTCAAAAATTAATTTTTTAAAATCAGCAACAAAGGGCGTTTAAAGTCAACTTTTTTTTTTTTTAATTTTGACAGTTAATGCTCAAGTACTACATTGAAAGTCATTTAATCAGATAATTATTCTGTAATAAATAATTACTATTTATCGATTTTTGGTAGTCAAAAATTAGTTTAAATCCAAAAAACTTGGATGTTAATTGTCAAATGCTTTTTTTTATTCATTCAAACAATTTTTTAGCTTTTTGATTATTTACAATTTTCTATTAACCCATTGTGTGTCCCAAGATTTTTTATCTTAATTTTAACAATTATTTTTTGAGTGCTATTTAAATTTAAAGCAATTCAATAATAACTGTGTAATAATTAATGATTAAATTTTGTTGCTCGTTATTTTATAAATCAATTATTTAATTTTCATTTATATTTATTATTTTTCTACCCTAAAAATTAATGTTTAAGTTAAATTTAAAAGTCATTTAATTAAAAATAATTATTTTACATTTTAATAAATTAAATAAAAACTAACTTTCCCTAAAAAACAACATAATATTTTTAAAAAACCAAGCTCATGAGTCGTAACTACTTCTTTGCACAGATAATTCGGTAATAATAACACCAGTACATAATATAGTACTGGTTATAGGTATAATAACTCTGCTAGCTATCTATGTCCGTGTAGTGGTTTAATTAACTCACGAGTTTGACTTAAAGTGCCGATATACATCACAGGTTAGCAGCATATAGTGGTTTTGTTTTATGCGTACTTGGCACTTCTATTTGATCCTTCGTTTACGACACTCGGATCACCCACACGTCACACATCAACATGTACTCCTGAACCGCGAGTGGAATCCGATGGGAAATCCTTATCAGACACTTATACGGGTGGGTTTTCTCCTCTTTATTTTATTAAGCCCGACTAGGACTGCTGGTAGCCAGTAGCTGGTATATCCGCTATCGACATGATACGAGACTTATATATAATATATTACATACATAACACATTACCAGTCGGCTCGGATATAATAATATTCGTTTTACTTTTTACAGCCAGTCGTTAACTTGGACGGCATGAGTATTAGTATTAGTATACCATACCAGTGTCCGACCTTCCTCCTTTCTTCTTATTCTTATTTGATATCCGTGAACCCTCGGGATATCCTTTCTCGCCTTGGCTCAGCTCGCTCTTGGTGAGTAGGTGCAATCATAGGGCTTTCATCATAAAAGAATCCATTATCGGGTGTAAGACAATGATCCGGGTAAAATGCCCGGTAGTTTTATCAAATTCCCTTTACCTTTTTATGGCTCATTCTCTTTCTGGTTTTCGTTCTTTCTACAATATAAGTAAAGAGACATAGACGTAGACTTTGTTATTATTATGAATTTAAAGGAGGACAGAGTACAGAGTAAAGTACCGGCAGCTGTGGGACATTAAGCTAAAATCTACGGGATAATTAATGCAAAACAGTGCAGAACGATTTAACGAGATTGTGAGCTGAGAAACCGAGGATAATAGGAAAAGTGGGTATCCAACTGGTTTCGAAATACCAATACTATGGAATACTGATTAGTTCTTAATCATTTTATTTTTAACTTAGTTAATGTCTTTATTTAATTTATATTTAATCATTTTAATTTAATCAATATTGAAGCGTAGATTAACAAAAAAATTGATTTTAATCAAGAAAATAATTCTTGAAGTCAGAAAATAATTTTAAAGAGTTTTAATGTCTTTAAATAAGTAAAAAAATTTTTAAATTAAGAATTTTTTATTTTGATTTATTTATTTATTCAATTTATTTACCAAGGCGTAGCCGAGTGGCAAATTTTACAATGTCTAAGTACAATTAATGATTAATAACTAAAAAGTGTAATTGAGTAGTAAAACAGAAACATTAAATAAGATGAGAAAAAAAAATACTTTTACTCAATTAACAATTTCTTGGTTCAAGAAACTCGCTGACGATCAAATATTCTATTATTATTAATTATTAATTTCTGAAGAGAAGAACATCAATATTTTATTTTTGGATAATAGATAAACAAAAGAATAGCTTTATTTAAATTAAGTAAAAATTATTTCAATCAATTTAACAATTTCTTGAGCTAAGAATATATATTCTTGAAAATTTTCAAGCACATAAATTCTTGTATCAAGAAAATTTTCTTAATAAAAGTATTTTTTTTTCTCAGTGTATAATAACTTATATGAGTAACATATTAGTCACTTAAAACAAGCCAAAGTAATAGAATTACAAACTGCTTGATACTTCAAGATTGAGAAAAAATTCAAACGCTTTATTTTTGAAGCTCTCGAAGGAATGGAAGTTAATAATATCACTTGGTAATTTTTGCCATAAACCAATACTGGATACAATAAAAGAGTGCTCAAAGGTGGCAATGGTGAAATTAGGCATTTTAAAAGAGATGTAATTATTCTTAGCTGCAAGCCTGATTTATATAGAAGAGTTTTTAAAATTAGAAATTTTTTTTTGATTTAAATAAATTTTATTTGAAGAACTTTTCATTTTAATTCAAGCAGAAAAATTATCAGTTTGAGTTTATCTTTAGTAAATTTTAAATTCAATAATTTTTTAGCTTGATTAAATGATCAAATTTGATAAAATTAGCTTTTTAATTACAGTCTTTTTCTCTTTAATCAAACTAATTTTTTTTATCACTGCTTTGAATAAAAATTTTTCTATTGAACAAAAGCAAACATCAGTAGACTTTTCCATGAGTTGATATGTAAATCGAGGGTTTGTTTAGTTCGTGTCTTAAACGACCAGCAGAGGTAGACAAAACAAGTAACGAGATAGATAGATTAGTAGATTGGTAGATTTCTAGATAGATATAAAGATAGGAAGATAGAAAAGGTGCATATAGAGGTTACAACAAACAGAAAACACACGGGATAGGAGTTGTAGGTTGTACAGTGTGGCGTTCCGGTGCCCGGCACGGGACGCGTCTCTCCTTCTCGCTCTATCGTACTCGTAGCAGGAACTCGCAACACACCCGCCCGTTTGGGAATTCAATTTACTGCCGGTCCGTGTACTCGAGCTCGACGCGAAAATCGTCTAACTGCACACCGTACAGCATATCGGGTACAGTATATATATATTACATGTTATGTATGGGCACTAAAACTAAACCGAGGTAAGGGTGTGTGCTGGCTTTTTCAGCTCAACCCGACCTTGGTACCTTCTGTGCTCACTCAGCCGTGTTAAACGTCGGAACAGAATATTCTCACCAACAGTTGTTACTGTTGCTGTTATTTTTGCTCCGAAATATGTTTTCCCCGCGAAGTTAACCTATAGTATGGTAGAGCTAAACCTTTTAATATTTTATTTTTCCACATTCGTTTCCGCAGTCGCTGTCGTACTTGCAATTGCAGTTCTGTGTTTCCAGACATTTTTTTTTATTATTTATTATTTATTTACTGGATGGTTCGTTCTTTTTTACTCAAGCTTCTTGCGGTAAATAGAGGAGTATATTTAACCGAACATTTCAAAAAATTTTTTATTAATGTCATTTTAATCTTCAGGAATTATTTTTACTAATATAATCACTAAATTTTTTAATTTAACTTTACAAAATTTTTTGGTAATATTTTTATACAAATAAAATTAGTTAGTATTTTAATTTTTCATCTAGAAAAATTCAAAAAAATTATAAAAATTAACGTATCTAAAAAATTTTTCAAAAATTCTTAAAAAACTTTTAAATTACAATTTTATCACTCTTTTTTTCTCGTTTAATTTTTCATTCTCTTCAAGAAAAAAATTTTAAGGTACTGAAAAATTAAATTTTTCAAAACAATCTTTAAATATTTTAATTTTTTCTGTCAAAAAATAGCGGAGCTTCACATTTAAAACAAATTTATTTCCAAATTTTAAATGTTCTCCAATTGATCTACTTTTTTTTTTTTTTTTTTTTTTTTTTTATATGCGGAACGCACAATTGGAGTGCATTAAATATTCAGTCGATAATTTTGTTATTGCGATCACACGAGTGGGTATTCGTATTATTAACAGAACGAGAGAGAGAAAGAGGTGGTGTTGTGCGAGTAGAGGGTGTAGTGGGTGGACGAGTAGAGGAGTCTTTTGTCACGGCATATCAGTGAGTAGGCAGGAAGCACGTAGCGTGACACCACAGTTCGTTCGTGGTCGCGTTCACGGCTTACATATATGTTAACGCACAGCAGTATAACAATAATGATAATAATAATAACAATATAAAATGTACAGATACATATGTGTGGGTGTGGTGATATAAATGGGCGACAAGAGTGTAGTGTGTATGAGAACTAGCTCGCGTCATAATACGTCCCGTGTGCTCAGCAAACTGTGTGATAGAGGATACTATATATATTATTATATATATAGTAGAGTAGTGTACGTGACACTAAAACTACTCGTATCTTGCAGTGCCTGAAGCGGAGCGAGACAAAGAATGAGAAGGAGCTACCGACTGTTATGTAGACCCCACTGTCACGGGCCGCCGCTCCGAGGACCAAGTCGCTGATGTTGACTCTATTGTGTGTTTATAAATTATTTAGATCTTGCCCAGAATACGGGGATTGGCTCCATTGGGTTTTGTCTACGGTCCAGGGCTTGCGTCTTCAAGTTACTCCAAGTTTTAAGATCTATGGGGTCTTAGTCTGTTGGTTTTTGGTGAGGGAAAAAAATCCTTGTTCTTAGGCGTAAATCCCGTTTTTAAACATGCTTCTGGTTTTTGGAGTAAGGAGGGTTTTATTGGCTTAGAAAAAAATTTTTCCGTGAAAGTTTTAAGGGCTTATACGCACTTAGGCTGCGAAAACCGATTTTTTGATCATTTTTTTTGAATAATCTTTTAAATTGATTAATACGAATACTTTTTCTTAAAATTTTTTGGAAGTTATGGATAAGTAATCGTGATTATTAAGTTTTATATTTATAAATGAAATACAGAGTGGTTAACATTCATATATTTAGTCTTTATTTCAAAGACTACGTTTTCGAGAAGCGTCCTTACGCATGGAAGAGTCGGTTGGTACTAACTTAAAAACTAATAGGAAACATTTACAATGAGGTCTAAACCTCTCCTTAAGAATCGTAAAATTATAGATGTTTTACTGAAATATATGTACAATTCCGAAAATTAAAAGAGTCCTTTGTGTGACCCAAGTGTCCGGGGTCATAAAAAAGAGGTAGGACTTACTTTTCCCTTTCGACAATATTTTCAACTAAATATTAAGTTTCCTTCAACATAAAATCTAAGCATAGAGTAAAATACTAAAATAAAAATAGTTTGTAAAGTAAGATTCAATTTTTGTTCAGAGAAATTCAACAAAATTAATTATATTTTGTGCTTCTGTAAAAGATTTCAAAAAAGTTCTTCTAAAAAAGGTGTCACAGTAGTCACGATATCTTCAATTTAAATAATCAAACATCCAAATAAACTCTGGTAATTTAATATTTTATTTATAATAAATTTTTATCGGATTTATTAATCCTTGAAATAATTATTTAAAAGTATTGTTCAGAAAATTCTGTAAAAATCAGAAAAGATTGATCTTGTCCGCTGTTTTTCATAAATCTTGCTTACTGACTTTGAACATTATAAACATGAAATTGAAAAAATTGATTAAAAAAATTTTAAGTTTGTATAAATTTTTTTCGGTCAAAAAAGACTAATCCAAAAATCTCAGTCCTTCAAAATTTGACTGAGAGCCAAAATAATGTTTTAAATTTATCTTAAAAATTGATTGAACTCTTAAAACGACGATATATTTTTACCCGATTTATGTCGGAAGCAACGAAAGTAAACGTATAATTATATGTGGTTTTAAAAGTTGAAACGCGATGACGAGCGAAGATCGATCATGCTAGAAAAAGGGTAAAAGCATCCGGGAAAAAAGCGAGTTATTTCGGTGCTCTGACAAGCGACGCGCGAACCATGATTGCTTTTACGGCTCGAATTTCAGGCCTTTATAATACTCTGTATTCTCTGTACCAGATAGTGTATGGTATATATCGTACGGCGTATAGTGTATAGTGATGCACTGTATGCACCGAGACAGAGGAGAATTCATTCGAGAGTAAAGAGTATAGAGCACAGAGTACAGAGCACCGAACAGAGTAAAGTAGAGTACTATTCATCCTCGTACACGCCCGGAACAGATATAGAGTAGTTATTGAGTTATAGTTATAGTTGGCTCTGAAATTCTGAAAGTGACTATCCGAAACAGAACAGCTTCTGACGTTCCTGATACTCCCACCCACACAATCACACACACACACACACATACACACACACACTTACATACACATTTTTCGATAAAAGACAAAGACACAGGAGGTTTAAAAGACACAAGCTGCAAAATTCCCGAGAGAGTTTTGAGCTGGGTGTCAACGAACCGGTTCCCCAATTTGCGCGAATGTTAAGCCGAGAGAGTTCCTCGTTGTCGTCGAGTCTTTTTCTCACCTTAAGAAACCGTTTCGTCTTAACGAAGCGAAATTTTTATCCGCCTTAGGGCGCTCGTTAAACTTTGACTCTCGTTCCAACCGGGACAGTGTCATTCCACCGACCGAGGAACTTCCTCTGTCTTCTGTCCTTTATTCTCTTTTCTATCTACATATACATATACGTATACATATACATATCCAAGAGCAAGGGATAAGGAGTTGAGTTGAGGTTTATATCCATATCCACCTTGAGAAGTCGTTTACTCCTTGGAAAGCGGGGGAGCTTCGTAATTACAACGTCGGGACGCTTTGCCAGGGTAAACAAGATTTTCCCAGTCCCAGGTCTGAGATACTGTGAAAAATCGGGAGTAAATTTTCACTCCCACCGCTAAAGAATGAACTTTAATCTGTGAAAATTCAAGTACGGAATTTTTAGACTGAAATTAATTTTTATTTATCTAAAGTAACTCTTAAATATCCTAAATTATTTATAAATTTCTGTTTGTAAATATTACTTATATTTTCCAAAAAGTTTTATTTTTTTGGAGCATTAAAAAATATTTTCAAAAAGATTATTTTATTTTTGTATTGTTGATAAATTCTAAAAAATTATAAATTAACATTATTACACTTAATTAATTAAAATTCATTACTATAATGCTACTAAAATTAACTAACATGGCAATTTTTATGATTTGTTAACAAATAAATTATTATAATTACATCAAACTAAGTAAAAATGTTAAATAAATTATTCTTAAAATTCTGAATACGAATTTTGTAATTCTCAAACGTACAACAAATTTTAATTTTTAATTAAAAAAAAAAAAATTAGGTATTCACTCCGGAAATTTTTTCAATGTATCATAACTGTGCTCGATTTCTCTAAGTACCAACTTTAAGAGAATCCAGGATTACTAAAATAGTGACACCCTTTGACACTTGCTATTTAATAAGTCAGAGCCAATTTGTTGGGTTTAATTCCACACATTATATTCCCGCGGTTTATAATCACCCCCTAGGTTCTATTTTCCCTCTACAAAATATATAATACAGAACAGAGCTCACGCGGATCACCATCCAGCATCCAGTATCCACCCCTTATATTCGCTTGCAACCAACCGAGCCAAATCCAGCGCCAAAGTAGAGTCAGCCACCAGCCACCAGCCACTCACACTCTTTCCCGCTTTCTATAGATATACAAACGCTCCTGCGCTATTATAGAGCTCTCGACGCTGTTGAGCGAGCGGACCATTAACGGGAGCCACCCCTTCCATTTAAACCTTCCAAGCAGTGTAATCGGCAACTGCTCAGTTAATTTTTCTCATCACTATCGCCAACATTTAATCTTCTCTGCAGAATTTCCTGACGTTTAAATTAAAAATTCTCATTTATTGTTACAGGCTATCTTAACCGGATAAAGCCATCTTGTGAGAATCGAAGGAATGTCTTGGAACCGATGAAGCGGGGAACCCACAAGACAGGCCAAAAAACAAAGATCCGGTGGATGGTGCTCAGTGTACTCAGTGTACTCAGTGTGAACAGCCGCTGATAGAATCTTCGTCGATTAGTGACTCGGAGATTTCTCGAATCGGGTGGGATTCGAGTCAGAGTCAAGTCCTTAATTCCGTGGAACAATGGCCAGCGCGACTATGGGCTTGCGTCGTCGTGTACCAGTTAACAATCCCACCGCGTCCCACCATCCGGCTCCCAGCAAGCGCTCACGCTCGGAGAACAACAACAATCCGTCCCACGGTAATCTGAACTCGTTGGGCGCCAGAGATGATCAGCCAGCCGCTAAAAAGTCCCGGAGTGGATTGGCTGCCAGAACTAATGCTAATTCTTCAGCAAACACGACTGAAGGAGGACACGGAAAGAGGAACGGTTCCAAGTCCAGAGGAAAAAGTCCGCTCCAAAGTTCCCAACCTGTCGCTGTCACTGTCGCCAGTCCAGCTTGCACTAATGTCAATGTTAATGTCAACGTCGGTCACGTCAGTGAGGCCGATATCAGCGGGGGGTTCAACGTACTGACACCCTCGCCCTGGTCCGTGCCGACAAGTCTTTGTCCGATGCCTCCAACCATTCCCTACATGGCGACTTTCGTTGGAAATGCGACCAATCTCAACAAGAACTCGTCTGTGTCCTACCTGGATATCTCCAACATGACCAGCGGTTCGCTGTCTGGAACTGCTCCAGTCTCAGCAGGAGCTCCAGTTTCCTCATCAGGATCAGGAGCAGCTTCTTCAGTAGCAGTTGTGTCACCAGCAAATGGAAAAATGAATGGTTTTGGTTCAAATTGTGGAAAAACTGACAATAAAAGTGCTCCTAATAATGCTAATGGGTGCAGCAGTATCCCCTTTCCGGGCGTGGTACCTAGTCCGGGGATGCCCTATGTTGGGAAACTCGCTCAGTCGGAACCCTCGCCTGTCAAGTTCCAGAACGATAGTATGTACAACGCGTACCAACCCTGGGTGATTAAAACTTACGGAGATTTGGCGAAGACCAAAACGATAACGATTAAGAAGTATGGGAGAATTCTACGTACGCTGCGAGGCGAAGAGGTGAACAGCGCGGAGAACAGCAAGTTCAGATTTTGGGTCAAGAGCAAGGGGTTCCACATTGGACAGCCGGAAGGATACGACGCAAAACCAGCGGACAGGATAATCGGGCGTCATGCTGTCACGAGTCCGGGTCTAGACCCGCCTTTGTATGTACCCACGCAGTTGCCTCATAATAAGGTGAGTCAAGGAATTATTTTGTTTATATAAATCTGCGAACCTTGGATTTTTATCAGTGGTTTTATTTTTGTTTATGTTGTGAACTGGTTTTATTTTTACGCTGTTCTTTTTGATTTTTCTTATTAGAGATGTTAAAAAATTTTGATAATTGTTTACAATGTTTAAATTGTAAAAATTTTTTTAATTTTTCCTCTTGAAGATTGTCAGAACTAAATAAGTATCAAATTAAATTTTTAATTTACACAGAAAAAAAGGTTCACTTGAGCCAAGAAAATATTTTTCTTTCTAATTGTTTTTTTAAGCAAAAAAAAATTATTTTTGACACAAGAAATTTTACTTATTCCAACAAAATTAATTCTCTTGCTTTAAAAAATACCTATCTTGATCCAAGAAAATTTATTCAAGTCAAGAAAATCTTGTTGTTTTGAGAAAATTCAGCCTCTTGCTCCAAAAAATTTAGTTCTTGATAGAAGTAAATTTTCTTGTCTTGAGAAAATTTCTCTCTTGCTCCAAAAAATTAAATATAAAGATAGAAGTAAATTTTCATTAATATTTTTATTGAATAACATGTCAAATGGGAAGATAATCATTTTTTTTCATTCAATATGTATAATTGCACGTTAAAATAATATAAAATGAGTATCATATATTTAAGAGAAAAATTTTCTCAAGGTGAGAAAATTTTTTTCTCAGCTGAAGTAGGTAGCGCTGCTTCCCTAAAGTATCTAAAAATCTTGATCAAATATAAAAATTTATTGTATCAAGTATTAATGATAATTATTAATAATAATTTGAATTAAGAAAAAATTACTTCTACCAAGAATAGAATTTCAAGAAAAATTTTTACTTCGGCCAACACAACTTCAGTCTTCCTTCAAGCACCTGAAAATTTTCTTGAGCCAAGAATTTTGTTCTCCAGTCAAGAAATTTTTCTTTCTGTGTACTTTTTATATAGAAATTTTTCAAAAACGATCTATTACTAATGTAAATAATACAATAACTTTAATTTCATCGAAACATCGCTCCAATAAACAGATCTCTTCTTCTAAAACCAAACTACATAATAATTGATTCTGCTCGAATGCATCGAGCGTATAACTGTACAGACTAAAAAATCTAGATTGTCTCGGTAGTAGTGTAGCCGTAAAAAGGAGCGGTAACTTGAGCGTAGAATTTTTGATAGACTGGTAGAATAATTTTGGAGGTCCTGGGAGTTTATTACGGGTAAACCAGTCGACGATGACAACGTGGCTGGCGACATATCCCGTAAATTTATCCCGGTGGTGGCTGGTGGTGCATGTGCAGATCTCACTCGCTCGCTGGGTGGCGTGGAAAGGCCAGTGGAAGTACCAGAGAAAGATAAAGAGGGAGCTTAAAGGACAGCAGGTCCGGCCGGCTAGTCATTAGTCACTTTCCGAAGCAGAGGCACGGACAGGCTCAGGCTGTGCCGGTATTTTCTCTCTCAACTCAGCTCAGCTCAGCTCAGCTCAACAAAACTCAACTGGGTGCTCCATCGTGGTGCTCTGTTCTCCGTTCGGTTCTCCGGTCTCGTTATCACCCGTCTCTCTTCCTCTTCCTCTGACGGTGTGTATGTATCACTATACATATACATACTCGGTTTAATTCTCGCAACTCTACTTCATTCCACTCGATCCTCCATATTCCATCCACGTCTCTGCTCGCCGTCTCTTGGAAGCCCTCTTTCTCACACACAACACACACAGACCTGCTCATCATCATCACACATTCACCGGATCGTACTCTCATGTACGCCGGCGAATTTATACCGCTCGTGTTCGCCTCACGGTGCTAAGCCTCTCACGCGTCTATCTTGATTGAGAGGGAGAGCGTCGCCTGCAGCAGGGCCTCGAACAAAAGAGCGAGAGGGAATATGGGCGTCAGACCCGATACGGGTTCACTGGATAGGAGGTTGTGCGAGGGAGAAAGATAGAGAGAGAGGATGCTTGTCATTGATCGTCCCGACTCTACGACTCACCAGCCAAGCTAAAGGTCCCGTACGGGGTATACCTATATATTTACTCCTGGCTGCTGCTGGTATGGTGTGTTTCGTACATAACATGCCCATATGTGGCTGCACGCGATTACGCGTAGGTATATAGGCATATATACCCACCATACCGCCGCTTGTACCATTCTCCACACTCCCATTATATCCACACACATGTGAACATATCAACACATACATGAGTACGAGTTGTATGAGTGCTCATACTCATCGCGTGTGCGATCGAAATACCGTTCTGAAATTACTTGGCACTGCGTCCGGTTCATTTCATCCTGCATTCACAAAACTCAATATTCTTTACAGCTACTACTGTTATATAGATCTATATGTGGTACATACTCCCACACGGATTAATAGTAATGTTAATGCTGGTAGTAGTAGAACCGAGCCCAGTTACCAGGAATTCCTAAAATAATTCTACTTAGGTACTCTAGATTAGGGTTTTTGTGAACTCGAGAAATAATTCTTCTTAGAAATTGAAAGTTGGCTATTATATTTTATTGAATTGGTTTTTTGTGACAGTTAAATTTTTTTAATTATTTTTGAGGGAATTTGGTTATTTTTTTGACTAACTTTATGAAATTTTTAACATCTATAAATTTTGTAAATGTATTTCTGATGAAACCAATTATTTTAAAAAATTATCAAGACTTTGAATGATAAACTTATAATTTAAGCCAACTTGGAATTGAAGGATAGGCCGACCTAGAGCGTTTTAACTTTAGAAAGCCACAAAAAATCGACCCGCAAAAAAATAACTCACTAAATAAAAGGTTGCCTGTATAATAATAAATAATAGCAAACTACGGGTTTTTATCCGCCGGAGTTATTTTGCTTAGTTATGAGTAATTGAGCGTAGCAAGAAGTCCGTCGTACCATACATATACCCACACCGGAATATAACATGTGAATGCCAGGAGAATAAGAATTACTACACAAACTCATACTTACACACTTATAACACATACTCGACAAGTTTGGTTTGTTTTTCAATCACTAATCGCCGTGACGACCTTCTGAGAGTTTATTTTATTATTTTAACGCTTCCCAGCTGATAAAACCTTCTATGTATCCATAATCGATGCATACATGTGACCAAGGTTTCGTAGTACATTATCAATTTCGTCTAAAATCATCAAACAAATTCTCTTATTCGCTTTTTATTTTATAGTAAGGTGGAGCGAAAAAAAAATTTTTTTTCCGAGCTTGGGAGTAAAATTTGTAGCTTATAAAAAAAAATAAAAAGATTTTTTTTCATCAAAATTTTATGGTTGCTCGCTAATTTTCGAAATAAATAATCTATTAAATTTTTTAGTTTTAACTCAATTTTCCCTCTAATACAAAAAAAAAAATAAGTACGTTATTAAAAAAATTTTTTTTTAATTGTAATAATAGAAAAAAATTTTTTTCAGTTCATAAATTTTAATTAACTTTAGATAATATCAAGAATTTTCTATAAAACCAAAAGATTAAAATCACTCACATCAAAATGTTGAGTTACAAATTTTCATTAATTTAAAAATTTTGTTTTTATAAGCTCCAAATTCTATTTCTAAGCTAAAAAAAATTATTTTTTCGCTCCACCCTACTGAGTAGCATGTAATCTCTTAATTAGACCACGCATTGTGTATTTGTGTGATGTTTTTATAAGAGTACCTGCCAAAGGTGTCACAATAAATACAAGAGCGTGGATATAGAGGAAGCGAGTAGTATTATAGGTGAATGGGTGACACGCGTGTCAAGGGTGTCCCGGGGAACTCTGCCCTTAGAATCCCTGTCACGGTCCGCTCGATTATTATCGCCGGGTGGATGATGAAAGTATCCTCGCACGTGTGCAGTTCAGCGGGGGACGGCGACGCATCAGTATCTCTAAATAATTCTGTGAGGGTAGCAGCATTATAGTTACCATTATTATCATCATCATTATTATCGTTATTATTATTATTGTTGTTATTATGAGTGAACAGAGCACAGCACGGCTGGCGGCTCTTTTACACGGTCAGGCTGAGTCACGCACCAAAGAGAGAACCAGCCCGCAGCGATGCTTCATATATGTGCTTTATAGATACAAATATACAGATACACATGGATGGAAGATAAAAACAGGGAGAACGATCGAAAAGACCGAAGAGAAAACGATTCTCTCAAAGAGAAAGGGAGTGGCGAAAAGTAGAGGTCGCTCTCCGGCTAAACCCTACGCATTTTTCTCTCTGAAGCTGGAGCACAAAGTGCTGGTGGCGATCTGACGCCTGGGGAACTGTTCACACAAATACACACATACACACACATATGGTGTAGCTTGCTCTGAAGCTGTGTGAGCGTTTGTAAAATGTTCGTCGAGGCCGTCAAGAGCAAACTCCTTGTAATAAGACCCGAATCGATTTTTCACGCCCGCGGAAAAACGAGAGCCGAGCAATCAGATGACGTGCCGAAAAATCTCGCGAGGGAGGAATTAATCTTTGTGAATAAATTACCAAGTGAATCTAATTTATTTATTTATTTATTACTTGTACATACACAGAAAGAAAAATTTCTTGACTGGAGAACAAAATTCTTGGCTCAAGAAAATTTTCAGGTGCTTGAAGGAAGACTGAAGTTGTGTTGGCCGAAGTAAAAATTTTTCTTGAAATTCTATTCTTGGTAGAAGTAATTTTTTCTTAATTCAAATTATTATTAATAATTATCATTAATACTTGATACAATAAATTTTTATATTTGATCAAGATTTTCAGATACTTTAGGGAAGCAGCGCTACCTACTTCAGCTGAGAAAAAAATTTTCTCACCTTGAGAAAATTTTTCTCTTAAATATATGATACTCATTTTATATTATTTTAACGTGCAATTATACATATTGAATGAAAAAAAATGATTATCTTCCCATTTGACATGTTATTCAATAAAAATATTAATGAAAATTTACTTCTATCTTTATATTTAATTTTTTGGAACAAGAGAGAAATTTTCTCAAGACAAGAAAATTTACTTCTATCAAGAACTAAATTTTTTGGAGCAAGAGGCTGAATTTTCTCAAAAAACAAGATTTTCTTGACTTAAATAAATTTTCTTGGACCGAGATACGTATTTCTTAAAGCAAGAGAATTAATTTTGTTGGAATAAGTAAAATTTCTAGTGTCAAAAAAAATTTTTTTTTCGCTCAAGAAAATAATTAGGAAGAAAAATATTTTCTTGGCTCAAGTAAACCTTTTTCTCTGTGTAGACCCAACAGCGATAGCCATTGACAGGGTCATTTAATATACATATTTGGCGTTAAGTGATACAAGAAGCAAATTTTTTGCCTTTCTATAAAACAATGTTATACAATAATTGTTAAGTTACTTAAGTAGCTATAAACGATATTAATAGTAATAATGATAATAACAATAAATGAAATAATAGTAATGGTATAATACTAAATTTGATGAACAAAGTCTCAATTGCTATAAAAATCTATCTAATGCTCAATGCTGAATGGTAAAAACTTAAAAATTAATCACTGGAGATATATTTAATATTTAATAATAAAAAAGTGTGATTTTCACGGTGTCGGCAGAGCTCTCTTGATCTTTCCGACAGGCAGTTACGTGCCACTTATCGGTGACCTCGAGTACCGGGAGTAAGAGAAGTACAAGCCATACTGCTGCCTCCAATCCTCGGTGAGGCGTCGCCAATTAACTGCTATATATATAAATGAATGTCTACTGGTTTAGTATTATATAGTAAAGTATCGTAAATGTGTGTGAGTTTTATTTCAATCGGTGTATCCTCGACGGATGAGTTTAAGTATGAGTATGTGCATCTCCATTCACGGGTATGTACGATAAGCATCGATAAACCTCATATGTACCTCATACCTACCATATAAGCTTCACGTCCGTACTAATTAACTTGGATAAACCTGGAAACACGCGGTATCGAATTCCATCCATCACCACTCGCGCCCCTCACACCACTCCGAGGTGAAATTCACGTTTATTGTATGGTATATAGTATATATTGATGTAGATGTTGATGTGTGTGGGATTATGTATAAGCCACCGGAGTAGACCAGATATAATATATATATATATACATATATTTAATAGTGAATTTAAACGTTGAAATTTATACAATATACAACATACCGTATATATTTTAGGTCATAAATATTAACCATTTTCGAGACAACATTTAACTCTTTGTACCATGATAAATCGACTTGACACGAGGTCGCGGCTCTCTACGGGCTGAGGAAAGTATTTCTGGTAAAGACGTGTCTGCCTATCCACCAGCTTTCAGTGTTCTCTGGAAAGTACACTCGATAAGTGTAAAAAAAATAAAGGAAATGACTCTGAAATAAAAAGGAAAGAGGATTCCTGTTAAAAGTTTAAGCGGAACAAAGAAAAAAAAAAGTAAAGTAGGAAGCGGTCAGAAGAAGGAAGGAGAGAAGAGCGTATATGGGTAGGCTGAGGTAGATCTGAGTGGTTAGCTCGCGGTTTATAACTACAACCGGGCGTATGGTGAGGTAAGGAGGCTAAGCAGCACTCTATAGTTGGTAGAGTGTATATATTTATAGAAGGATTTGTTAGTTTTTTATAGGTTTTTTTGATTGTTGATAATTACATTTATTTGTTAATTATTAATAAATTGATTTATTTCGAAGTAAATTATTAATTTATAACTTTTAATAAATATTTTTTGGAGAATCTATGAAAATATAAAAAAAAATAAAATAAATGATAAAACAATTGTTTAATAATTTCCACTAAAAAAAAATATTTTGAAATTTATTACAAAGATTATTTTATTATTTATTTTATTTTTTGTGTCATATCTTAATTGTAAAAGATTATTATTTGTTTATGAACAATTTTCTTACCCTCAACAAGAAAATTTCACCCTAAAACAATTTATTAACAGTTAATAAATATTTTTTATTGATAAATATTTACTGTTAGTAAAAGTACTTCTCTCCCAAGAAACCCGTATGGAAAAATATATATGCAAATATATATTTTCACATATATTTTTTTTGCGCTAAATATATGTCTGCATATATGTTCACATATATGCGTGCATATATGTTCACATATATGTGCGCATATAAATGTCTAGAGATACACAGAAAAAAATTTAACTTGAATTAAGAAAATAATTTTGAAAAATTTAACTTTCTTGATTTGAGTAAAAAAATTTTCAAACTTAGAAATTTTTTTTTCAGTGTATGCTTACATATATGTCTACATATATGTAAGCATGTATATCTGCATATATGTGAAAAATATATGTTGACATATTTTTTTTTTTTGCGTAAATATATGCGGCACATATATTATATATGCGACATATATTTTTGACATACCTATATATTTCTCCACGCGGGAATATTTATGATTAATCAAAAAACAATAAACCTATATTCAATAAATAAAAAAAATTGTTTCCAAATGAATGAATTAGGGTTAAAGAATCAAATATTTACCAGGCAGAATAAATATATACCTTTTGAAAAATTTAGTGATTTAATTTTACATTGAGTGGTAATTATCAAATTTTAATTATACTTGAATTAAAAACCTTCCGCTCGATATAACCTACTATTTGTTTAATTATAACTGAATTATTTAGTAATTTTATTTGAACTGGTGAATATTTGAAACTTTCACCCTCATCAAAAGTCAATGAATTCTTGTATCAGTGTACTGATAGAAGGATTTATTTGTATAAAAAAAATATTTGTTAATAGTTAACAAATTATTTATTAGAGACCACTTTTTAGTATTAAAAAAATATTTCTTAGTATTTAAAATGATTTGTTTGTATTTAATAAATCTGATATTCATTTATTAAATATTAATAAATCTTTTTAAATATTAATAAATATTTGTTAAGGACTAAAAAGTGGTCTCTAATAAATAATTTGTTAAATATTAACAAGTATTTTTAACTATAAACAAATCCTTCTATCAAAGTGTACAATATTATACAACTGAGTCTAAATTTGAGAAGTAGTATGTGATATGTGATATGTAGTAGTAGGCTAAGTGAAGCCGGGTAGTGCGTGGCCCGCGCGATGCTCACCGGCCCGTAGCCAGGAGCACCGGCGGCAATTAGTAGCGGGCCGCGAGGGAGCCCATTCCGGCTGATCCTGCTGCTCGTTCGTTCCCATTACGAACTCTAACTATACCTATGCCTATATTCTCTTCTTGGGAATGGGTATGGTCTCTTAGCATCTTCCACTCGGCCATGCTCCACTCGATAAAGCGTACCTCCGCCCTGAGCCCCTCGCCCGGCGTTCCACTCGAACGTTTCCTGTACACTCTTACTCGCCTTTTTATCTCTTTAGTTATTTTTTACTTTTTACTTTTTATGCCTGTTGGCTCTTTTTTTAAATTCTCCGGGTCTCCCTCGCGTGCGCGATCCCGACGCGCAGGTGGGAGGGAGAAGGTGGCGTAAAAAGCGGTGCATCAAGGTGAAAAAGAGTAAAAAGAGGCCCGGAGATTGTGGTAGTAGTGGAGGACAGTGTGGTTGTATTTGTAGTTGTAGTTGTAGTAAGCCGCAGGCTTTTTGTCCCGCCACCGTAACTGCTCTCCCGACAAAAATAGACGGCGTGAGAGAGGAACAGACAAAAGGAACAAGACAGATAGACCAACCGAACAGACAACCAGACGATTCGCTGTCGACGTCGTGGTTACTACGTCTGGTCTCTGCTCTCTTTTCTTGTTCCGGAGACCTCGTTAGAGTAAGCTCTGATCTGCTCTGCTGGGCTTGGATCTAGTAAAAAGCTCGCTATGACAGAGGACACAACCTGGCATGCTGGTATGCTCAAATTGATGATTCTTTTGCACCGGAATTGACGAGGATTACGTCAGTAGCTTACTGCCGATGTATAAGTCTTATTATCTCGGTTTAGTATTTCAGTTAAATACCAGCAGCAGCTTCTATAGAAGAACCAGAAGAAGAAGAAGAAGAAGAAGAAGAAGAAGAAGTAGTGGGTGTAACAAATCTCTGGTTATCGAGCGGAGAGATTCGCTCTCAATAACACTCGTGACTTCTTCGAAGCCGATTATCCCGGTTGGTTAATCCGACCAGTTTCCCATCAGCGGCTCGAGTTAAGGGTCCAGCATCATTCCACACCGATTATACCCTTTGCTATTTTATTATATTATATTCCAAAGTGTGTTTAGGATTTACAATTCTTTTTTTTTTTTTGGGTGAAGTATTTAAAGCAAAATTATTCTTTTTTAAATGGGTGAGCTTTAAGAAATCGATACTCTGCCGGTGGGTTAGTATTGTGTTGAATATATATATTTATATCCAGTTACGGAACTTGTCAGAAACAGGTTCACTTGTGGAGGTTATAGAAAAGTTCTTAGTCATAGAGGGTAACTGTGACCCTAAGTTAGGCTTTGTCATTTTGGAGTCATCAGTGTTTAGCTTATTTTAGTTGTAGAATAAATTGATAGAAAATTGAGTTGGTAAGAAAGAAAAAATTTTTAAATAAAGATTTTTTTTAAGAGTTTATTCATTTTTATTCGAGATGAAAAATTATTGAGACAATTTATTATTGAATTTACTAATTTTTCATTTATATTCAAGCTCAAAAATTTTTAAATTAAGAAACTTTAGTTTTAGTAAATTTTATTAGATTAAAGTTAAAAAACTCTTGAATTTAAAAACTATGAGTCAATTTTACAGAAGAATTTTTTACTCTAATTCGAGCTAAAAAATTCATTAATTAAAAAATTTTTTTTTGACTAAAATAAACATCTGAATAGAATAATTGTTTATATTAATAATATAGTAAATACTAGCTGTTACTCGCCCGCTCCGCTGGGCGCTTTATAGAATTGCATTTTTAGATCTAGACTTGAAATTTAATTATAGTATTGTTTTGACCTGCACAGATTCCCAATTCTATCGAATTGGCATGCACCTTTTATCCATGTAATTTTTCTAGCTAATATTCATTGTAATTTTCAATGTGCAATCATTATAACACTCCCGTGTCTTTCTTACAAAAATAAATAATAATTGATATGAAAAAAAAAATTTGTAATGAGCATTGAAAGTTTCAGTTAAAGAAATTGCAGGTCTCATAAGTGAAGAAATCTGCCTAGTATATAAACATCACCAATAAAATTAAAAAATTTATTTTAAACAAATGGCACTCGTATAGAATAAATTAAGTTACAATAAAAATTCATTATTTCTAAGTCAAAAAAATATAGATTCCGGATAAGTAATCACCACCATATCATATACTAAAACCTCCGAAAAACGCTGCATCTTATGGAATAAGTATTATTCCGATCGTTTCTGTAGTTTTCGCAGTATAACCGGATAAAAAAAAAACCGGCTCTCCATTTATTAGTACATAGAAAAAAAAATTTACTTGAATCAAGTGAATAATTTTGAAGAAGTTCATTTTCTTGATTTGAGTAGAAAAATTCTTAAACTAAGAAATTTTTCTTGGTTTACTTGATTCAAGACAATTAAACTTTTTTAAAATTTTTTTCTTGGTTCAAGAATTTTTCATTTGATTCAAGTTAATTTTTTTTTCTGTGTATAGATTTACAAAAAAAAAAACGATAATAATTATAAACATAAAATTTCCTCCATGCTGGAATAAAATACTGATACCGGGAATGATGAAAGGAAAAGATCGAGCTCTGAATCTCACGGCAAAGTCGACGACATCCTGAATGGTGAATACCTAAGTCGGGAGCAAACAGAGTAAGAGACTATTCGGTTGCGAAAAGGGCCGGCGAATAATCCTCGTCGTCGTCTGCTCTTTGGGCTTTGGATCGGAATCTCTTTCTCTGGTATTCTGACAGTCTGCTCTGCAGATGATGAGGAAAGAATATCACCCTCGACTATCGGAGTCGAGGGTGATCGTTGCCAGGGCAGACTGCACACATAAAACCATTCTTCTTCTTCTTTCTCCCTCTCTCTGGTTCTGGTTCTGGTTTTCGTGTTGGGGCTGTCCTTCTCGGTAGCTGTTGGAGCTCGCTTTGGCTACGTTCCGCCTACTCTATCATCATCGGCCCCGTCGGGTTCACTTGCTCACAGCAGGCGCAATCCTGCCCACTACACACCGCTTGGTCGCGTACAAAAGAGCGGCGCCGATCGATATCGCTCTCGAGAGCCTAATTCGGGCCAGTCACGTGCAACCCGGCAAACAATCCCGGTTATATATGTATGTATAGATATATAGATTGAATTGAGTTTGTGGTGCAAGAATGGTAGCCGAGAGTATAACGACAACTCTCAACTACGCGGTAATGCACTAGATATACCGCCTTTGGTGGATTGCGTCTGCTTTTGGCAGGTTAACCAAGATATCTAAGGTGTAAATCACCGCTAGACTAATTTCGCTTGATTATTTCAGTCCCGGGCTTATTTAAGAGAAAACTCGGCAGTGTTGATCAAAAACTTTTTGTTCGATGCTTTGGTACTGAGAAATTAGGTAAGCAGTGGTTAAAGATTTCATGATTTTATAGAGCAAAATTTTCTTAATAGACTACTAATCGAAACTTGATAATTAATACACGGAAAGAAAATTGAAGGAGTTTTTACTATTTTACTATTGTAATTTTTACTAAATAAAATAGTAACGGTGGACTATACTTGTTATTTAGTAATTATTACGATCTACTATTGTAAATTTTATCCAAAACAAATAAGACTAGCAAGAGTCTTAAAAAGTCGAATACTAAAGAGCAAATTATACAATATGTGTTTGTGAACTTTACAATTCAACTATTGTAAAAATTCACAGTTGGTTTTTTTAAAAGAAATATTAGGAAGGGAGAAAATATTTATTAATATTTAAGAAATTAATATCAGATTTATTAAATACAAACCTATATTTTTAAATACTAAGAAATATTTGTT
Source organism: Cotesia glomerata (assembly GCF_020080835.1). Lineage (NCBI taxonomy): Eukaryota > Metazoa > Arthropoda > Insecta > Hymenoptera > Braconidae > Cotesia > Cotesia glomerata. The sequence goes on along the minus strand of NC_058159.1, from coordinate 4,107,050 downwards.
TAATACTAAAAATAGTCGCTAATAAATGATTTGTTAACTATTAACAAGTATTATTTAATACAAATAAATCCTTCTATCAGTGTAGCAGTATATACTTTGGAAATTTTCATAAAGTACCTATTAATTGTCAATTCGTGTTCGTGATTTCAAGAAAAATTTCTGAATTCAAGAATTTTTTTCTTTCAATCAATATTTTAAAAGCAAATAAGTGAAAAATCACGAATTGACAATTAATAGGTACTTTTAAAAAATATCCAAAGTATATACTGCTAGTAATTAGGAGTTATAAACTTTTTGAATTAGTATATTTTTGGCTCTTCGCTTTTATTAACTTCATACAACAATATCTTGAGTACAATCATTTCTCAAAACAAAATTTATCACTGTATAAATTAATCGGACGAAAATTAATCACCATTTACGAAAATACCAACACATAAATTATAAATATTTAAATGAATTTTTGTATAAAAAAATAATACCGAGTAAATTTTGATAATGAGAAATAAGGCCTTTAAGAAAATATTGTACAAAAATTTCCTTATCAGAAAAAAGAGACGGTCATCTATATTCTTACTAATTGGAAAGTAAAATTTCAAAAAAACAAAAAAAGTTTTTATTCCCAAAATTTTTTAGTAAACTTGGATCTTCTGACTAATTTAAAATTCAAGCTTATAGATTTACTTACTGAATTTTTAGTAAATTATTCATATCAAAATTACTAATTTTTAAATTAATTTTCATACTTATTATTTTAAATAATAAAAAATTTAACTGATTACGTTTTGAAAATTTTCTGAATGAGCGATTTCCTCTGTTCCTTTTCCTAAGTCGGTCCTTTTGCCTATCAGTGGCTGTTCTTGGATGTGTAATGTAGACGGTATAGCAACATCCGTCATTGTCGGCGTCGCTGTCCGCTCATTCGTCGCACTACACACTCTACACACTCAATGAGGGCACAGAATGGGAATCGGGCAATTTAATTCTGGGTCACGAAGTTTCCTCGTTGGATTATCGATTGCCTCATCCCTGGGGTAGAGAGTTCAGCGTAGAGTGGATAGGAGTGTAGAGTGACATTGTAGGTATATATATAGTACAGTAGGCAAGTCCAAAGTCCAACTGGAGACTGGGGACTGGAGACTTTTCTTCTTTTCTTCTCTCTTGTTTTTCTTTTTCATTCAGGCTTTGTTTTACTCTTTTATTTTCCTCGCTTTTTCCATAACACCAATGAGAGGTGGGACGGCAGACACCGCTGAGTCCGGACAGTCGACGGTACGTCTGTGTCTGCGTTTATGTCCGCGAGTCTGTGTTATTCCACTTGAAATTCAGCACGTGTGACATATTTCAACGGGACTCGCTTTCCTGCAGATATCCGGCGCCGGTTTGCTCTTTATCTCCCAGAGCTTCGAGCTTCTCACTCTTGTTCCCATGCATATTACATTGAGGAACACCAACGGTATCTACATATCCCACCGGCGTAGATAACTTCAGATAAGGGAAAACGGAGTAGAATAGTATTTTTTACTATTTTTTTTTGTAGTTTCAATTTTTTATTATTGATTCAAAATTTAATTTATGTGCAATTTTTAATAAAGAATCATTTTTTATTCAAAGACAAATTCAAAAAAATTTATGTGATGATATATATAAAATACATATAAATAGATATAAAAAAAAAATTGTTTTAGCTTCTTAAAACATTTATTTCATTGAGAATAAATTTATTTGTCTTTGAATAAAAAATGATTCTTTATTAAAAATTGCACTTATAAATTAAATTTTGAATCAATAATAAAAAATTGAAATCCCGGAAAAAATAGACCTGGAAAAAATTTTGAAGTCATGAAAAATTCATATTATTTCAGATTTATTAAATTTCTATTATTATTATAATTTTTATTTTATAATAATTTTAATGAAATAATATGAATTTTTCATAATTTAAAAATTTTTTTCGGGTCTATTTTTTCCAGGTCTATTTTTTCTGATTACCCAAAATTATAATCTTGGGTCAAGTTATTTATATTTTTAGTCAATTGAATTTTTTCATTAATTTATAAGTGTTGTATGTTAGGAAACTTCTGACAATTTTTTTTTCTTTTTTTTTCAACAGAACAATTAGAGTCAAAAATTATTTTGTTAATTTTTTTTACGGTAATCGGAAAAAATAGACCCGAAAAAAATTTTTAAATTATGAAAAATTCATATTTCATTAAAGTTATTATAAAATAAAAATTATAATAATAATAGAAATTTAATAAATAACAAAATAATTTTTGACACTCATTGTTCTGTTGAAAAAAAAAAAAAAAAAAAAAAAAAAAAAATTGTCAGAAGTTTCCTAATATAAAACACTTATAAATTAATGAAAAAATTCAATTGACTCAAAATATAAAAAACTTGGCCCAAGATTATAATTTTGATAATTTTTATTAAACATAAAAGTTCTTTAATAAAATAAAGTTTCTTTAAAAGTTTCCTGTTTGATTAAAAAAAATCAAATTTACAAAAAATGATCGTTCAAAATTTTTCTTTTGATGATTTATTCTTTTAGTCATTAAATTGTTGTAAAAATTGTAAATAGAAAAAAAGTAGTGTATCTGATGACGGAAAAACCAAAAAGAATAATTAATCACTTCTACCATAGTGAATATAGATCCATATAAATATGTATTACGAGCACACAGACGCGACAAATTTATCCATCGCGCATTAATTATTTAAAAAAATAATCTCCTTGTCTTTATGTGGCTGGTCGCAGTGGCGGTCGCGATATCTGAGTGAGGCAATATCGCCAAAGGGTTACGGTTCCACGGCACGGTACAGGAAGAGGAGAACACACCAGAGAGTGCTCTTTACAGTATATATCTATATATCTATATAGTATTATATGTATAGAACGAAGCAGCAGCATTTAAATCTAAAAACGACGGGCGGCAAACTCGGTGCCCGTGGGTAATTGGAGGGTCGTGGAATTTGCTGGTGGAAGGCAAGAGCAGCTAAAATACGAGCGACGGTTTACTGTTCGAGCCAGATCAAGAGCAAGAGAGGATCCGTGGAATTATATATAAAGAGAAAGAGATCGAAAGAGTAGTCGAGAGTGGCGGCGGCGTAGCGGGAAACGGCGTATACAGACACCGACGTGGTTGTCGGAGTGTCGGTGTGAGTGGAATAGAGGAGGATATTGAGGGGCCAGAGGGTGAGTGGGAAGAGGTGAAGTGGAGAAGAGGAGATGCCTCGGTCGCCGGCGGCATCACAAGGAGCAGAGAACAGAAGATAGAAGATAGACAGGAGAAGAGCGGCGGGGAGTGAAGAGGAAAGAGGAGAGAGAAAACGCCGTCGACAGTGTGCGATGCGGGTGGTGTGGGGTGCCGGCCAGATAGCAACGACCGAGGGGCGAGAGGAACTCGGATAATCGTGTACACCGCAAATCCACAAGCGCCAGAGCGAGATGGAGGATTACTGCTGGCTTCGGTACAACCGGGCTTGGGACTGGGCTTACAAAATAAAAAAAAAAAAAGAAAAAAGAAACAAGTTAAATTAAAGGATAAAAGAAATAAAGATCGCCGGAAATAAAAATGGGAGAGACAAGTGTGAGCTTCACTACTTTACTTGTAATTGGATTCGTTCGTTTCGTAAAGTTAAGTATTTTCTTCTATTTTATCCCGAGTTGTCAACGTCAAGAGTGACGAACATTATTAGATAGTTCTTGATGAGCTGTGAGGAAATTTTCTTATATGGTCTGATATGAATGATTTTTGTATGTCGATATCAGGCCTACTTAGGCTTGATATGATTTGATGTGGTCATAGATGAGAGGAACAAATGAATTGTTATGATTTGAACATTATATATAAAATATATATATTTTCTTGGTAATTTGTGTGATAATTATCCTATTCTGTAAGATAAAATTTGGTATAGGATCAATTATTGGCGAACTTTTTAGAAAAGTAGAAAAAAACGATTTTCACTTTATAACTTATGACTTTAAAGTTAACTTTCTTGCAAGGAGACAATTTAGCGATCATGCGCTCTCTTTTGGAGGCTTTTAATACTAACAAAAAAATTATATGTGGTCATATCAAGAATTCAATTGAAGATATGTTTCAAGAGAACAAAATTCTTGGCTCAAGAAAATTTTCGAGTGCCTGAAGAAAGACTGAAGTGGTGTTGGCCGAAGTAAAAATTTTTTTTGAAATTCTATTCTTGGTGGAAGTAATTTTTTCTTACTTCAAATTATCATAAATATTTGATATAATAAATTTTTATATTTGATCAAGATTTTTAGAAACTTTAGGGAAGCAGCGCTGCCTACTTCAGCTGAGAAAAAAATTTTCTCACCTTGAGAAAATTTTTCTCTTGAATATTTGATACTCATTTTATATTATTTTAGTGTGCAATTATACATATTGAATGAAAAAAAATGATTCAATATTATTTGATCTTCCCATTTGATTTTTTAATCACTAAAAATATTAATGAAAATTTACTTCTATCTTTATATTTAATTTTTTGGAGCAAGAGAGAAATTTTCTCAAGACAAGAAAATTTACTTCTATCAAGAACTAAACTTTTTGGAGCAAGAGGCTGAATTTTCTCAAAACAACAAGATTTTCTTGACCTAAATAAATTTTCTTGGATCAAGATACGTATTTCTTAAAACAAGAGAAATAATTTTGTTGGAATAAGTGAAATTTCTTGAGTCAAAAAAATTTTTTTTTTCGCTCAAGAAAATAATTAGGAAGAAAAATATTATCTAGGCTCAAGTGAACCTTTTTTTTTCTGTGTAGATATTTTGTGGTAAAAATTCTTGTCATGTTGATATATTAACAATTATGGTTATTGAACACCACCTGGGCCCATAACCTGATGGAAAATTTGAAATTGAAAGCTGTACACTAAAAAACTTAAAAAAAGTACCGAAAAAAACTTTGTAAAAACTTGAAAGTCAAATTCACAAAATTTCTTTCGTATCTGCCATGAAATATTTATTAAAAATTCGCCGTAGCAATTGACGGGCGATTAAACAAACATCCGGACAAGCAAAGGCGTCTGAGACGACTCTCAAGTGACCTAAGAGCACAAACTAGACCCGCATCAACCGGACGTCATCGAAAACTCGGATAACTCGTGAAAGTTTTACCAACTCGGACGGACAGGTTACGTGGAAGTTGCTCAAGTTAGTAACGGGAGTTGTCCCTAGTGAGAAGTCACCCGTCCTAGTCTCCAGTCCCCAGTCTAGTCTCTGTCAGGTCGACGGAGAACAGAGTGAGGAGCAGAATAGAACGGACGGATGGGAGCCAGGCTTCTAGCTTCCATCCAGGAAAAAACTAACAAGAGATAAGATTACTCGCTCGGATACCTCAATGATACTCGGTGACGTCAGCGGACGGACGAAATCCCAGAGAGGACGATAAGAGACCGAACCGTCTTTCCGACGTAAATGTGCCGACGAGTTTCCCTCTTATTTTCCTTTTCTTTAGTTTCTTTTCCACTCTCCTCATAACACTCCACTTTCGTAAGAGTTCTGAGTTGAGCTAAAATCCAAGAGACCATACAACTCCAATAAAAGCTCTGTTGCCGAGTTCAAGTTAAGGATGCAGTAAAAAACATAACAAAACAAAAAGGAGAAGGTTAATTTACCGCGAGATGTTTCACACATCAGCTAGGTGTGTCATTTATCCTTGCTCTGATTCACTCGAGAGAAAAATCGATCGACAAACTCCACTCTGGTGTTTTGAATTTAAAAACTTGAAAGGCTAAAAAAATCAGTTTTTGATCTTTTTTCTGAATAAATTTTTTTATAATGATTAATATAAAAATTGATGTACATGCAGGAGGTTGAACTTCGTTAATAAGTACTTTTTTTGTCAGTAATGATTTTTATAGCTTCTGAATAATATCTCCGGAAGGTTCAAAAAAAAAAAACTCCGTTAATATAAGATATTATTTAGTGATTAATCAAAATATCTATTTTTGACAATTTAGTGGACTTGAAAAAAAAATTTCAATTTTTTATAAAAATTTGAGATTTAAATCGTTTATAAAAATATTACACAGAAAAAAAATCTTTTTGTACGAAGAAAATTTTAAGGAAGACAAAAGTTATTTTGGAGCAAGGAGAAATTTTCTTAGCTCAAGAAACTTTGACTTCATTCAAAAAATTTTCAATCTTCCTTAATATTTTCTTGAGTCAAGAAAATTTACCCTCCAATCAACAATTTTTTTTTTTCCAGTGTAATATTTTATAAACGATTTAAAACTCAAATTTTTATTAAAAATCGAAATTTTTTTTCAATTTTTATTGGAATTATTAATCCTTGAATTGATTACTGAAAAATACAGTAATGAAAATTTAAAAAAAATTAAAGATTAATCTTATCCGACGTTTTTGAAAAATTTTGTTCACTGACTTTGAAAATTACATAAATAAAATTAATTTTTTTTTTTGTTTTGAATGCGTATAATATTCAATCTCTAAAATTTTACCATAACCTGTATAAAATCATCAAAAAAAGTAATCAAATTTTCTAGTTAAAAAAAAATTTCTTTCAAAAATTAGAATTGCGCATAACTCTTAAAAGAAATTAGTTTTTCCTGTTCCCTTCTCTCGATCCGGCAATGCAGACTTCAACTGACGCTTGATAGCGACAAAGTGTGGGAGTATCCGTGTCATTACCGCTTTGCATTGTGCGGAGCTTTTCTCTCTCTTTACTTGGTGCAGATGAGCGATGAGAGTTTAAAACCTCGGTACGGTTTACTCTTAAACTTACACTTACACTTACACTTATACTTAGCTCCACCAGAACCAGAACCAGATACAGCTACAGAATGGTTGTTGGCTTGCGCGCGTACGTGTGGCTCATTAACCGCGCGTTAGCGAACCCGAGCTCTGAGAGAGAGGAAATATAAAAAGTTAAGAGGAGTGAGCCGCGAATTTCAGGGAGTGGGACGGAGAAAGAGAGATATGCAGACAGACAGAGAAGAGGGTCGAGTTGGGTCTCTGGTACTTATACCAGAGTGGTGTGCTATCATTATATCTATATATCTATATATGTTGGTTGCCGACGAGTCGTCGAGGCGGAGAATCAACACGCCAGCCGGACGATTGCGGCTTGCTAAACGCTCCGAGCCACCTTCTTCCCAGCAATACCCATACCAACGCATGAAGGCTATCTGCGGGTAATTTCGGCACTCCCGGTTATATTTTTTCCGAGAAACTACTTTACAAACTCGGCATTAACATTTAAACTCCCAATACTGAATTTTTATATAAAAACAGCTTCTGGTCCCTTTGCTCAAGTTTAGTCTCAAGGGCCACTGATAATCATGATAATTACTTTTCTCGAGCAGGATAGGAGCCGATGCTGGTTGAGGGTACTAGTTATTAAACATCAACCCATTGAAGAACGATTAAAAGGCTTGAATAGTTAACTTGACTCAAGAGAAAAAAATCTTGAACCAATAATACTATTTTAAAGAATGTGGATACAAGTATATGATACTCAACCTCAAATATAAATAATGCTGTGAAGCGGGAAAGAATAGGAGTTACGGTAATTATTATGTGAAGCGTTCCACATTCACGTAACAGGATATTGGTAGGAAAGGATTGAGAAAGGAATGTGGAGAGGATCATCTTGATGTGAGTTTATAGAATATGTGAGAAAAAATGATTAGATAGCTCGGACTGGGATTCGAATCCAGAACCTTCCGAAGACATGTCGGCTACTCTACCATTTGAGCTATCCGGTCTATACTAAATTTCCTTTCGCTTATTCTATATACATATGATACTTGTCACACACAAAAAGAAAAATTTCTTGACTAGAGAAACAACTAGAGAAACAACTAGAGAAACAACATTCTTGGTTCAAGAAAATTTTCAGCTGTCTGAAGGAAGACCGAAGTTGTGTTGGTCGAAGTAAAAATTTTTCTTGAAATTCTATTTTTGGTGGAAGTTATTTTTTCTTAATTCAAATTATCATAAATACTTGATACAATAAATTTTTATATTTGATCAAGATTTTTAGATACTTTAGGGAAGCAGCGCCACCTACTTCAGTTGAGAAAAAAATTTTCTCACCTTGAAAAAATTTTTCTCTTGAATATTTGATACCCATTTTATATTATTTTAACGTACAATTATACATATTGAATGAAAAAAATGATTCAATATTATTTGATCTTCCCATTTGACATGTTAATCAATAAAAATATTAATGAAAATTTACTTCTGTCAAGAACTAAATTTTATGAAGCAAGAGGCTGAATTTTTGCAAAACAAGAAGATTTTCTTGACCTAAATAAATTTTCTTAGATCAAGATACGTATTTCTTAAAGCAAGAGAATTAATTTTGTTGGAATAAGTGAAATTTCTTGTGTCAAAAAAAATTTTTTTTCGCTCAAGAAAATAATTAGGAAGAAAAATTTTTTCTTGGCTCAAGTGAACCTTTTTTTTGTGCACAATAAAATATTCGAACATTAATATTTTAGTAACTAATTGTCGCAAAAAAATCAAAAGGCCATTTCAAAATCTACAATAAATTATTTATAAGAATCTGCCATTATTGTTTGAAAAAAAAAATTTTTTTCTACTCTTTACATAATTGTGGGTCCTTTTTCGTGACACCGATTTTTTTGAGTCAAGAAATTATTATTAAGAAAATTTATTGCTCCGAAAAAACTTCGGTTTTTTTACAATTTTTTTGGTTCAAGTGAAATTATTTTCCGATATAAATTTATTGTAGGAATAAATAATATAAAATTAAATGCAATGAATAATTTACAATAAATTACCGCAGTAAAAACTTACCAGCATTTAAATCAGTCGTTTAATAAAAAATTACTATATTATTTTCTTGGTTAAAAATTTCTGGTTGAATTCGCGTTAGATAGTAAAAATTTTGAAGAATAATTTTCATCGTTAAATTAGAAGACCATCTGGTGTCTAATTTCCACAATTAAAAACTAAAATAAAGCGAGCAATTATTGAGAGTGCTCTAACACAGCAATAGAGTTTAAGAAATATTTAATTTCAGAACATGTTCTAGATTCGGAAATTATTCTGATTACCGCATTTAATTTATTTTTATTATCATTGTTCATCGCTATTATCATTATTGTTATTATTATCATTGCCGGTGAGTTTCGAGAGTTGAATAAGAAAGAAGAAAGTTGAGTATTTCCAGATATTTTCCGAGATATTTTCAGCATCTTACGAAAGATCGTTCGAGTTGAATGTTTAATGCCCAGGGAAATCCATCCGAGGTTATTGCGAGCGACGTTTTCTCTATACCTTCTCGGATCTTTCCCTTTACTCGATTGTCCCTAGACAATGATTTGGATTCCTGGTGAAATCCGATAGCGCAAGTCACCCGGGCAAGTTAAGACCCTACACTACTACCGAGGGTGCTCACTAACAGTCCAAGTCGAGACGTCATGCCAATGCCAACAAGTTCTCTTTCAGACTCTCTTTGCTCTCTTTATACGACAGAGTTCCACCTTACTGTTTAGTTGTTTTATGTTTTTTATTTTATTTTTCTTCTGCTATACCATTACGTTACTATAACTAGTGCAGTGCTATTGTATAAGGCGCATTATTATTATTACTCACAAAACAACAACTCGATGCTTCTTGGGTTTGTTTATTGTTTAGCTATCGGTTACACACGTTACTCACGTTTGTGTATTTTATTTCGTTAACCCAAATAAACTTTTCAAACAGTGGTATTGTTTTATACCAGCTGATACTTACTCTCATGCCAAGATTTGTTAATGTTTTTGGGGTTTTGTTATATGCACTTGAATTTTTTTTTAATTTCATTTTTATGATATACTTAATATATTTAAGTATGTACACAATAAATTTATTGTCAATTTAATAAGTATTTTCAAAGGTATACTTGTCAATTTTTAGTGTATTTCTCTAAACTGTCTTTTCTAATTCAGTGAGCAAGATTTATCCAAAAATTAATAATTATTTATATTAATAAATAATTTAAACAAGTAAACTTTAGAAGACCTTCCGGAGATCTTTTATAGAAGCTAGAAAAATATTTGTAAAAAAAAAAATTAGTTTTATTCTTGAGAAAAATTTTTAAACCAAAAAAATTATTTAAAAAAGTTTCCTTGCCTTGAATCAGGATGAGAAATTCTTGAATTAAATACACAGAAAGAAAAATTTCTTGACTGGAGAGCAAAATTCTTAGCTCAAGAAAATTTGTCAGGTGCCTGAAGGAAGACCGAAGTTGTGTTGGCCGAAGTAAAAATTTTTCTTGAAATTCTATTCTTGGTAGAAGTAATTTTTTCTTAATTCAAATTATCATAAATACTTGATACAATTAATTTTTATATTTGATCAAGATTTTTAGATTCTTTAGGGAAGCAGCGCCACCTACTTCAGCTGAGAAAAAAATTTTCTCACTTTGACAAAATTTTACTCTTGAATATTTGATACCGATTTTATATTATTTTAGCGAGCAATTATACATATTGAATGGAAAAAAATGATTCAATATTATTTGATCTTCCCATTTGATATGTTAATCAATAAAAATATTAATGAAAATTTACTTCTATCTTTATATTTAATTTTTTGGAGCAAGAGAGAAATTTTCTCAAGACAAGAAAATTTACTTCTATCAAGAACTAAATTTTTTGGATCAAGAGGCTGAATTTTCTCAAGACAGGAAGATTTTTTTGACTTAAATAAATTTTCTTGGATCAAGATACGTATTTCTTAAAGCAAGAGAATTAATTTTGTTGGAATAAGTGAAATTTCTTGACAAAAAAAAATTTTTTTTTTTGCTCAAGAAAATAATTAGGAAGAAAAATATTTTCTTGGCTGAAATGAACCTTTTTTTCTGTGTAAAATTTATTTAATTAAAAGAAAATTTCTAAATTCAAAAATTTTTGTACTTAAATCAACACGATGAAACTCTTAAAAATATTTTTTTTTATTCAAGAATTTTTTTTTCAAGTCAAATTAATTTTTTTTCAGTACAATATACATTACAAAATTGATTCCTGACAGAAGTTTCAAAGCAAAAAATCGCCGTAATTGTCAATCAAGTTTCAGGATTTAACAGCACAGTGGTGTCTTAGTCGAAAAAGGAACATGTACACCTAATTCCAGGTCATTAGGTCTCGTAACGTGATGAATGGTAGAACATACAGAGTCTATAGAGCCCATCGGTGTGCATTCAAACTGTCGAGCGTAGATAGGACGATTACGCGGGTAAAAAAATACGTCGGGAGTCAAGTAGAGAAAGGCCTTGAGCAGAGTCATAGTCAGACGCCGGGACATTAGGATAAGTCTTGGCGTGGGTCGTGTCGTGCGAAAAGCCCGTCGGATCACCCTGTAAGGGCGAACAAGGACCATCAATCTTGAGGCAAGCCGGGATGCAGAAAACGAGGCAAAACCCGTCAAGATCCATCACTTGGGTTTGCTCGCCAACGCGAGAGATTCAAGTTGCGCGTTCCCACTCCTGGGATCGATTCTCTTCACCATCCACAACAACTACTCCTACTACTACTACTACTACTTCTACCAGTAGGATACTTGGCGTCGTGAACTAAACTGGCTCGCATGCCTCGGGGCCTTAGAGACGGTGTTATATAGTGAGGAGATGAACCAGCTAGTCTCAGTCCCAGTTCCTTCCCATCTTCAATCCCCCGGGTTCCGACCAGTCTTTTGGAACATTCCGAAATATTTGATCGGAATTTCAATCGCGGCTTCTCACGGAATTGTTCGGTTGGAATGGAAACCATTGCGGATCGATCACCAGCTACTAGTTCAACTAGGATTTGCCTCTTTTGCGTTCATACCTATCTATCCATCCGTCTATTTATCTGGCGATCCATATTCCATATGTAGTCAAGCTTTAGGAGGAGCTAACAGTTCATTATTTTTTGGCTTCCATTATTTTTTATTTATTAATCCCTCATTTTTTTTTTTCTATATTTGTTGAATTTTATTGAATATCCTGAAATTAGAATTCTTTTTTTGACACAAGAAATTTCGCTTATTCCAATAAAATTAATTCTCTTGTTTTAAAAAATACGTATCTTGATCCAAGAAAATTTATTTAAGTCAAGAAAATTTTGTTATTTTGAGAAAATTCAACCTCTTGATCAAAAGAATTTAGTTCTTGTTAGAAGTAAATTTTCTTGTCATGAGAAAATTTCTCTCTTGCTCCAAAAAATTAAATATAAAGATAGAAGTAAATTTTCATTAATATTTTTATTGATTAACATGTCAAATGGGAAGATCAAATAATACTTCATCATTTTTTTTCATTCAATATGTATAATTGCACGCTAAAATAATATAAAATGGGTATCAAATATTCAAGAGAAAAATTTTCTCAAAGTGAAAAAATTTTTTTTTCAGCTAAAGTAGGTGGCGCTGCTTCCCTAAAGTATCTAAAAATCTTGATCAAATATAAAAATTTATACTAAGTATTTATGATAATTTGAATTAAGAAAAAATTACTTCCAAGAATAGAATTTCAAGAAAAATTTTTACTTCGGCCAACACAACTTCGGTCTTCTTTTAGCCACCCGAAAATTTTCTTGAGCCAAGAATTTTGTTCTCCAGTCAAGAAATTTTTCTTTCTGTGCACATAGACATATCAAAAATTGTTATATGTGAAAATTTAAGTCCATGAAAACTTTTATCAACAATCCTTTAGGGGTAAAAACACCCGCAAGGTTGTAAAAAGGGTTTCTAATCCGAACTCTATTCTGCACGCTCAACATCAGAACATTAGACTCTAAACGACTTTAAGGTCCTCGAGCGTCTGTTCCCTTCCTTATCCAGCAGTAATACATCAAGAAATCCTACGGTTTATTGGCCGCATTAGGGACAAAAGCCAAGTTTGTTACAGTCGACGCTCTCTGTATTAGACCTCTCTGTATTTGACCGCTCTCTGTATTTGACCACATTCTTTCTCTGTATTTGACGATTTTACACAGCTCTTATGGACAAGGACGAGTCAAATACAGAGAATGGTCCTGTACGGGCGAGTCAAATACAAAGAGCGTTGACTGTATTTTGAGAACCTCGGTATGTACTTGGGAGTATGTTGCTTTTAAAAATGGAAAACGTCGGGCAGGATAATGGGGACCAGGACAGCGGGTAGTGTACAGTGAGACGGGCGCGGCTGATGCGTGACGCGGTAGAGCAAACAGAAATCCGACACGCCAGCCAGACGAGTGTGTTTTGTTGTGTGGAGTCGCCGACTGATGCGTTGAGCTGCATGTCGAGGGCACATGCATTCACGTCCACATCTCCACATGGACAAACGAGAGCTACCCGGTTTACAGTGGTATAACTACCTCATTCTTTCTCTTTCATTCTCTTCTGGGCAGTGGGCTCCAGTGTCATCCCTTGTTTGCTCGCCGGCGGGTGTTCAATGCGACTCGTTTTACAATGGAAGCCTTTGGCGCTCGCCCCAAGTCTACCGAGACAGAGATAGCCATACATTAGACACTCCTTTGGAAAAAGGAGCACGACTCTCACGGGATACGGATAGATAGATGGATGGATGTAGGGAAGGGAGTCTTCGATTCCGGCAAACTCGCCGGATGTTCATTTACCCTTTTTTATCGTAACTTCTGTCCGAATAGCCAGTCTTGCTGTAAAATCTTTTTCCGAGTAAAAGAACACCAAAACCACAAAGGAGAACTAAGGAATAAAGGATTGATACGTCTACAGGAACGTGGTAACGAGCTATCTTCAGAGTCGTCCAGACCGTAGCATCTGTAGACTCTGTAGTTATTCCAATTCCTTTAAAGCTACAGAAGATTTCAAAAAACCAAAACATTCCATAAAGAAATTTTCATATGTCTCATTTTTTTTTCTGGACATCTATTTGCTCTTAATATTTTTTAATGAATAAAAATTGATTTATTAGCTGACGAGTTCTGCTGCCCAATTTTAAAACACAGTAATTGCAAAATTTTTTTTTAGTATTGCTGCATTTCTTATAAATTTTAGATCTTAAATTCAAGTATTTTTTCTTAAAAATATTTATATTCAAGTATTTTCTATTCATAAATCAAATTTTTTATCAATTAGGCACGTAAACTTATTTTTAATAAAAAAAGTTTTTAAAAAATCTTAAAATTGAATTAAAAATCAATGTCATTTATATAAATCTCAGACTGAAATCTCTTGTAAGGAGAAATTTTGGCGATCATACGCCCTCTGTGGAAAATTTTCAACACTATTTTTGATTTAAAAATTATTTATAGTCTTATCAGACATATCAGCATATAAAATGACCAGAACATATCAAGTTAATTATGATATGAAAAATTTTCATGTACCCACATGAATTATTTATATAATTTAACATATTTAACAAATATATAAATGAAAAATATTAAAAAATTCATGTGTGTATTCAAATGAAAGGTCTTGATAAGTGTAACATCAGGATGATTATATTACTCCACTCCGGTATTCCGAGTAATGAGATTGACTGCGGAGTACAATTCACTCCTGATTTTTCACAGTATATGGTCACACGTGAACAAATATGACCATATCAGAAAATTTTCCCATTGGAATCCTCTTCAAACGTTAGATCTCCCAATCGAGGAGTTACCCAGCAAGGCAAAGAATTCCCAGTTCCAGTTTAGAATTTCCAGTTCTCAAGCATATCGGAAGAACCTCCCAGTCCCAGTCGTTGGCAAACTTTTTAGCGCTCAGATCTTTACGGGACAGTCTCACTCCCATAGATTTTCTCACTCTCCATCTTCATCTGGAGCCACCACACTGTTATCTTCTCCTCTACCTCAACTTCTTCCTCACCCTCATCCTCATTTTCATCTTCGTTCTCATCCTCTCGATCCACTGTCTGCGGGTATAATACGCGCGGCGACGGTAAGCCGGCTGGCAGCTGCCTTCCGTGGAACCAACAAGGCTGCCTAGTGTGTGCTATATAGACGGTCTGGTTTTATTTGGCCCGCGCCACGGCTCTCATGCGTGGAATCTCCGGAGAATCTCTCCGATATATCTCCTACTCCGCGGTTAAGGTACCAGTCACGCTCCTATCCCGGCTCACCCACCCGACATTCAGTGCCTCCACCGCAGCTTCCACTCCTATCAACTCTGGCTGAAGCACAACTGCTGCTCCCACCCAACTAAAGCACCCACCCAGGCGGGAGCGGCTCACCCAGGTGGGAGTTTCGCCTCCCACCAAGGCGGGACTCACACCAGGCAGAACTCAGTCCACAGCCGGGTATTCTCGGTCCCTGGCCCCTCTGCTCTCTACTCCCTTAGCTCCGCTTTGTCCCTTTCGCTACTCCGGTAGGCGGCGGCTGAACACCACCAAGTAAGCTCTCTGATGCCGAAGTTCTGTCCTGGTAGCAACCACTACCACTGCAACAGCTCCAACTCGTCGTCAGATCGTCGGACGCGTTTTCTCTCACCGGATAAGTATTGACGGCATCCCGTCCCGCTTCGGGCGGTACGAGTAGAGTCGGGGTCCCGTTCGAAGTTCGAAGCCAGGGAGCTTTGAGTCAGATATGAATCTTTTTACTCGTCGTAGCTGCTGCTTTGCTGCCGCTCCCGTGTTCACTTTTGTCTCCCCTTGCCTCTTCCTCCTTCTCTTTCTATCTTCTATCCATCTTCTCCACATTTCGCTTGTTCTGGTACTGAAGCCCGACACGACTCTCTTACAACAGCTCCACTCAACTGCTATCCGGCAGACTCTTTTCTGGTGTCGTCTCTTGTCTTCTTGATGCTCTGAGCAAGTATGTGTGCAGAAGGATCCGATATAAGACTAGACACTGACGATTTCCGAGATCAAGTGCTCCGAAAGCTGACGTTGGGTACCTAGACGCTCTAATAATTTATTTCGTCAGTCAGAACGAGGGATCGACTTTGACTAGTCAGACCTTTGGACTCCGACGTTTGCTGTTGTTTTGGATCCAACTTTTAGTTTGGTAGTTTATGCCAACATTCGACTTGTCACGTCAGTCGGGACAGCGTTGACGGGGAATCAGACTAGCTACTGATATCAGACAGATTGTGTTGGCTCTGATTCACTTGTTTCTTTGTCCATCTGAGCTGGTTATTAATTCGCCTGGTTACCTTTTATTCAATTTGGCGCAATAGTATTAGGAGTTGGAATTAATTTGTAGCGTTTTTAACTTTACAAAAAATTATTTATTTAAATTCAAATACAAAAAATCCCT
Source organism: Cotesia glomerata (assembly GCF_020080835.1). Lineage (NCBI taxonomy): Eukaryota > Metazoa > Arthropoda > Insecta > Hymenoptera > Braconidae > Cotesia > Cotesia glomerata. The sequence goes on along the minus strand of NC_058159.1, from coordinate 4,090,838 downwards.
TATTCAATGACGTAGCCAATTTCTGAAGCGTTTGACATGAGTTTTCATTGAGCAATTCCTCCAATTTTTCATCTTCAAATTTTTTCGGCTGCCCAGGTCGTCCATTATCTTCCATATCGAAATCACCACGTTTGAAACGTGCAAACCACTTTCTACATGTTTGCTCAGCTAGAGCATGCTCACCATAAACATCCACTAAAATTCGATGACTTTCGGCAGCAGTTTTATTCATATTAAAATAATGAAGCAAAACTCCCCGCAAAAACACTTTATCTGGAACTAATTTTGACATCTTTAATGAGTTACGCAGTGTTGTTGTTTACGTTAAAAAAATAATAATGATAGCTTATGACACCCCTAATGATAGCTGTTTCACATAAAGTAGATAACTTTAGGTACCAATGGAATCCTGTACTATTTGCGCTATCTTTTTTAAAACGCTACAAATTAGTTCAAACATCTAATATCTCAACTTGCGGTGAATCAGGAAGATAATGGAAAATTAAGGAAGAACATACCCGATAACATGATTGTTACTTGCTGACAAGAGTTAATCGCACGTACCAAGGCGTCTTTAGATTCAATCCATCAATCAGATAGTAATCAGACTTCAATTATAGGAATTAAAAAGTAAATGATTGATGCGAGCACACTACCCCGATTTCCGTCTCCATATTTCACAGCGTTGGCACATTCACATTTTTTATGCATAGTACTCATCGATTGTATCGATTCGCGCACATTCTCATCGACTATCGGATTTCATCTATCGTCTGCGCGAAATGATGGATGAACACTCTACTCGACTCCTCACCCTGGGCTGGATAAAGAGGAAAAGAGCTCACTCTTTACTAATACAGTATACATTTAGTGCCAATCCAAGCTGAGAGTGATATGATCCGAGTGATCCGGAGCGCCTTTGTTCTGTCGCCAGCGATTAAACGCTTGTTCTTTTTTCCAGATTTCCTCCTTATTTTTGTCCCCCAGCGAGTTCGGTGCGCTCATTCTACATTCAGCTCTCCTTTTATTTTCTTATTCGCTTCCTTGTGGTCTCTGCTCGGTGAACATCTAACATCTATACGACTATTTCTCTGTTCTGGCAGAGATCCCGCTCGCGCGAGCGGCACTCAACAGGGGCCGGTCGTTTATCTAAATGGCTACTGGGTGGCCTGGCTCAGACTTTAACTCATACTCTTGTCTCCTTTCCTTGTTCACTCACTCGCTCATTCTCAGCTTCTCAGCTACTCTTTCTTTAGCTGTACTCAATTTCCCTCTTGCTCTTTACTCAGCCTCCGACTAACCAAAACTAACCCGATCACCCTCACAACTTATACTCTATTCTCAACCGGGTTTTTTACACCTTTTGGCTTTGTCCTTCGATAGTTTTTTTTTTTTTGTTTTATTGGATGAATTACGCAGTAGATTAGAGTGAAGACGTCCTGCCTAGTCGGCTAATAAAAAGGGCCTGAAGTTTTTTATTTTTGGTGTCGACAAGTTAAAAAATTTTATATGGCAAATTTTTATGTAAAATTATAATAGACTTGATATGGTCTTTAACGCTATATTAAGTTTTATATAAGCATAAAAAATAAATTTCTAATTCAATTAATTATTAAAAATTTTAGTAACTAATTAAACGATTTAAAAATTAATTTTAAAGAGTTATTACATTATTTTTTATTGAAAAATTAAATTTAATGATTATTATAAATATTATTCACTAATAAATTAAATTTAATAAATAATTAAAATATTTACAAATGAAAAATTGATTTCAATAAGTCATTGAATTAATTTTCTATTAAAAAATTAAATTTAATGGCTATTAGAAATAATGTATTATTAAAAAATTCATTTTAATAAATAAAAGTATTAATTATTTATTGAAAAATAAAATTTAATGAACTCATGTATTATTTCTTCATTAAAAAATTGAATTTAATAATTAATGAAAAATACTATTGCATCTTTTACAACTCTGATTACTAAAAATCAAATATTTTTTTTTGTATTAATGACAAAACAGAAATACTTTAACTGATCGGAAAAACCAATCAATAGCATAGTTTTAATCACCATATTTCCAACATTGAACAATCGACTCAAAAATTCAATAACCCTGTTTACAAAATCAAAAACTCAAAAACTAAAACTAGAATCACCGAGAGATTGGAAGTTTGGGGTCGCGTATATTATAAATGAAACGGGGACTGTTGGAAAGCAATCGAAAGTCGGTATTAATTGCGACCGCACCGATGCGAGCGAGCAGGCATCAGGATATGTACGATATACGAGACAGAAAATACGAGCAGAGAGCGAGTAGTGTACATACATGGCGAGGACCAGAGCTGCGAAACAGTCCTGGGGTTTCGAAAACAAAATAAATTTATATCACCGAGCCGAGAGGACCGTACACACAACACACAGGTTAAATATAACCCGTATCCTCACAACAGTGTCACGGTCCCGAACAAAACGTGCCTATCCCTTGGCAAATTTAAAAAACGGATTCGTAGGCAGCCATTGTGCGTGCTTTTTCCTCAAACCGTCTCTCGTTTAAATTGCAAACGTGTACAGAGCTAGGTGTGGGCTTTTAAACACACACACAGTTTTTATCTACCACTTCACAGTTTTCAGTTTCCAGCTCCAAACACTTTTGTGCCCTTTGTCGTTATTTTGTTCAATTTTTCAACAGTTTTGCTTTTTTGGTCACGCTGCTCGCTAATGAATGGTTTGCAAGCTTTCGGATAAACAACCGGGGTATTGCGTGTCACAGAGGTTGAGGTGTCAAAAATTGGAGGGCTTGATAGCTCTTACTGAATGGCCATTCAACCTCCAATCTCAAATAACCATTTTTATGAGACTAGTTCGTAAAACTCTTCGATTGGTTACACCGCGACTGGCGGATATGAAGAGAGAGAAAGGAGGAAAGACTCAAAAAGAAGGACAGTGGATCGGTCAGACCTTTTTTCCTGGCTCTCGGATTTCCGGGAGGCCCTTGAGAGTCACAAAGCCTGGGGGACGGTGTAGAATCTCGAGTCTCGAGAGGAGCATGTGGTAGAGCGGAATACCAGTACAGCTTCGCACACGATGGCTTCCGTGAAAATGTTGGATGGTGAATGTTGGACGGCGCCGGGTAGTCGGATGGCGGATGAATCCCTGGGCACTCAGTAACGTCATCCATTGGACCCTACTGGCTTATCAGTATACTTGGTCACTGTAAAACCAAACGATTTCATCTATATAACCATATGTGTCTGTGTTTATTTATTTATTTCTGTGTATTCTAATGGTCGAGGTAGTAACCATGAAAAAATTTATCAAAAGTATGTTAAAAATATATAAATAATAGATGAAACTATCGAAAATAATTTTTTGCTAGCTAATTTTGGGTTAAGTTAAGGATGTGTGTCATCTATATTATTAAGAGAATAAGCAAAATTTTGTGGCTAGTGTATTTAATGATAAAGTGAGTTTTTATGGTTAAATTTGGTATCTTTGGGAAAGTCTTGACCTGGAGTTGTGCCTTTTCATGGTTTCATATCATTCTCACCAATAGTCAATTTATGATGATAAGTATTTAGGCTGCATTTGAAAATGCTTTATCTCTAGAAACATAATTAAGAAATGATCTTGTATCTCGTGAACTATTGATATTTTTAAAGATATAAGCTCATCCCGATGTAACATTCATCAAGACCTTTCATTTGAGTACCCACATCAATTTTTCATATGTTTATATATATTATATATATGTATATATGCAAAATATATCAAAATGCATGTGGGTACTCAAATGAAAGCACTTGATGAGTGTAACATCGGGATGAGCTTATATCTTTAAAAACGTCAATAATTAAGAAATGACATTGTATCTTGTCAACTAATGATATTTTTAAAGATATAAGTTCATCTTGACATTACACTCATCTAGACCTTTCATTTGAGTACCCATATTAATTTTTCATATATTTTATATATTTATATATTTCACAAATACCATATATATAAGATATATAAAAAAGGCTTTATAGGTACTCAAATGAAAGGTTTCGATGAGTGTAACATCGGGATGAGCTTATATTTTTAAAAACGTCAATAATTAAGAAATGACATTGTATCGTATCAACTAATGATATTTTTAAAGGTATAAATTTTCAAAAACTTTTTTTGTTGGTGCAAAATACAAAAAAAAAAATTCAAAATGATTTTAATCAATTTAAATTGTTTTTTTTTTCTAGTGTAAAAATATTTTTTAGAATACACAAGAAATACATGTCTGAAAATATTATTAAAATTTATAAATTTTATTTATAAAGCAGAAACTTAAATCCTAAAAATACCGTAACTGCATAAAACATACGGCATGACGGCATGATATGTACATTAGTATATAATTGGAAAATACATAAATGACTTGAAAGTTATATGCATAGAGGCTGTCTGTGTCAGAGATACTCATCAGGAATCGAGTTTGGGCAATTGATTTCGAGCAGCAGTCAGATCCAGAGTCAGAATCATCGGATCAGAGATGGGTGCCATCAGTAAACAGAAAACTAACTCGCGGGGCTCAGGGCGTTATCATCGTTCGGTTTCCGAGTACAGAGAATTTAAATTGATCGATAGCTCCATACTACTGCGGAATACAGACGATGTGTAACCGCGAAATTACAAAAACAGCCGTTGCCGCGATTGCATCGTCCATCGTTCATCGTTCAGCCTGCATGTGCATACTACTCGTAGTCAGTAGTATGGACTGTTATGTGTATAGCAAGCAGTCTCCAGGCTGTCGCTCTCGATTTACCCGAGCTCTGTGTGGAGTCTACACCAGCGTAAAGGTATATATAGGTACACATAGCGTCCACTCCCTCTGGATCCTCGTTTGCATACGCCCTCAGCTCGTTACTGCCTGACATGCCGTGTAATTTCACCACACACTGTCGATAAAAATATCCCAGAGCTAAAAAACTATTTATTTATTTATTTTATTTCCATTTATTTCGGTCCCGTCCTTCTGCTCTGCTCTGGTCTTCAACTTTTGATTTTTGCTCGGGCGAGTCACTGCTTGCTCATTCTACAACCAAAGTAATCTACACATGCTTGTTACACATCCCCTAATGGGGATCGCGTGATGCAGCAGAACTGTTGTTGACTGAAAGGAATAATTGGGGTGAAAGTGGTTACAGTTTCTCGCTATTTTCCGTTATAGTTGGGTGTGAAATTTTTTTTAATGTTTTAGTTTTTAGGGGTTATACATTTATATTCAAATCAACTTGATTTGAGGAAAAAATTCTTGATTCAAGAAAATTTTTTTCAAGTTTAAATCATTTTTTAGTTTAAGAATTTTTTTGCTTGATTCAAGAATTTTTGTTTTGAATCAAATTAATTTTTTGTTAGTATATACATTTAGAATTAAAAAAAAAACTAGTAACCTTGCAGTCACTTTGTGACTGCTGTGCCTTGTGAACTATAAATAAATAAAATTGTGCTTTATTAAATAAAGACCTTTGGTAAATTGCACTGAACTTTTTCAACTATTGACATTTTTAAAGATATAAGCTCATCCCGATGTTACATTCATCAAGAGCTTTCATTTGAGTACCCACATGCATTTTTATATATTTTTCATATATACATATATATAATATATATAAATATATAAAAAATTGATGTGGGTACTCAAATTAAAGGTCTTGATGAATGTAACATCGGGATGAGCTTATATCTTTAAAAATGTCGAAAGTCACGAGATACAGGGTCATTTCTTAATTATGTATCTAGAGATAGAGCATTTTTAGATGTAGCCTAAATACTTATCATCATAAATTGACTATTGGTGAGAATGATATGAAACCATGAAAAGGCACAATTCCAGGTCAAGGCCTTTCTAATGATACCAAATTTAACTATAAAAACCCATTTTATCATATAAATACACTGGCCATAAAATTTTTCTTATTTTCGTAATAATATAGATGATTTCTTATTTTATTTTTGTAATGTTCATATATTGATGTACATGCACAAAAAATTTAATATCAATCGGACATGTCTTTTCAAATTTCACGAGTAAATTTTATTAAAAACGACTAATAAGATTAATATCTAATATTTACACAATTTTTTTTAACTATATTTTTCACTATCTCATTCAAATATTCATAATTCTCATAAATATTTTATATTTTAATGAACAGTTGAAGACTAAAATTTTCATTGAAAATATCAAAATCTTGTTTGTCATCCCATAATTTTTTTAAAAATACATATTTTGATAATTCCTAGGATCAAACATTAGATACAATTTTGAATTACTGGAATTTTTTTGAGTTTTTCACTTAGTTTTTAAATTAAAGATATCGTACTTACTGCAAGACACCTTTTTCTAAAATACTCGAAAATATTTTACAGAAAATAGAAAATTAATTGTAAAAAAAAGTTTAAAGGGACTTTTATATGAATATCCATTTTTATATTAATCATTGAAAAAGTTTCTTTGAAAAAAATGATTAAAAAATGACTTTTGTGACCCTTTCATTCTGAAGAATAAGAGTAAAACACTAATTTCCTGGTGTTTGGAAACCATTGAGTGCAGAACAGGATTTTCCGTCTCTGTTAATCTCTTTCTAGGAATAGAACGCTTGGTCCTGGTGCATAATAATCGGTGCGGTGTATATCAGCGAAGCACACACAACATACTCAACTTGGTATGGTAATGCCGGGAACATGGCGGCGATATATTCTACACGTGCATGCTGCTGCGGGTTATCGTTTCTCTCAAATGTTGCCTACCAACCCGATAGATTTGCTCACCACCCGGTTGCTGCAAACCCCAACTCCAACCCCAGCCCCATTACCGCAGCAAACCAACTGCCAGTTTCGTGCATTAAATGTCCATGACCAATGCAATCTCACGTTCGTACTGTTCCCCAAAATATCCGTGGATTGTTAAAACGAATTCCGTCATCGTCAGCCGTATCATTGTCCAATCCCGAGAATTCTTTTTTGATCATGATCATTTATCATTATTGTATTAATTCAAAATTTAGACCGAAACGAAAAAGTTATTTTTGAAAATCACAGAGATGATTATATAAAAATTACCCAGTCATTTCATGTTAAAAATAATAATACACATTTTTTAACAATTCTCATGATTCAAGAAATTTTAAATTCAAGAAAATTTTATTTAGTAAATAATGCTTAATATTTAATAAAAAAAAACAATATAAAGTTTATTGGATTTTATAAAAAGAGCTGTTGAGAGAAAATTTTATTAAATATTACTGTCAAAGAAAACAATATTTTAAAACATCCTTTACTAATTTTTCTCATCTAATTACATCAAATTTCGTTTTTATAAATAAATAAAATATAACAAATTAACATTATTATTTATATACTATAAATTTTATGATTTTTTATTATAAAATATTGACAATTCAGTAGACAAAAATCTATAATAGCGTCTTTCTATTCAAAGATAAATTTTAAATAATGAATTTTTCCAAAATAAAATTTGCAAAGTTTTTAATATTAATTTGATATTTTTCCCTTAGAAATAAATAATTTTTTTTCACAAGCTAAATTTAAATTTTTCCTGGAAAATTGACAGTCATTATAATGTAAAAATAATATTTTAAAAACATAAATTTGACAAGTATGTCTTGACAGGAGAAAAACTGTAAATTTGACAGATTTTTTTGTAATTTAGACAGGACGTTTTTCCGTACAGTTCTAGTCCCTAGATGTATTTATATATAAATGTGTATCAGGAATCGGAAGTTTATTTCACATATGGTGTAGTGTTGTATAATGTGGGTGTATTCAAATGACACGACGGCAAAGTTTTCGTGACTGAGTTGTAGCGAGGTAGAGGTAGAGGTTGAGTTAGAGTGAGAGCGAGAGCGAGAGCGGTCACCCCAAATATGGGGATTGTTACACGGGCTGACCGCAACCCCTTAATCGGGCTCGTAAGCTCCCCACGAGTTAAACTTTACTTCAACAGGTGTTTAGGGAAATACAATAATGTCGCGCGTGCGCGCAAACTTCTTCAGTCGTAAACTTTAAAGTCTCAGACATATATATGTGTATATATCTGTAGATGACTTACTCTTAGTTGGTCGAGGATGGTCACTCGCCGCTATAAACTCGGCAATCGACCTCTGTGGGTTCAAACACACACTACTTACAATTCGATGTACTTTCTTTCTCTTCCCTGCTTTTTAAACAATCAAAAATTTTTCAAATAATAATTATAATCATTTTTTTACAAATTCATAAATAACTTGTTACTAAAAAATCGCTTTTCAAAAATTTAAACTTATAATTATTTTTTGTAGAATTTTTTAGTTTTATTTTCTAAAAATTATTTATTAAACATTCATAAATTAAAAAATTTTAATGTTTTATTTAAAATATTATTGAGCTTATATTTAATCTTCTTATTTAAATTTGAAGCTCGTAATAATTTTTTTTATTATTACACAGATAAAAGAATTTACTAACGTAAATAAATTTATTTATTTGGTAAAAATTTATCCATTAATTAAATATAATTGAATTTTTTCTTAATTTTTAAAAAATATGATTCTTATTCACCAAAATTGTCTAGATCATTGACTAAATAATATATCAGTAAAGCTTTAATCGATTAATTTTAATATTAAGTCTAATACTGATACATTTCCCAGCAAAATAAAATTACAGGAATCGTAGGGGGTCAATTGGATCTCAATAAAATTTTTCTTTGAAAAAGAGTACATGTATCAACAGTTAAGTCTTATGTTTTTAGAAAATAATGCTAGAACTGTTCATGATAAAATATACAATGGACTAATCATTTTTATTATATAAAAAGAAATTTTTTTAATTTATGGTAACTATTGATTTATTATCAATTTTATTTATTCTATTTTTTGTAAAAAAAAACTATTAATTTAACTGATCTAATGAAATTTTATTATATATTAAAGTTATAGGGTTAACGAATCCTATTAAAACTTATAATTAAAAAAAAAAATTTTAACATTTATCTTCGATCCGAAACCGACATTGCCGACCTCCGATCTCCGCAAAATCTTCTCCACACAAATTTCCAGAAGTAAACTACCGCTGATGGTAAAAGTAGGAATTCGCTCCGCAGTTAGCATCAACCCCTAACAGTACCTTCTAAAGCACCGCGCTAGCATTTCCACCCTTGCAAAGTTCTACTACCCTCCAACAGAGGGCAGCACTTTCAAGCAAATATCTTCAAACACCGACTAAGTATTTCCTTAATTTTTTTTTACAGGCTCTAAGCGGTGCCGAGGGGACCGTGCCCGGGAGGGTGTACAAGAAAGTAGCGATTGTCGAGAATTTTTTCGATATCATCCACGCAGTTCACGTCGATCTCGAAGGCAGACCAGGGAAGCATGCCGGTCAGAAACGGACCTACAGAACCGTAAGTCAATTTTTAATTAAATTTAAAAATTTTCCACTCTATTAAATTTTCATTTTCAAGTTAAGCCGCAATTTTTTTCACATTCAAAATTTAACTTTTTAGAGTATAAAATTTCTCTTTATCCAAATCAAATTAAATAAAAAAAAAAATTAAAACCGCTTAATTGATAAAATTAAAAGCGATAGCGCCCCAGCATCCCACGAGGAAATTTCCCCTCAATAAAGCATATTTACAAATACTTATAAATGTATATTCCCTTGATAACAGACCGTTAGAGGTATTGAAGCGGCCACTTGATATATTTGCACGTCATCTCACATGTTTCGTCGCATTCGCGTAAACATCTCTCCAGGGCATCCAATCATACATACATACATCCATATTTATATTTATATACATCCTGTGCTCTCTTTTTCCTCTACTCCGTTCTCGTTCTCGGTTCTCTTTATCGCGTTTCGCGCTTCTCTTGCCCCGCTTCGTTTTCTATTTATCCTTTGCCCTCTTTCGCCCATTTATACCCATATACATATATCAGCTATCTATCTATCTGTGTATATGTATATAAATACACATACAGATATAGAAGAGAGCAGACTGCGATCTGCTTGTGATTCAAAACCTCAGGACACTTGTTGCATTGGCTGCTTATACACGGCCCTCCCCCAACCCCGTTTCCGATATATACACCCGCTCCTACATACATATATACATCAAATCGACATCCAATGTAAATATATAGCTTTAGTTTGAATGTTGCTGCTCTCATCTCACATCTCGCATCTCGCATCGGGCAACTAAACCGACGATACTGTTTTGCGAATATTATACTGTGTACTGTGTACGCAAGGACGGCCTCACACGTGTAACATACTCGATCTATTCAGCATCTATTTGCTGCTAATGTCCTATCACTAACGTCTAACCGATACCTCATATTGTTTTCACAATATAAATGTATGGCATACACATATGGATCGGGTCTATGCATCACAAATTTTGCTTGTTATCACCAGCTAACAATATCACTCAGCCACTAAACTATTTTGACTTAAATTTACTATTATTTTTATTGGTTATTTATCCGGTAAGTTGAGTTTTTTTCGTTTTTATTTTTCGTTTTTTTACGCTGTGAAAAATTGACTACAGGGGTGATATTTTTGAGAAAAAACTCGATGAAAAATTGGGTGAAAAGTTAAAGATCAAAATTTTGAATACTTTCAAAATTTTTTTTAGAAAAGTATAACTTATAGAAAAGTATAACTTTTAGAAAAGTATAACTTATAGAACGTGATACTAAATTATAGAAAAATAATTTTATTTCTTGTAATGGAAAAGAATTTTAAACAAATGTTTTTTTGAAAATTGTACTCTTGTTTCAAAATTTTTAGTTTCTTGTTTTAGAAAGTTTCATTATAAAATTAAATTAAAACTTTTGGATAAAAGAAAAAATTAAATTAAAGTATTGTTTTTAAATGTTTAAGATCAAAATTTGGATATTGTTAATTTTTATCCAAACTAGAAAAATTTTGTTTTAATTTGTTTAGAAGAGTATAACTTATAGAACATCGTACTAAATTATAGAAAAATAATTTTATTTCTTGTATTAAAAATAAATTTTAAAGAAATGTTTTTTTGAAAATTGTACTCTTGTTTTAAAATTTTTAGTTTCTTGTTTTAGAAAGTATAATTATAAAATTAAATTAAAACTTCTGGATAAAGAAAAAAATTAAATTAAAGTATTGTTTTTAAATGTTTAAGATCAAAATTTGGATATTATTAATTAATATCCGAACTAGAAAAATTTTTCACAGCGTAAAAAAAATACTCTACAATACTTGTAAAGAAAGTAACACATTTTCATTTCCTAAAAAAATATCTCATCGAATTAGAGCTGGTATACTTTTAGCGTGCGAGTGCGAGTACGAGTAAAATACACTTTGCATTGTATAGTACTATAGAAAGTACACACAAGATACACCCTTGTTCCTGGTTCCTGAGCAGATCCCGCTGCGAGTCTAGTTCCTGATTGAGTTACGCCACCCCGTCCGCCTACTCCGAGAGAAACGTTTCCTCTCAAGATGGAGTATGAGGATGAAGAGTTGACGTGGAGAAGTTGGAGTCGGAGCTGGAGGTAGAGAAGATGCCTCCGGCCGCATATTTTCCTCCAGAAGACACACCATCAAAGTTACACACGGAGCCACACATCCAGGCTCCACTCACTCCTCACATATTTATCTCCCTCTTACTTTCTACGGGGCTTCTTCATCATCCTGCACGAAGACGCTCTCGAAACCCCTCTGGTGCTGATATAATGACGTAAAATCAGAGAAATGGATATGAATACCTTTGATAAGATCCGTAAACTTTATAAAACTAAATATTATTCCCAAATAAAATAAAATTCCAAAATACATCAATCGGTTGCTAGTCGAAGTATATAACAAATTTTAGATTTATTTACATTTCTTACATCTGTCTGCTTTGTTTCGTTGAATTTAAAGTCGCTGTTTCTAAAAATTATCATATTTTTGTTGTTAGTTTTTGAAAAATGTATAATATTTTATCAAAAATCTTTATACTCACTCGTGCTTAAAGAAAATTTAATAATTGCTTAGCTTCGATTCTTCAACCTCTAAACATACACTGATAGAAGGATTTGTTTATAGTTAAAAAGATTTGTTAATATTTGACAAATCATTTATTAGAAGCCACTTGTTAGTCCTTAACAAATATTTCTTAGTATTTACAAAGATTTATTAATATTTAATAAATGAATATCAGATTTATTAAATACAAACAAATCATTTTAAATACTAAGAAATATTTGTTTAATACTAAAAAGTGGTCTCTAATAAATGATTTGTTAACTTTTAACAAATATTATTTAATACAAATAAATCCTTCTATCAGTGTAATATTAATATTTTTTTTTTTTACGTCTTTGTCCATCAAAAATATAATAATTTAAAAAGAAAAATCTTATGTCATTTTTATGAAAAATTTTATGTCATTTTTTAGATAAAAAAAAAAAAAATAAAATAAAAAGAAAAAAAATAATTAAAAAAAAAAAATTTCAGATAAAAAATAATTTTGAAAAAATGACAAAAATTTTACGTTAAAAAATTACTATCTTATCACAAAATTGACTTTCCAAATGCTTAAATCCCAAAAATGATCAATAACTGTATCAATCATTGTAAATATTAATCATAAGTCATAATTATTTATTAACAAAATTGTAACCATTAATGTAATAAAATTTTTCTGAACTTAAGTAACTAAAACAATCTCAAAAATTTGTCTATGCTCTAGATTACAGAGACATACGCATTTCTGCCTCGAGAAGCAGTGACGAGGTTCCTCCTGGGTTGTACGGAATGTCAACGTCGCCCTAGATCACCAAGTCCGAGCCCAAACAACCTCGCTAATCAATCTCAATCTGCTGCTGCTGCAGCAGCAGCAGCAGCTGCTAATATCGTAGCTACCTCTTCAGAAATAACACCAGTATCAAGGACCCCTAGAAGTCCTACTCCAGCGGTGGCCCTTTCAGCAACCCCTGCTCAAAGCAGCCCCCGACCCCGAGAAGCCAGCAATCCCCCAGAAAGCAAAAGTTTGTTTAACTACAGGCATCCCAAACAGCAGCAGCAGCATCTTACTCAGCAGCACGTTGGTCAACAACACCATCAACATGTTCATCGACATCCAGGTGTTGAAAAAATGAACCATTGCGGTAATAATAATACTAGCAGTAATATTGCTAGTATTCCAACTAATACTAGTATTATTCCTAATAATAATAACAATAATAACAAAGAAAAAGAAGTAGACCCTCAAAATCAAAATCAACATCAGCATCATCACCACCATCACCACCATCATCACCATCATCAAGAAAAAGACACTATTAGTAGCAAATCCGCTAAAAAAGAAAAACCACAGTTAGTTCCTAAAGAAAACAAAGAAAAGGAAAAGGAAAAGGAAGAAAAGTACAATCCTCTGAGCATCAGCAACCTGATAAAGAAAGAACCAACAAATTTCACCCCAACAACCACGGAAAATTTGAGCCCAACAGTTTCAACAACAGCAACGACTCCAAACACGGAAAACGCTTTAGAATCAAGAAGAACGCCAGAATCTGACCGTGGAAGCTCGCGGAGTTCAGCCTCCTCCAAAAGAAAGCGAATGCTTCCAGAAGGCAGGACACCTTCACCACTTCCAGGCCCAATTGCGAGGCCCTGGAGCCCTGGAATCGACCTGTCGAAGGACACTCCAGTGGACTACAGTCTTCCGATCACGACAACGTACCTGAAGCACCAGCAGAAAATGATCGCGGAGAAGAACAAGGCGACCATGGCGGCGATCGCGCTCGAGGAAGTCCAAAGGAAGTGCAGGGAGGAGGAGGAGCTTCTCAAGAGCAATACTGTTGGTGGAGTTGGAGTTGGTGAGAGCATTTCCTTGGAGAGGGATCAATATTCACCTGCCGGACTGATCGATACCAACCTCAGTCTGCTCGCTACCATCCAACACTTGCACTGTCAGGTCATGATGGCTTTGACTGAGAGACTAAGACCCTCGGGGCTGCCCACGTCTTTGATGCTACCACCACCACCCACTATCCTTCCGATCCACCATCATCACCACCACCATCTCCCTCACGGCTTCATACGTGATATGTCGATACCCGCCGCTTTGGCTTACAATCATTCTTGATTCTATTACCATAGGTTATAAATTATTAGAGAGGATATTTATTGTTGGTAATTTCACTAGTCTGTTACGCTGAGAAAAAAAAAACAATTTTTTTAATAAATTGGTAAGTTTTTTTACTTTGATCAGGTGGTGATGATTTTTTTGGATAATCAATTGTCTCTTTAATTTTTGATGGTTAAATTTTGGATTTAAGGGGAAGTCCATGTAAAAGCCTCAAATTCATTTTTTAAAAATATTTTTAAAGGTGATAAAATAATTTTATTGTTTTTAAAATTTAACACTTTTTTTTTCCTTTAAAAATGGCGGCTCAGGATAATTTTTTGTTTACTGCCTGCGATGCCAGGTCCCAAACTGCTCTATTTATCACTCATTAACCATTGATTTGAAAGGAAAAAAATTAGTTTTTTTTTTTTTTTGAACATATTAACGGAAAGGATAAACCTTTAAAATAAAAAAAAAAAAGCATAAAATTCAATATAAAATAATCCTTTGAAAAAAAAAGTCAGATTTTGGGGCTATTTTTTTTTTGACATTTTTGACCTCAAAAAAGTATTTTCAGGGTGACGACTGAACACTAATTTTAAAATTCCCTAACTTTTTTCTGACCAAAAATAAAATTCCAGAACCTACAAAAAAATAATTGTTATTCAAAAATTCGTTATAATTGCAAATTATTTTAAAAATAATTTTTGTATGCTAGAATTTATATCTAATACCCAGAATTGAGTAAAAATTTGGAACTATAAATTATGTTATACTTTTTTGCAGATTTTCAACTATTCAAAAAGGATCAGTTTCTTTCGATTAAATGCTTATAACTTTTGAAAAAACAATAATTGATATTATTATTATCATTAATCATTGATAAGTTATACTTCTTTTTTATTATTAATTATCCATACATTTAGTTTTTTTAATAATATTGATCACAAAAAAGAAGAAATATAAATTAAGAAATTAAATAACATCAATTAATATTACATATTATCTACAGTACGACTTTTAGAATGCTATAGAAATAATTTATTGTTTCTATAGCATCCTAGTTTATTTTTTAAAATAAACTAGAAATTTCCCTGGCCCAAGTTAAAACTCCCTGACTTTTTCACTGACTATTCCAGAAATTTCAAATTCCCTGACATTTCCAGGTTTTCCAGGTCAATCGTCACCCTGATTTTATCAACGCAAAATATCTGAAATTTTAGGTTTATCCTTCCGGTAGTAATATAGAAAAAGGCTTCACCAAATTTCAAACAAATCGATCAATAAATTTTTGAGTTACAACACGAGCAGTTTTTAAAAATACAATTTCGAGATAATCGCGCTTAAAGTTATAGTACGCACTACAATACGCACTCCGGCCGCTCCATTATAATAGCTATAACTTCGTCAATATTTGAGATTTTATTTTTTCCTTTTGTCAGTACATACTCAACATACTATACTTTCAAATTATTGAAAAAAAAAAAATTGATTTTTTGAAAATTTTACATAGACTTCCCTTAAAATAAAATATTGCAATTGTTTTCTCAGTGTAAAAAATATATGTCGCTTTTTACGTTACACTGCCAAATAATACTTGATATAATCAAGGATAAGTTACATTTGCTTATTATAAATTTAAATTATAAAATATAAATTAAATGCAAAAGGTCCAAACAAGCTTGAATTTGTTTTTTAAGAAGAAAAATAAATAAAAAAAAAAATAAAATAAGAGTGAAGTTGTCCAGACAATATAATTAAATATATTTTATAAAAATTTTATTTTTGTATGGAGGAAAATTGCAAGTACAAAGACACTTTGGCATGTAACTACCATTCGTAAAGGCATAAACTTTAAAATAAAATATTACGGGTTAGGTAACTTTAATGGCTTTGTAAAACAAAGTTTAAAATTTCACGAGTCAGCGACGTCTTTTTTTGTGACGTGTTATGGATCCGACGTGAACGATGTAAGACGTGTTACTCCGTATCTGCACATATAGAGTGCATTACACGCGCCGAAAATAAAAGGTCAACTTCACAGTTTGTAATTTCCGGCTTTAAACATTATTTTTATTTTTTATCAATAGTTTATTTAATGATAAATATTGATGTTATTTTTATCAAATAAATTAAACGTCCACCGCTCTGTGTACTATCGATTGCTTGGATTACAATATTATTGTACAGTAGCATAGTCGCTGTGTGATTAATGCTAAAGTAGAAAAATTAATAATATTTAGTTATAAATAATTAGTTATTTAGAATTATAATTAAGAATAAATATTTACCACGCTTCTGAGATGTTTTTAGAGCGATTCATCGAAAGTAGATAAATCTTAAATTAATAATTATAAATTATGAAAAAAAAGATAAAAATATATAAATATATGAAGCTATATTATTAATTAAAATATATATTAAAAATATTAAAAATACAAAGCATATGTTTTTTGTACATAATCATTGTAAAATAGTGCCTGCTCTAGAAATCCAATGTATTATTATTATTATTAATATTATTATTACAAGTGTTGTTACAATTACTTCAATATTATAATTATTATTATTAATGATAACATTATGGTAATTATAATTATAATTATTATTATATTTAAAAAAATAATAAGAGAGACATAAAGAAAATATTAAAGTGTCATCGTAATAATTTATATTGATTTGTAGCAATTTTTTTTATTGCACCCTCTTCTTTTTTTTCCCATTCCAACTTAGCCACATAATTATTATTTTCTCGAGCATTTAACTTTTCTCACCCTCGAGCATGTATTATATAATCCGTGGCCGTGAATAAGTGAAAAGGAGCATTGCAGTGGGCAAACACAAGTATAAAGTCAACACGGTAATTTATTACCGTGAAAAAAAAAAAAAAAATAAAAAGAACTGGAAATAATTTTTTTTATTTTTGCGGGAAAATTAGAGACAAATATAAGTTACGGAAAAATCTCGGAGATTTAAGATTTTCAGATAAATTTTTTCCCAACAAATTGTTATTATTATTATTATAAAAAATTTATGAAAAAAATTCTATTTATCAAATATTAAAAAAACTATGAGTTTTGAAGTAACTAATTAATATTTTATTATTATTATTATTAAAAAATGTTTTTTTTTAATGAAAAAAACCAACAAAATTTTAACCAAAATAATAATAATATTTTTAAATCTAAAAAATTAAAAAAAATTCCCTCTTTAATATTAAAAATTTATCCTCTTTTCCACAATTTTCACCTACTTTTTTTCCGCGTGGGTAATTTATCGAGCGTCTCATTTGAATGCTGATTGTCAACCGCGTCGCCAGCGTCTCAAGGTCTCGTCCTTGGAATTAGCACAAAGCTTTAACCACAGATAATAAAAATAAAAGTAAAAATTCCTAGATAGGAGTTCGAATGAGTTTTGTTAGAATATCCAGTTGGTTCACCCTTTGTGTGTGTATATATACGCTATATACTATATATAGTATAGTTACACCCCATTTCCCATTCTCCGGCGACAGTGTAGCGGCCTCGTTTCGTCAACTATATCCGTCAGCTCTCTTCTCTCCTTTCTCTGCTCAGAGCTGGCACTTGTCTACTTTTCTGAGCCTTATTCCGGTTTTCCACTTTCCTTTTACGTCTACCCGGTGCTTTTCTCGTCCCTTGCCTTGTAAAACCAGATCCCAACCCCCAGATCCCAATAAGGCCACCCGTTTCCAGTTCCATCCTCCACTAGCTATCTTCTACCGACTTATACTTCTACCTTCAACGACTACGACTACGACTACTACATTGCTGAAGAGAAGAGAGCACTCCCTTGGAGCCTCAGTTCTCGATTCCTTCTCTAGTTTTCCCCTCGGAGCAAGAACTGGGAACTGGCCGCCCATGGGTAGATGGGTAACGGCAACACCGCCTCTTTCCTAACATCTTTCCTGCTTTCCCCTTTCTGCTTTTCCCGTATCTATACAACTATATACATGTTCCTGTGTCGTAGATAGTGCAGAGCCTGGTTTAACCCCTCGACATCGACAACTACTCCCTTTCCCGATCCTAGATGCTAGATGGTGTAGATGGAAGCCAGGCCTTACCACCGACTCGCATTGTTGATATCGATTGTCCAAGGCTACCTTTTTATTTTTTTTTTTCTTAGACTTTTTGTTCAACAATCCAAAGATCTTTCTTACTCTTATTCTTCTTCTGAAGCTCTAGATTGAGGACTCGAGATGATACGGGCAAAATATCCTTCACTTTTTAAGAATAACTATAACGAAAAAAGAAAAGGATTTATCGATGACTACGGTTAGTTTCAAGTGAGTCTACTTTTATTTTTATTATTCAAAATATTGATTTGAGTTCTACTCAAATATTTAAGACTTATTCAAAAATTTATAGAAAAAAAGTAAGTTAGTTTTTAATTAGGTATTTTTCAAACAATATCAATTAAAAATTAAATATTTTGACAGTTTAATTTAGAATATTTTTTTATAATTTTTAATTTATAAATCAAGAGCTGTTTAGATTAAATATTACTCTCTCGTTTTATTTAATAAAAAAATTAGTAGTAGAAACATTTTTAAAAAATTAACTTTAATAATTTTTTAAGATTTGATGTGAAATTTTTTTATAAAAATCGTAAATTCTTTGTTTAAAAAATTAAAAATTATCAGATTAAAATTTCACTATTATTTTGAACCAATTTATATTAAAATCTAAAACAGAAAAATTCTTAAATCAAGTAAAATTTTTTCATTGGTTAAAATTCTGCTCTAAAAATTTTAAAAGGAGTTTAATAAATTAGTACTAGAAACATTTTTAAAAAATTAATTTTAATAATTTTTTAAGATTTTATGTGAAATTTTTTTTTTATAAAAATTGTAAATTCTTTGTTTAAAAAATTAAAAATTATTAGATTAAAATTTCACTATTATTTTGAACCAAATTATATTAAAAATTAAAGCAGAAAAATCTTTAAATCAAATAAAATTTTTTCACTGGTTAAAATTCTGCTCTAAAAATTTTCAAAGGAGTTTAATTCAGTGACCTAACTATAAAAAATTTGTTTAATAAGTTAGAATATAACAGCCGAATTTATTATTGATTAAATTTGTGGGTCAAGAATTAATTCGATAAATTTTGGTGATACTTTGTTTAAAAAAAACGGTTCGATATAGATAAATTTTTTCTTCTTCTTTGACTTTAATTCAATTAAAAGCAATAAATTTTTAATAATATTAATTACAAATTTCACAATTCTAACGAACAAACTGAGATTTTTATTTTTCACCGTAGTGATTTTAATTTATTGCAAAGACTTTCCTAAATTCAATAAGAAAGATAAAAATTTTCTGTATTGAAATTCACCAAAATATTGTTTCAATTATCGACAATTAACTTGAAGCTTTATAAATAGAATACTGATCTAATGAAGTTAATTCTGTAAATACCTCAATTTTTATAGGTCTGAGAGAGATATTTGTGTGTAGTTGTTTATTGGGCAATCGAGAGTTTGATATGATTGTTAATATAAATAAAACAAGTGAGGACTAAAATAAAATAAAGCAATTTGGCACTCAGCTGGCGCCACTTGTTAGATATTTATTAAAGACCGGTATTTCTATACATATCGACCAATATAATACCGAGGTGGTTATTTTTCTTTATTTTTTTCTGTTTTATTTTATCACCGGTCGAGCCGGCGATTAAAGCACCCCTGCGGCCACCCCCCGAGCGACGCGCTGACCACGATATTGGAGTTTAAGTGGCGTAACTCCATTGAATGCCGATTCCGCATTTTCCCCACCGGCGCAGTTCCACTCAGGCTCTCTCTCAAATCTATTGTTCTTCTGGGAATACCCCATGAAATCTGTCACGGGGCTCTGTTCTAGTCTCTACTCTCCATCCTCTTCTCCCCTCATTGTACTTTCGAAAGCTAATATCGTACATCGCGGTTCAATAGCTCTCCTCGCGATCCTGGATTATCATCTCCATCTCCATCTCCATCTCCATCTCCATCCTCTTCTTTTTTCTTTTGTGATATACACCTATTCTGACGATATACCTTTACAACAAACTAGAACAACAAAATCTCACCCTCTACATCTAGACTGAGCTAGTCACTCAACGCGATTCCAAGCACGCGGTATTTTAAGAAATTTAAAACGTCAATTTAAAGAGTTCGTGTTCTGTACCAGTGAAGTAAAAGTACTAGACTACTGTGTAGTGTAGCAAGAGGGTGGGCGGAGGCAGATCACCTCGAAAGATGAGAGAAAGAGGGAATTGGGGATTGAAAATAGTAAGAGCTGTAATGGAGGGTATATTGCCCAGCCAGGGGTTTCAATAGTTTAAAGTACCACTACGAGAATGGAATTGTAAATTAATGCAAGCCTTGTGACCACCACACTCTCTGCTCTATGTAATTCTCTTCTACTCCCAGATCTTTTATTTCTTACCCCAACATAGTATTAGGGCTTGTATTTGACTTAAAAATTCATCTTTTGGCCCTATCAGATTCAATATTAATTTGTTTTTTAAATTTAAATTGATTGACCTTTTCAGTATTTTTGAATTGATTATTTAAATTTAAAGCAATGGGTTGTAGTTTTTACATTGTTAAAAAATTTAATTGATTTAAGAGGAAAATTTTGAATCAAGAAAATTATTTTGAAGAATTTAATTGTCTTGTAATAAGTCTTCCAAAAATTAATAGAACACTAAGGACTAAAAATGTACTTTACAATCTACTTCCTAATAATCTGAAAGCTCTCAATTATAATAAAAGGTTAAGAAAGCATATTGTGAGGTGGATTCGATCTATCCACAGATTCGGTAGAATCTGGCGCCAAGTTCCGTTCAAATCCGTTGTAAACGGAGCGCCAGACTACCGACTGTGTTTACTGTAAGCAGGACGATATTTTGAGGTTGCAAATTTTATTTAATTCTACGGTACTTTTTTTTTCTAAATTGTATATTATAACAGTAATTCATACTTTATTTTACTGACATTAATTAATAATAGTCGATCATAACAATTAATCTGCTTGAAATTATTAAATTTAATCAGCACAAACTATAGCAACGCAAAAATTTAGATCCTGACTTTTTCGATGTAAAAGTGACATGCCACAGACTAAATAATTCGAGAATACATGGTAATCCTCCAATAGATGGGAAACTACAGTTGAAAAAAGATATTTCAAGGCTTGCATCTACATCCGCCAGGGTGCGCTTGAATTATTTTTACATAAACTGTAGCTTCAAAGGGATAGTTTGCTATAAAAAATGCAGCCAACGCGATACTTAAGTTGGTACCAATTGTAAATTTTTATTATAATTACAAAAAATACTAAAATCCGAACAAAAACAGTTTCACTGTAAAAAAATCGCGCCAAGTCCACGTTCATAAGACTATTAAGAGAAAAAAAAATTTTTTTTTTCTTCACAAAAAGATATAAAATAAAAAATTGAAAAATCCAAGTAACCGATATGATTGTATACGATTTTCGAAAATTAAAAAAAATTTTGTTGTAAATTTAAAAATTAAAAAAAAAAAAATTTGGAACGTACTTGGTGTGCGTGGTTGCAAAATATTTTACTTTTAATGAAATTCGTAAAATTTATTTACTAGGACTTTCAAAAAAATTGAAATACACAATGACGCACACCAAGTACGTTCAAAAATTTTTTTTTTAATTTTTAAATTTACAACAAAATTTTTTTTAATTTTCGAAAATCGTATACAATCATATCGGTTACTTGGATTTTTCAATTTTTTTATTTTATATCTTTTTGTGAAGAAAAAAAAAATTTTTTTTTCTCTTAATAGTCTTATGAACGTGGACTTGGCGCGATTTTTTTACAGTGAAACTGTTTTTGTTCGGATTATACTTTCTACACTACTTACTTAGTTAATCTAATATTTTGTATTAATTTCATAAATGTATTATATTTTTCTGGTGTCTATGCACAGGTGCTTTTTGCACCTCTGTAGAATGTTTTTACCAGAAGTAAATAAATAAATAAAGTATATAATTTTTCAGTTCTAGAGTTTCTTGTTTCATAAATTTTTTATATTTTTCTTGAAGATTTTTAACTTTCCAATAAGAAAATTGAAAATTGGCAAAAGTCGGGAAGTAATTGGTTTGACCCCGTTTTTCGAAAATCGAGTTCTCATCAAATCTCGACGTTTTGAGGTCCTAGGAAGCTTCCTCGAATGTTTTCGCGATGATGTCAGTATATCTGTATGTATATGTGTGTATGTAAGTATGTGACCCTTTTATAACTTTTGAACGGCTTGACCGATTTCATCGCGGTTGGTGCCATTCGAAAGGGCTTGACCGAACTTAGATTTTGGATATACTTTGAACCGATTCGGACTGGTAGATTTTGAGAAATCTCAAAAAAACTACAAAAAAAAAATTTTTCAAATGTGGTTTTTTGGAATAAGTTTCAAATATCTTTACTGATCGATTTCAAAAACTAATCAGCTCTTAACATCAAAAAACCACGTCGATCGCCGCCAGCTCGGTCAAAATCGGTTAATTCGTTCGTGAGTTATCGTTGTCGAAAGAAAACCGAAAAAATTGTTTTTTTGGAATTACTTCGAAATTCTTCGTTCGATCGATTTAAATTTAAAGATCCGTTATGAGGTTTCAAAAACTGCATCAAATGCCACCAACCGCGTAAAATTGGTTCATTCATTCAAAAGTTATTGCGGTTTGAAAATTCAAAAAATAGTGTTTTATCAAACTTCTATCAGACTTTCGAATTCGAAGAGCTCAAAAGCATAAAAAAGCTATCTCTTTGAGCTCGGAGAGCTCAAAATAACACAGAAATTGTACTTTTGAGCTCGAAGAACTCAAAAACAAAATAAGTGAAATGTTGAGCGTTTAGGTATGGAGTTAGCGGGAAGTTGCACGGATGGCCTTTAGGGTCAATCGTTTTCCTAATTTTTTTTTGTCAATTTGTTAAGCAAAAAACTTTTCTTTAGTTTATTTATATATGAGAAAATAGTTTATCCCTTTTCAACACTTCAGTAGGAATTTAAATTGCGCGCCTTGATTTTTCAACTAATAAGGAATCGGGGACTATATTTGTGCGATAATTCGATACTTAGTTAACTTCACACTTATTTTTATTTCATCTATTTTAATTTAGAGGATATATTTTTCGATGATTATTCATCTTATTGTAGTAATATTATTTTTTTTAATTCTACAAATTTTGTATACTAAGATCAAAAATATCATTGAGCCAAAATTTATGAAAATCAAAATTTGTAATTTAGAGACTTTAGATTGCCAATAATTATTATTTTTACAAAAATAAAAATATTTTAATAATAAATTACAATTTTCCACAAAAATTCCTCGATAAATTTTAAAAAACTCCAAAATTTACACACAAAATAAAATCCTTGAATAAACCAAAATTGTCTACCGAAAAAGCTCACCATTTCGCAGCTAGAAATGAGGTTGAATTTTTCTTCTGGTGTCGGGGGAAGAGCAGAAAAGAGAAGAAAAAAAAATATTCGAGAACCTCGAAAGTAAAGACCGTAAAGGAAAATGAGAGATGTGATATACGTACAAAGAAGAGCACCAGCACGTATAAAGTATAGAATGTACTTTCCAGCATTGAACCTACCCTTACCTCAGCCTGAACCTCCACCTCCACCTCCAGCCCGTGGGTGTAACGGTGTAGGTTGTAGGTCCGAGCCCGAGGGTACCTTCACTAGCACCAGCACCAGTGTGAGGAATGATTTTGGAGATAGCTCGAGGGTCGCTCTCTATCCTCTTGCTCTACGTGTAGTTGTTGGCAACGTAGACAGAGGCGACTGCGCGGGGCTGGCGGGCCGGGGGCGGAAAGTGGAAGAGCTTACAGGATGGAATGGAGCTTAGGGGTGGCGGGCTTGCGAAATGGGAGTTTCGGGTGTGGGTGGCTGTGGGAGGCTCACAACGACGAGGAGCCAGAGTCGGAGTTGGAGGTGAGTCTGCAGAGTAAAGACTCTTTGGGTATGGAGTAGAGGGTGAGTTTGGCGCCGAGGTGTCGGTCTTTCTCTCGGTTCTCGGTGTAGTGGCGCGGCAACCCGCCCCTCGCCCTCGCCGGTATCCACCAGCTCGCAGTTCGCAGTAACCCTCTTTACCCTCTTGCTGGCGTACACTCTCTCAGTTTTCTCCTAACTTTAACACCCACCACCCACCACCCACCACCCAACGCCGTAACAACTCCCACTTACCCCCCGACCCTCATCCCGCTGGCTTTCATCCTCCAACCGCTTTTCCTCTCTATTCCTTTCACTATCTTTGTCCCTTTCTGAGGAACAAAGTCTCTCAAGCTGCGCTAGCTGGCTTCTACTTCTACTTCAAGTTCTACTTCTGCTCGAACTTGCGCTGGCTCCTCGTGCGAATCTAAATAAATTATTTATAGGCTAGAAGAGCCACCGTAATTTGGTGACTTGACTGGTAACTGGTGACATAAGAAGCTTTTTATTTTTAACCTCCCCGCCTTGTAAATTAGCTAGTCACTGATTTTACGAGCAGTTATCCCAGCGATTAACTATCCCTGACGGGCTTTCGGATATTTTGTAAGACATCGGTTAGTTGAGCGTGTGTAGCAACCACATGCTGCATATTGCTGCCAGATATTGTTATATGTATATACTGCCGGTTTAAAGATCGATTCTAATATATGGAGAACATTTTTTTAAAAGACTGCCGGGACTTGTGAACTATAAATAAATAAAATTTTGCTTTATTAAATAATGACTTTTGTTCAATTGCACTGTACTTTTTTAACCATTGGTGCACTGAGAAAAAAGTATTTTGCTACTAAGGATATTTTTTTTGATAATCAGAATACTTGGTATTGTGCTACTAAGAATACGTGGTATTTTGATTATCACAATAAGTATACTGATTTTCACAATACCTAGGTATACTGATTATCAGTATACCAATGTAACAGACTATTAGATGTTTATAACCTCACTTTACTGGCACAAATCAATTGACTTATAAAGCTAACAAAACAAATTAAAATTAAAATTAAAAGTGTAATAATAAATTTTTTTCAAGCTAATATAATAAATACTAGTTGAAATCTATTTTTACCAGTGCATAAATCAAATAAACTAACTGTTAGTGTTAAAACGTCGATGGCAGTGACAGCGCATATATTATAGTTTACTGCGCAGAGTATAGGTCTTGAACTGACTTATATTCTGATAATCACAATACTTGGTATTTTGATAATCAAAATACCAAGTATTGTGATTATCAAAATACTTTTTTCTCAGTGTTTTTTTAAAGATATAAGCTCATCCCGATGTCACGCTCATCAAGAGCTTTCATTTGAGTACCCACATACATTTTTGATATATTTTTCATATATACATATATATAATATATATTTTAAAAATATAAGCTCATCTTGATGTTACACTCATCAAGAGCTTTCATTTGAGTACCCACATGCATTTTTGATATATTTTTCATATATACATATATATATATAATATATATAAATATATGAAAAATTGATGTGGGTACTTAAATGAAAGCTCTTGATGAGTGTAACATCGGGATGAGCTTATATCTTTAAAAATGTTAATAGTTCACAAGAAACAAGGTCATTTCTTAATTATGTATCTAGAGATAGAGCATTTTCGAATGCAGCCTAAATACTTATCAATATAAATTGACTATTGGTGAGAATAATATGAAACCTTAAAAAGCCACAACTCCAAGTCAAAACCTTTCTAATGATACCAAATTTAACCATAAAAACCCATTTTATCATATAAATACACTGGCCAAAAAATTTTTCTTATTCTCTCAATAATATAGATAATTACTTAATTAACAATACATCAAAAAATTTTTAGGGTATAATCGTAATACGTCTCCAATTATACTTATTTGTAATCCATCAATTTTTCGGATTAGAAAATATTAAGTTTTATAAATTATAAATTTAATATTTTACATTTTTATTTCTAGAAAATTGAAGCCAAATTCAATTATTTGTTTAGTATTTATTTTAATAAACATTTGCGGATAAAAGCTGATATGAAATAAAAAAATTATTTTACTAAAAAGTATATTTTATGAATGAGTATTCGTGAAAGATCAAAGTCAATTTTAATTATTTAAAGAAGAGAATTACAGAAACTTTTCAAAATTTTTAATAAAACTTCTGAATTTCTACAAAATAAAAAAAAAAGAGCTAAGCTTAACTGAAGCTGCAAAAGAGTCTTCTGCCCTGGGGACAAAATTTCGTGAATTTCCGAAGCATTTGTTAAAAGACAGTCGAAGCAACGAGTGCTCTCGGGGGAGGACTCGGACGAGATGAAACTCGGATGGTGAAATACGAAAGGGGTTACTAATTCTGAAATAATGAAGGGACGAATCGGGTCCCCTTTATCTTACCCTTTCTTCGTCTTCTTTTACTTTCGGGCGTCTTATAGACTGGTGAATAGCCCTGTCGTCTCCTCAGCTGATAGGGGAGTCGGGAGCTTAATTTACTTTTTTTTAGTTTTTACTTTTAACCGGCACTTGGCCTCTCTTATTCGGACGACGGGTGACATGCTTTGTCCAAAACAATGTCACGGAGATAAGAACAAGTCGTCCTTCAAAACAGTCCCCTTTATAAATATACTTGTACTGTCAGCTCACACACAGACTCACACATTTAAAGAGAAGTTTAACACCCTCACACAAAGTAAAGCGCCCTCCAGAAGCCATAGATTCACAAATAATACACACACTTACTTTATACTTGTATTGGCTGTGTTAGTGTGTTATATAAATACACTTTCGCTAACTCTTTAGAGCGATTAAGAAAACATAGGGGTGGGATGTTTAACCCCTGTTGTTCTCTATTTAGCTTTCTTCTTCTTCTTCTTCTTCTTCTTCTTATTTTTCCTTATTCTTACTTTATTTTCTCCTTACACTCCTCTTTTATTTTCCTCTCAGCATTCTTTCGAGCCAACCATCATTCCCCTTATTTATTATTATGTAATTTATTCCAGTGCCCCCAGCGCATTAAAAGGCAGCGCACACCCTAGTACTTTTCACTCTTCGTAATTTCATCTCCGGGAAAACCCTGAACTACTCCCACCCAACACTACCGACTACCGACTACCGACTGCTCTATGGCTTTAAACTTTTTCATCAGCGGAAAATTATCCGTCAAGTATCCCATGCATTTTGTCCGGAGCTGTTAATACTGCGCTACTAAGAAAACTATTTTTATCCCCTAGATACTCAGTGTTATACTCACCGACGACTATTTTATAGTTCAAATTTATGAGATGAAATATTTTTACTATGAATTTATCTTTTTAAAAAGAAAAATTCAAATATTTACACATTCATAAAAAAAAAAAAAAAAATTAGGAAAACGGTTGACCCTGAAGGCCATCCCTGCAACTTCCCGCTTATTCCATACTTAGGCGCTTAAAATTGCACCAATGACGTTTTTGAGCTCTTCGAGCTCAAAAATATAATTTATGGGTTATTTTGAGCTCTCCAAGTTCAAAGAGATTGCTTTCCTATGCTTTTGAGCTCTTCGAGCTCAAAAGTCTGATAAGGATTTGATGACACTATTTTTTGAATTTTTAAACCGCAATAACTTTTGAATTAATAAACCGATTTTCACGCAGTTGGCAGCATTCGACGCAGTTTTTCAAGCCTCACAAAAAATCTCAAATTTTGAATTGATCGCGCTAGAAATTTCGGAGTTATTACGAAAAAACACTTTTTTCGGTTTTCTTTCGTTCACGATATCTCTCGAACGAATCAACCGATTTTGACCGGACTGATGGCGATTGACGTGGTTTTTTGAGGTTAAGAGCTGATTAGTTTTTGGAATTGAACTATCAAGCCGTTTAAAAGTTATTCCAAAAAAACCACATTTGAAAAATTTTTTTTTTTCAGTTTTTTGAAGATTTCTCAAAATCTATTGATCTGAATTTATCCAAATAGTTTTCAAAATTTAAGTTTGGTCAAGCCCTTTCGAATGGAACCAACCGCGATGAAATCGGTCAAGCCGTTCAAAGGTTATAAGCGGTTCACATACTTTCACACACACACACACACACACACACACACACACACACACA
Source organism: Cotesia glomerata (assembly GCF_020080835.1). Taxonomy (NCBI): domain Eukaryota; kingdom Metazoa; phylum Arthropoda; class Insecta; order Hymenoptera; family Braconidae; genus Cotesia; species Cotesia glomerata. The sequence continues at coordinate 4,062,595 of NC_058159.1, read as the reverse complement.
CACACACACACACACACACACACACACTCATACGTACAGACACCGTGACAACCTCGCGGGGATCGTCAGGGAAGCTTCCTGTGACCTTCAAACGTCGAGATCTGATGAAAACTCGGTTTTTGCAAAACGGGGTGAAAACAATAACTTCCCGATTTTTGAAAATCTTCGATTTTCGTAGCGGGAAGTTAAAATAAGACTAATAATTTTTTAATAAATAAATGCTTTTATTTTTAAAATTTATAGACAGATTTTTTAAAGAACTTTTTAGATGTTCATAAAAATTTTACCCATACATTCGTTCCTTTAGCAATAAAGTATTAACTTGATTCAATAAAAAATATAGATAACATTTTTTAAAATTTTATTATTTTTAAACGAGCAGAAAAATTTATCAACTTAGAAATATTTTTATTCTATTCAGAACAATGAAATTATTTTCTTGATTTAATATTTTTACCTACAAATTAATTAATTTTTTTTGTCAATTTAATAATTACTTAACAACTTTATTAATACAATATAATATGGATCCAAATTTGAATAAAAAATATTTATTTTAAAATTATTAATTTCAATTTTTATTTCTAATTTTTACCTCAAATTTTTAATTTTACAACTTTGATTTTAAGTTTTGAATTCAAATTTTTTCTTACTTTAAAATTTTTATAATTAATTTTAACTTTCAATTTTTTTTCTCTAAAATTTATAAATTCAAATTCGATTCCATAATTTTAATTATAAATTTTACCTTGAAAATTTTTTTCTACCTCAATGATAATATTTCATGAGTGTTATTTTATACTTCTCTAACCCATTATTATCTCGTGTTGTTTGCCCACCTAGTATCTCTCCCGAACTCGATCCACCTTGAAACAAAATAAAAAGGCAAATAAGAGCGTAAAAAACATAAAACATTAGAAGTAGATATCGAGTCAGTGGGTTGACAGTTATTTACTTAAGCTTGCGTTACGCACCGCTGCTTGAGAGCAAAAATTGGGGTTGGGGTTGGAGTTAGAGTTGGGTAACTAAAGGTTCTTTCGGATATGACATTTCCCCTACGAGGAAACCATATTTATATTAAGAAGGAAGCCATATTCTTACTGAGATCGTCACACAATTTAATGCCGTATACTAAAAATAATTTTATATTTTTTATCTTTACCCTCCCACCCGCTTACCCTCTTGCTCCACTTGTACGTTAGGCAGTGAGCTGGTGAAGTGTATGCACGTGCAAGCACTTTTGCCATAAATATACAAATTCGGTGCATGAAAATTCAATGTCTTCATTTGGACAGCAGTGTATTTTTTGGCGTCTATTTTCCCAAGAAATGTCGTACTGCGAACTGTAAAAACGCGTACGCTGTTTTATAATAAGAGAAGCACTTTTCCTCGTATTACTTAGTACCTACTCTGGAACATGGAAAGCAAGGGAAGGTAAGCAAGCAAGCAAGCTCAACTTTCATTCGAGCGGAACGTGTGCGATGCTTTGAGGCTCCGTACTCTCAAGAGCTACATAACACTCTAGCGCTATTTTATATGTCTGGTGAGCAACTCCTAACCCGGGAAAAGGGAAGCTATGAAACATAATCATGCTGGTACATACTCTCAAGTCGCAACCCTTGGCTGTCGTCGAGTTCCACCTGTGCAGCGCATTACACAGTCGACGAGTATTTCGCACTTTCTTTGGCATAACTTAGTCTTTTGCGTACGGAAATCTAGAGTAGTGTCTAGAAAAAGAAGAAGCTGATATAAGAAGATGTAATGTTGGCTCGAGATATTTTAGAAAGGGTCTAACTTTTGCTTCAACTCTGCAATACAGAATCACTTGGTTCTTTACGTGCGAAGATAGAAAAGCGATCAATTTCAATGGATTTGTTTTAAAAATTTAAGTATTGAAAATAAATTATTTTTAGACTGTAATTTTTTGCACTAAAAAAAAAATAAAGGTTTTGGTACAAAAATTTTTGTCAAATAGTGTGGAATAATTTATAAAATTTGGTTTAGTTTTGTAGAATTTGACCTAATTTCAATGAAAGGGGAATTGAAAATAAAATAGGAATATTTTTACTATTCTAAATAAAAATAGTCTTATTTTTAAATGATTTTTGCTAATTTACTAAAAATTATCTAATTAATTCAGTTTGCTTTAATTTTATAATATCGATGGTTTAATTAGCAATTGGTCTAACTCCTTATTTTTGGAGGGTTAATTTTTAACATTTTGATGTAGCAATAATCTAATTTTAAATTATTTGAATGATCCAAATCAAAATATTATACCTCTATTAGATATTAAATTGTTTTTAAAAGTGATAATAAATTTCGAACTAATTGTTTTTTGGTACAAATAGAAGTACGAGAATTTTTTCTAAAATGGAGTTAGACAATTTGCTAATTAGAACTTCGATATAGCTTATTAGTTTTTTAATTTTTTGTTATAAAATTAGAATAAACTTCATCATAATTTATAAAAATTAAAAATATTGTTGTTTATATTTTCTGCATCTAACTTAAATTTTTAATCAATTTACAATGCAAGCTTTTTTTCTACAAAAATTAATTATTAAAAATCTAAATTGTTATTATAACAAAATAATTATAACCATTTAAAATTAGAACATGCAACTACTCTCTTTTCTCCGAGAAACTTTCACACCATTCTTGATAAAAATTACCCCACAATTTTAATGAAAATTAAATTAGCCGACATTTGAAAATTTTAATAATTTATTTTATTGAAAAATAATTTTAAAAAAATTAAAACAAAAATTTTCACATGTAGAAAATTTTTAAAATTAAACGTGGAATTTTTTAAAAATAGTTTTTTAGTTCTAATTTTTAATTAATAAAAAAAATTAAAAATTGTTGAGTATCGGCTAACTTAATTTTCATAAAATTTTAAGACAAAAAATTTTTTTAAGTACAGCGGATGTAGAATTTAAATACCTGATAATTTTTCGAGCTTAATATTTGGCAAAATAAAAATAAAATATCTATATATACAGTTAAAAAAGAGGAGAACAAAAGGGTGAGTAGTCTGAGAAGTAGAGAGAAGCCACCCTCGTTACTGGTCTGTCTCTGTTCGGTATTCTGTAGTCCTCAGCGCCCCTTTCAGCTGTTGACTCCCTCTCATTCTGAACCCTCTTGCGAGCCCTCCGCCCTGTTCTGTAACCGTCGCTCCAACTACTCTACTACCCAACCCCTTGCTCTTGGTGAAGGTGGGTTGCGCCCTACTGGCGCCTGAATCATCCCGTCACCCACCGCCCGCCACCCACTGGCTGTTGGGGTGAAAGTGGGTGAGCGAGTGACTGAGAGCTTTCGGGGTTGGCGTTCCGGTCCCAAACAGGAGCAAGAGAGACAGCAAGCATGGCGTCGAGCTAAGAGACCCGAGGGTGGTGTGAGGCGGGACCGTTGGCAGGGTAACGCAGCTTGCGGGGGCGGGGGCGGGAACTTAAATGAGAGTGAGAGAAAGAGTAAGAGAAAGAGAGTGACGAGGCCGAATAGAAGCTGAAGCCGAACCGGTGGATGGAAGAGGAGACCGAAGAGCGAAGGAGAATCACCCGGTGGGTAGCTCGGGGGTGGAGGGGGGACCAATTCGAGTAGCACAAGGTATAAACCACTACCCATACTCGAGAAGGTTGCGAAGTAAAGGGGAAAGGGACCGAGAAGTTCCGAGCAAGTAAAAACTCCTACAGTGAGAGTGAGAGTGATGGGGAGGGGAGGCTGGTGGGTGGTGACACCCGGAGGGGCATAAGGCTTCACTAATTATTTTTTGTCGGTCGCACGACAGGGGCGCGACTGAAGGAAATGACTGAAATTAAATGAATGAGGATCGAGCAAGGAACGAGGCACTAGACATTACCTCCCCTCTATTCAAGGGAAAGGAGCGAGAAGAGGGTTTGAATTACGGAACGATCCACGATCAACAATCCACGGGGTAAAGGATTATGAATAGACTGTTCAGTTTTAACTTTTTATTTCATGCATTAAACTCAAGTGCGAAATTATTTCACAAGCTTTTCTTTTTTACATGAAAAAGGTGTTCGCTTTGTTTTTCTATTGCTTACCAAGTTAATGTGTGCTTTTTTTTCTTTTTCAATGGTTCGAAAATTTTTAAATGTAATGAGGATCTAATTTTTAAACATTCAAGTTTTTGTTGCATTGAATAAAAATTGTGTTAATTTCTTTGTAAATTTCGCTTGGTTCAAGATTTATTTTTTTCATTAAAAATAATTAAAAAAAAATTATTATCTTGGTTCAGGATTCTTGTAATAGAGTATCTTTAAGTAACATCCGTAAAATCTAGAATACTAAATGTATTTTTAATCAATTAAATTTATTTTATAAATCCAGAGTTGCCACAATTACGTGCTAATGATCGATTTAAATGGATACTAAATAATTAGTGTCATCAATCAATTAATCAATCGATTAATAAAAATATCGATTTATTTTCATAAATAGAATATTATATTTCTTAATTAACCCGTTGAGGACACATGGGGTCCAGTGGACCCCAGGCGAACTTTGAGGCAATTTTAAATTTAGAAGAAGATTTATAAATGAGTTTTAGTGTGCGATCTGTTATCGGTTGAAATCTACGCAATAATTTGTGATACGTCACAAAGGTCTCCATGCTGTTAGCCTCATTTTAAGTGACTGACCGAAATTCGTAACTTCAAACTTCAAAATAAATATAGGGCCTATTTCTTTCAAACTTTATTAAATATTGATTTTTTTCTTTAAAATATATTGTTTTCTGAATAAAATGGCGTCGGTTTTTTTTTCGATATCTTAAAAATCAAAATTTCTGCGACTTTTTTTATAAAAAAAGTTTAGTTTTTTTTCTAAACTATTTTTTAGTATTTTTAAATTATTAGAAATTAAAAATAGCTAGTAGATATTTAGAGGGAATGTTATATTAAAGTTTGGTGCCAATTATAAGTCAATACATCACATAGGAAATGAATTAGAACTGTTTTGCTGAGTGGGGTCTACTGGACCCCATGTATGTCCTCAACGTAATTTTTTCGACGTAAGTCCTCAACGGGTTAATTAACTGTCCATTTGTACTATAAATAAATTAACAATCGATTATCACTATCAAATTTATAGTTTAAAATTTAGTATTAATTAATTTAGTGGTAATAAACAATAACGTTTTTGAAACCAACATTTTTTAAAGATTTTTTTTGACTTCCATAAATTCAGAAAAAAGACGAATTTTCTTAACCTAAATAATCTTTAATATACTGTTGATTTTTTTCTAAAAAAAAATTTCTCAAATTCAACCTAAAGAATTAATTTGTTAAATAAAATTAATGTAACTATATTTTTTTTTTAAACGTAGGATCTATTTTTTTTATAAATTGATGCTCTTACAATTGATTAAATAAATTGATTGTTTGATTATTCGATTTCAGTATTTTCTATGAAAGAATATTCAGTAATTAGGATTTATGACCAAAATTTTTTACACTGATAGAAGGATTTATTTGTATTAAAGAAGATTTGTTAATAGTTAACAAATCATTTATTAGAGACCACTTTTTAGTATTAAACAAATATTTCTTAGTATTTAAAATGATTTGTTTGTATTTAATAAATCTAATATTCATTTATTAAATATTAATAAATCTTTTTAAATACTAAGAAATATTTTTTAAGGACTAAAAAATGGTCTCTAATAAATGATTTGTTAAATATTAACAAATATTTTTAACTATAAACAAATCCTTTTATCAGTGTATTTTTTCAAGTTTACCGCGGAATGGATCGTTTAATTCCGAAAGTAAGTGGTGTGCGAGCAGATAATTACGCGGAGGTAATTCTTGGTGGAACATACTCGTCATATATGCTCTCGTTAATCGGTATCGTGATCGTTACAGTGAGCGCGATATGCGGTAATGCCGGTGGACTAATCACAACGCCGGTGCCAGTCCCAGTCCTATGGTAGCTAGTAGCCGGTTAGGAGCACAGTTGTAGATGCCATTGGTGTGGTTAGGAGTTTCGGGGTGGGTTAACGATAGTATGTAATCCAACCGCCCTGCACGTCTAATTGGATCCTACTTCTCTGAATAAATACCGCATCCATAGAACCGATCAATAATTCCGCTAATGTTAACAGTCATTATATTTCACACGTTGCACTGCTTACGTAATAGATCTTTATATTGTTAATAATAATTAATGCTATCAATTATCAGGTTATCATGATCAGGTATTTAATCAAATATTATCTTAGAATTAATTAATTCATTATCGAAAAATTATTAGTATAATTTAGTGTGATAATTAACCGATTACATAACAAAAAGTCATTATCATAGTTTCAGTTCAATTTAGAGTAATTTTTTTTTATTAATAAATTAATTTAGAATTCAAAAATAACAATTTTTGATTTTTTTAACAAATAAATTATTATTTTTATCATTATTATTATTACAAAAAATTTGCGAAAAAAAAATTCTATTTATCAAGTATTAAAAAACTACGAAGGTTATTTTTTAAAAATTGTCCACAAAAATGTATTCGAAAATTAAACAAATTGAAAAATTTAATCTTATTCTTTTTATCTAGACATATAATTTGTCAAAATTTGAATATGTCTGACCATATCTTGTTAAATAGTGATAAATTATCGTTTTGACTATATTTACTTAATTTAATCCTTAATTAAAAAAGAAAATTATAAAAACTACAGAGGCTATTTTAAAAAAATTTAATAAGTTGAAAACTTTCATTCAATTTACTTAGCTTGATCTTAAATTTGTCTTCATCTGTCAAAATTTGAAAGTACCTGACCAAATTTCGGTAAATCGAGACAAATTATCATTTTGACTGTATTTAGTTAATCTAATCTTTAATTTAAAAAAACAAAAAAATTTTTAACTATAAAGGCTAGTTGTAAAAAATTTAATAAGTTGAAAACTTTAATTTGATTCCATTTAGCTTGATATTAAATTTGTCTTCATCTGTCAAAATTTGAGAGTACTTGACCAAATTTTGGCAAATCGAGACAAATTGAAGTTCTGCATTATCAATATCTTCTTTTCAGGGTCAAAAAGAAAATAGTGTATATAATTAGCGTACGAAAAAAAAAATAAAAAAAAAAATTTTTAATCTTTATTGAAAACATAAAATTTCTTTATATACAATATATAATAATAGTATTATATAAATAAGCGCCTGAGATAACAGGAGCTCAATGATTGCATGAATAATACTGAGGTAGAGATAATCAGTGGGATCCTTAGTAGGTCATAGGTATTGTGTGTTGGATGACACGTAAGAGCAAACTTCTATTTCCTGTACTGTCTTATACGCTGGCGCTTGCACGGTCTACGGTGTAACACATTACTCGATGATGCACTTTGGTACATACACACCCAGACATGCACACATGAAACATGAGAGCCCAATACAAGGGGACCGGATGGTAGAACGTCCTTTGAGTTGGAAGGTTGATGCGAGTACGACATAGTACTCTCTAGGAGTGGCTGTAGCAGCAGTAGCAGTGGTAGTGACTTCCACCTTAGCTTTTGGTTTCCTCCCCCACGGTTTTCGAGTTGGCAAAGAGTATATAGACAGGGGAAGGGGGTGAAAGGATGCTTGCTGCCAGCAGCGCATGTAGAAGGGTTCGCAGCAGAATAAGAGAAGGCTGTGGAGGGTGGAGGGTGGAGGGTGGAGGGCTGTAGATTGCAGGAAGGGTGTTTGTTCGGGGTGATAGCATAAGACGACGGTGACGTGCAGCCTTGGCATGCCAGTCTGCTTGCTACTTGGCTGGCTTTCTCTGGTAGACGCAATTCTACCAAAGGGTCGTCGTTTCAGCTCTCGCTCTCGGTTCAGCTCTTTAAATGTCTTCGTCAGTCACAAAGTAACCCGAGTTGTTGCTCCTAGGAAAATACAATACTGCCCAGGGGCTAACTCTCTCCCTATTTATGTCTTTATCTCTACCTCTTTCGCTCTCTTTTGCGGTTTACAACCTACTTTAATTATATTTCATGACATTTTATTTTATACGGTTGCTGTCTTTAATAGTCCTCTGTTTTGTTTTTTTTTTTTTTCTAATTTTTAATAAAATCAGCGTGTGATATCTAGTCGTAGAAATGTTAGATATTTTTTTAAGAATTTCAATCAAAAATATTTATTTATTTTAGAAAGTGATCAGTAAATTTTCAAATGAAGCACAATTAAAAATTATTCGTAAAATTTTTTTTTATACAAACTGAGTGTTAATTTAACTCAATCGGTCTGTAACGATGAAGTTAGACAGCTTTGAGTTGAAGTAATATAGCTTTGTGGTAATGTAACACTGGAAAAGTATTTCTTAAGTGTAGAATAACATTTTTGTGGATTGAAAAACGGATCGATTGAACAATTCAAATAATTGTGTTAAATCAATACATCAAAATGATGAATAATCGACACTAAAATTTTTACACTTTACCTACTACACTGATAGAAGGATTTATTTGCACCAAAAAATAATTTTTATAGTTAACAAACCATTTATTAGAGACCACTTTTTAGTATTAAACAAATACTTCTTAGTATTTAAAATGATTTGTTTGTATTTAATAAATCTTATATTCATTTATTAAATATTAATAAATCTTTTTAAATACTAACAAATATTTATTAAGGATTAAAAAGTGGTCTCTCATAAATGATTTGTTAAATATTGTTAAATATTAACAAATATTTTTAACTATAAACAAATCCTATCAGTGTAGTTTATTTTTTAGCCGGAAGTCATTTTATAGTAACTTTAAATTGTGATACCTTTTGAACGCATGCTTTGACTTTAACTTTCTTGGTCAAGACATTCGACATAGTTTTTTAAATGCAATAAATGTATATAAATTTTTGAGTCGATTTATCCATAAATTTAAAAGTTATCTCAAAAAACTTAAAAAATAATCTTTATTTTCTGTTATTATTTTTTAATGATTATCTTTTAAGCGGTTCAATTAATTAACTATAAATTTAATCATATCTTAGTCCTGATAAGCTTCTTTAAACGTCAGATTAACTTAATATAAGCTCAAAACTAAAATATTTTTTTTATAAAAACTTCACTTTTCGAAAATTATTATTTTTCAAGACAAAAAGTTAAAAATTAATAATTTTTAATAAATTCTTTGACTCTGTCCGTTATGTATTGCATAGACACAAAGTAATCCACAAATAAATACCTAATTAGTATCTAATTTCATAAGTTCTCAATTTAAAAAGCCTAATTGTGGTATATTTTATTAGGTGACTGAATGGTAGTTACGGACAATGTCTCGGATAGCTTAACTGGGAGAGCCTTTGGCGCGTAACCAAACGATCCGGGTTCGAGTCCCGGTCTGGGCTGTCTGAATTATTTTTTCGGTTACCGAAAAAATTCCTACTGAGTAAGGTCCCTCCTCTTCCCTTTATCCTTTATTTCCCCAGTTCCCAAATTTGTCTTTAATGACAAATTTAGCTATAAATTATGGCTATAAGAACCTAATAAAATATACAATTTAAAAAGCCATTATGTCCATTTGAACATTATATAAATTCTATATTTTATACTATCATGCAAATTTCATATTTCCATTATGTATATATTAGCTGTACTTATGTGAATTATAATTTTATGTATATCATTTTTGCCATTCGGCTTTGTGCCTTGGCATTTACACCAAATAAATAAATAAATAAAAAATTGAGGAGTTGAGTTTCAAAAGGGTATCTTTTCATTTTTGATTAATCGAGACAAAAAACTGGTTATCTTCAATTATAAATATTTTTATTGAACTATTTTATTTTATCTAGAAAGTGTTATCAGCTATGAAGCTACAATTCGATTTTTATTTAGAAATCTTTATAATTCTCGAATTAATTAATCAATTTAATAGCTTTTTTAAAATATAAAAGATACTCTTTTGAAAATCAGCTCCTCAATTGAACTTGAACCCTCAAAAGCTCGCCAATTAAAACCAAAATCATTATAATATTATTTTTCTAATTCAAAAAAAAAAAAAAAAAAACACCAAGCAAATTACGGCCAACCGTTCATAAGCTTAAATAATTAAGGCCTGGACTTATTGATTAAAACCAGCCCAGTTAATCTCGATCTGCAGCCGACCGCAATAAAAAATCAATGGCCACCTGTTTAGCCAAGTGACGAGCGATCGCCCAGAAAATATTAAATCCCCAGCAGGATATAGAATCCACGGATCTATGTGTGTCCTGTCAGTTTGGATCAGGATGCAAAACCACTGGGAGTATGTTTGGAATACTCGTTGCAATGGTTTGCCTCGTATCAGCTCGGGAAAGCATAGCAGAGCATAGCAGCGCAACCCTTACTTTGAATTGGAGTTTAATTCTGTCCCTATTCTGGAGATCTACAGCTTGAAAATCGACGTCACCTAGTCTTGCATAGGGACAGGGACATGGATGTGTCCCTAAACGCGGCATTGGCTCCCTTGTACTCGGTTACCCCTTGCCGTTTCTCGTCCTCGTTCCATCCCTTCGGTATGCCTCCTCTGTAGAGGGTCTTCTGACAGTAAATCGATCGAACGGTATAATTTATACCACCTCCTGTTGCCTACCGGCGTCGCTCACCCCCGTTTTCTCTACCGCTACCTATACCTTCAGCTACAGCTACACCTACACCCGGAATGAACGAACAAACCAACCAACCAACCAACCAACCCCTTTTGCACTCTATATTCCTCTGGTCACCCTCTTCCCCCTGGTTCTCTCTGAATAGTCATTGCAGAGCAGAGTAGAGAGTTTGAGTTTGAGTAGTGTACCAAGCACGAGGGGATGCCTCTGGTGGGCTCGTCGAATGACCGAATGCACGTCTGTGTGCGTGGATATGCGCTGAGTGGATCACACGGGGGGATGGGTGGCCATCGGGCAGCGCGAATACCGCTCCAGAACTAGGGATGCACCAGCCTGAACTGAATAGGAGGGTGCTTGTCACTCTTCAACGGTTCTCCCGAGTATTTATGACCATATTCCTCCTCTATATGCACGTCCATGTACACCCCACATGTGCGGATCGTGGATATGCTGAATGCTGGATGCGAGCATGGATATGTGGATGAATGTGCCACTCCACTCTCCACATGGTTCATATTTGTGGCGAAGCTTAATGCAAGCTTTCAATTCCCCTTCCTACGTACAATCTCTTTTTACCCAATTTTTATTTAGTTTTATTTATTTTCATCCCGCATTTTCCACCAAGGGTAACTTCCTCAGGGATAATAAGCTCGACATTGCAAGGGTAACCTACAAGGCCACTGACCTGCCGGAATTAAGTAGTTTTTTGGTTTTGGTTTTTGAAAAATTTACTTTTTTTACGTTCAAGAAAATAGGTGATATTTTTTTTTAATTTAGCTTTTTTTTGGATTTTTAGTTTGATATTTTATTGGCTAGTAAAGAGGAAAAAGTTTTAGCTTTTAAGAAATCATAATTACAATAATAATAACTATAATTAAATGATTATTTTCAATGCAAATTATTGAAATATACTAAAAAATCCCAATAATTATAAAACTTTTATGAATTTGAATAAAAAAAACTCTTCAATAATCTTTACAAAATGATTTTTTTGATTAAAAATGTTTTTATCTTTAATAAATTTTATTTTTCCACCAATATGTATCATCAAAAAACATCTTGAATACTTTTTATAACATCTAAGTTTGAAGGAAAGATTGTCCTAGTTATTTAAACTAGCAACCGTGCAGTTGTGACTTGTGAACGATAAATAAATAAAATTTTGCTTAATTAAATAATAACTTTTGTTAAATTGCACTGTACTGTTTTAACTATTGACGTTTTTAAAGATATAAGCTCATCCCCATGTTACACTCATCAAGAGTTTTCATTTGAGTACCCACATGCATTTTGATATATTTTTCATATATACATATATGTAATGTATATATAAATATATGAAAAATTGATGTGGGTACTCAAATGAAAGGTCTTGATGAATGTAACATCGGGATGAGCTTATCTCTTTAAAAATGTCAATAGTTCACAAGATACAAGGTCATTTCTTAATTACGTCTCTAGAAATAAAGAATTTTTGAATGCAGCCTGAATACTTATCGTCATAAATTGACTATTGGTGAGAATAATATGAAACCTTGAAAAGGCTCAAATTCAAGTCAAGACCTTTGCAATGACATTAAGTTTCACTAAAAAAATCGATTTTATCATATGAATATCCTGGACACAAAATTTTTCTTATTCTTTTGACAATATAGATAATTAAATGATTATTTTTAGTGTGAATTATTGAAACTTATTAAGGAATCCCAATAATTATAAAATTTTTGTTTTTACCCTGAGAAATATTTCCAATTTAAAAAAAAACTCTTCAATAATTTTTACAAAATGATTTTTTTGATTAAAAATGTTTTTATCTCTAATGAAGTTAATTTTTCCACTAATTTTATATCATCAAAAAAAAAAATCTCAAATAATCTTTATAATATTTAAGTTTTAAAGAAAGATTTTCCAAGTTATTTAAATGAATAAAATTTGAATCGAACCAAAAATAAAAATTGAGACAATTTAATTGATTTTCCAGAACAAAATTCCGATTTTTCATTAAAAATGATGATTCGTAGTTAACATTGTTGAATAATTCGATAACCATACTCATGATTTCACTGTGCTCTAAAATTTAGAGCCCTTTTCTTCGGTAAACATAAATAACCATGGCCTGGGTTAGATCATTGAGATTGAACCCACGAAAACAGTAGAGCAATCTAGGAACATTAGTGCCTGGAAAGATATAACTATCGGCAGACAGTTGTGGGAATCGGTCGTATGTGATATTAGCGGGTATTAGGGTCATTTGAATCAATTATGTTTCCGGTCGGTGGAGATAGCCCTGGGAATTAGTCACTATCGTCAACCTTGGTATATCTCGGACACCGCGCCACGTACTCAACCTCGTGCCTTGTTCCGCGTAAACTTTGATAACAACCCCTTTCTCCTTTCTCCTTTCTCCGTGGGGTGGTTGCGTAACATATAGCTCCCAGGCACGGGGTTCGGGTCAGTTTGGATTCGACGCCTCGTTGATTTACGTCTATGCACCCACCAACTCACATACACACACAATCAGAGCTTCTACGCGCACGTGTGCCTATTTCACCCTTATTCTCAATACATATGTGCACTACCCAATTATGGTAACCATTTCATCAGACGAATGTGATTGTGATTACGATTCACGATATTAATTGTCGATATTATTTTTTAATTCGTGTTCATGCCGAAAACAATCATATTTATTTTAATTATCGATCACTGACAGATGGGTGAATATATTCATGTAACTGTAACTGAAAATTTATACCAGATGCTCACTGGATTTTATTACTCCGATAATGATGATCGTTTTTATTTTTATTTTCATTGTGTGCGATTTTAAAATTCAATTTTAGATTTTTTTTCCACCGATATTTCGATGATGTACAACCAATAACTTTTTTTTATTAAATTACCTTTCGGTGGATTTTATAATTGAAAATTTTTTGAAACCTGAGGGGTTTTTTTTTTTTAAACAATGGATTATTATTCATTGTTATTATGAAAAAAAAAAAGGAAAAATTTTTAGATTTGCAAACAAATTTTTATTTTTTATTATTATCATCATTATTAGGGTGGCGCAAAAAAACTGACTATTTTTTTTTGAGTCTCGAGTGAAAAAATGTTAGTTTTTGACGTTTTAAGAGCCCTCTCCAAAGGACAGCTTAAAAAAAAATTTTTAAGAGGTCGCTCCAAATTTTTTTAAAGTTCAAAAATCGTCAAAAATTGAATTTTTTTTTTTTTATTTTTTTTTGATTACGTCATAATTTTATAGACAAAAAAAAAAGGTTTTCCTGAAAGTTTCAGTTCAAAATGTAAATTTTAAAAGGCCACATAATTTTTCTTTAGTTTATTAGTGACCATTTAATTGGATTAGCATTTTTTGACTCTGAAATTAAAAAAAGATTATGAGCGACCTTTCAAAATTTAAATTTTAAATTGAAACTTTCACGAACTTATTTTTTTTTCGGTCTATAAAATTATGACGTGACGAGAAAAAAAATTAAAAAAAAAAAATTTCGATTTTTGAAATTTAAAAAAATTTGGAGCGACCTCTTAAATTTTTTTTTTTTGAGCTGTTCTTTGGAGAGAGCTCTTAAAACATAAAAAACTGACATTTTTTCACTCGAGATTTAAAAAAAAAAAAATAGTCAGTTTTTTTGCGCCATCCTAATCATTATACAGTTTTTTATTGGTCTAAAAAATAAACATTTTGAAAAATTTATTTTTTTTTATATAAAAGTAACAAAAATTTTTCAAAATATTTTCATTAAAAAATTAAACTCATCATTTTATTTTTAACATAATTGATAATTTAAAAAAATATTTTTATAGGTGTAATATTCTAAGCCGTAAAACTAAACAATTATCCAATTAATTAAGTAATTAATTAATTAATTAAAAAAAAGTATAATTTGATATCCCTGTAAAAGAGAAATTCATGAAGGATAATGAAGCCACGCAACGAATGAAGGGTTGAAGAAAAGATGAATCACATTACAATTATTAACACATTAATTCTAGAGCCATTAAGGGAGATCACGCACTGCACATGAGTTAAATCAAGTGTTATATCCAACGTTAAGAAATTAAATTGAAATAACTTCAAAAATATTTACCATAGCAATATTTGACATAAATTATTAGCATAAGAAAAATTTCAAAGAAAATTGCGATCTATTTTTATAAAAAAAATGAAAAATTTTCTTACTTCAGTTGAACTAGAAAAATATTTCCAGTATTTATGATTTTTGTTTATGCAAACATAAATATCCATTAGTGTCTGTTATTGTCACAAATTTATTGATGACTCGTTGCACACACAAGTGAAATGACGTTTTCACACGTGCTCAACTAATATACAAACCATCACATAACCAGCTGCGAGGTATAATTCTGATAATCTTTTGTGTGAGGAAGAGCAAGTGTGGGCTGGAAAACGAGAGCCGAGTGTGGGTGGGCCTTGTTTGGCATTACCGTCGGGGATGCGGATGTGCTTCAAACGCACACACTGAAATCGAGTGACGTTGTTCAGCGGAGGATATTCCAGCCAGCGTTCTGTCCAAGTAAAGGGGTTCTCAAATACTTGATTGACTTGTTTGCGGAGCTTATGCCTACACATATCCATACCATACAGCCACTACGGTTTTTACACACGTTTCCCTTACCAGACTTATAAATGCCGAATAGTTCATTATCTTTCCTCCGTTTTCTCCTTGTACGAAATTTTTCGTGGAAATTTAATCACTGCATTCAATAAAAATTACAAACTACACTGATTTGTAGATATTTAATAAGCTTTACAAACCGCCAACAATAAATATTTATCAACAGTTAATGGATTATTATGAACAGTTAATCAATTTTTATAAACTGTTTACAATTTGTTTATTAAATACAATATATTAACCACTAATAAACACTTATTATCTATTAATGAACGCTTATTTGGACTCTTGAATAAAAATTTAATGTCCAATTTGTATTTTAATACTTTTTATAACCTCATAACTTGAATATCTATAAAAAATTTTTTCAAATGGTCAACTTTTATATAATCTGGCACATCATAACATATTAAGATTTACTAGCAACCTTGCAGTCACTATGTGACCACCGTGATTTGTAAACTATAAAAAATTAAAATTTTGCTTTATTAAGTACTGACTTTTGTTAAATTGCACTGTAAATTTTTAACTATTGACGTTTTTAAAGATATAAGCTCATCTCGATGTTACCCTCATCAAGAGCTTTCATTTAAGTACCCAAATCAATATTTCATATATTTATATATATTATATATATGTATATATAAAAAATATATAAAAATGCATGTGGGTACTCAAATGAAAGCTCTTGATGAGCGTAACATCGGGATGAGCTTATATCTTTAAAAATGTCAATAATTTATAAGATATTTGTTAAAATGCCCTGTACTTTCTTAACTATTGACTTTTTTAAAGATATAAGCTCATCCCAATGTTACACTCATCAAGAGCTTTCATTTGAGTACCCACATGCATTTTGATATATTTTTCATATATACATATACATAATATATATAAATACATGAAGAAATTGATGTGGGTACTCAAATGAAAGGTCTCGATGAGTGTAATGTCGGGATGAGCTTATATTTTTAAAAATGTCAATAGTTCACGAGTTACAGGGTCATTTCTTAATGATGTATCTAGAGATAAAGCATTTTCGAATGCAGTCTAAATACTCATCATCATAAAATGACTATTGGTGAGAATGATATGAAACCATAAAAAGGAACAACTCCAGGTCAAGACTTTTCCAACGATACCAAATTTAACCATAAAAACCCATTTTGTCATATAAATACACTGGTCACAGAATTTCGCTTATTCTCTTAATAATATAGATGAAGCTCTATCATACGTCTTAATATGGCTTCATATGTCCATATCTGACTTTTCATGGCAGATTTTCATATCAGGTCACATCAGAACTTATCAAAAATTATTTACACATGTTAAAATTTTATTATATGGTCAATTTTTGTGTTATCAGGCCATATGAGGCTTTATAGAGGCATATCAAGCTATGATCAAGCCAGATATGTCCATATCTGACCTGATATATGGTCAATTTTCATATCGGGCCATATTAGTACTCATCAAAAATCAATACACTTGAAAAAGTTTTCTGATATGGTTTTTTGTCCATATACGGCTATGTTAAAAAATGTTATCTGTCCATACATGGCTCGATACTGCCCGAAAAGTTTCTAAATCAAAGTTCGAAAAGTTTGATTTGTTATCTAGACTCTATTTTTCTTTTTCAAAGAAAAGCAACTTGGGTCTAATTAAACCCTGACATCATTAGGGAGCTTCTGGTCGCAACGACCATCTGAAAGGGAATTGGGGATGGGAGCACAATTAAGGTAAAAATAAACGGCGTTATAGATTTTCAGCGGCGGACAAGTGTGCCGTGCTGTTATGTTCCGAGTCCTGGTGTGTGTTTGCATGCGTATCGACCTGGCCACGTGTGGAGTGTGGGGTTTAGGGTGTGTGGATCTATACAAGGGGTGCAGCTACACCCTTCTACCTCCCCCACACTCTCCACCCTCCACCCTTCAACCAAGGGGTGGCTTTGACCGTACCCTCTTTCCTTTATCTCTCTGTCTCTCTCTCGCTCTCTTTCTCTCTCAATGCTATTCCAGACTACTTGTTTGGCTGTACATTGGGCTCCCTCGTTCTCGAGCCCGAAACGCATTAAATTCCGAATATCGTCGAGTACTGTGCGATGTGATCCTGACGGTTAAACGGCAGCGCTGCATGCGTCACCGTTCAATTCGTTGTTCGATCACCTCGTACCGTCAAAGTGTTACGTTACGATTCGTGGCTGTTGCCGGACTTTTTAATTCGAACGCCAAATATCATCCTATCCGTGAATTACGCTCCAAACTCGTCTGTTATGTTCCGTACCACCTACGTACTGTATATTACATACTACAAACGTCACTCTGCCAGTGTTATCCTAAGAACGGAAAAATAACAAATAATTCAGGATTTTTTTTCGCTTAACTTTTAAAACTTTACCAGCTTTTTTGCTGTCAAAAAAGTTACCAGAGAAACGACGTCAGACATCTGTTTCACTGGAGGTGTCTTCTACCTTTTACCTATTTACGTTTACCACGTCTACGTTCTTCCTGGTCGTCATTGGCAAGGCAAAACGCGAAACTTACTTTGATTAAAATTAAAAGGTGGCAGACAGCGGTTCCTTTTTTTTCGGATAATTTTTTTTTTACCTAATGAAAGAGTTTTTTCGCTAGTAATAAGTCCATTTATTTAGAAATAATTTATTAATTTTTTTTATTTGGCTACATATGAAAAATTAACAAAAAATTGATTAAATTAATCATGAATGTCAAATAAGCTCCTCGGCTGCCCAATTTCAAAACACAGTAACTGTCAATCTTAAGATTTTTTTGAATTTTTCTTTTTAAAAAAAAGTTTGCGTACTGAATTGATAAAAAATTTGATTTATGACCAGAAAATACTTGAATATAAATATTTTTAAGAAAAAATACTTGAAATTGAGGTCTAAAAGTTATAAGAAATGCACCAGTACTGAAAAGAATCAGGTGTTAAAATTTTGCAGTTACTGTATTTTAAAATTGGGCAGCCGTCCTTAGGAAAATAAAAAAGCTTATTTTTATTTTAAAACTGATAGTCTAAAATTTAACTCTATTGTTAATAGACGACTCGAGCGCACTCTATTGGAGATTTTAACAACTATTTTGAACGAAAAACATTACAAATAATAGTGATGCAAAAATTACCTTATAAATTTTCTATAAAATTTATAAAAATACAAAACTAAAATAAAAATTTGTTTTTTCTCCTATATATACACGCCCTGTTTAAAAATATTGATTGAAAAGAATTGAAAATGATGAAATTTGAATTCTTTTCAATAATTTCAATTCTTTTGTTTGTATATATGGATATACAGTTTGCATGGAGTGACCGCTTTTCAACTTTTTTCAATCAGTATTTTTAACCGAGGCGAAAAAAAAAATTCGAAAAATTACATAATAAATAGTTAAAGAGTTCTATATTTCAAAGCCATTGTCCCCGATCCAAATTGATGTTAGACTAATTTAATTTTTTATTAAATTTATTTTCACCACATTATTGTCGGTATGAGCGTTCCGAATTATTTTTTCAGTAACCGAAAAAAGTTTCACTGAGTAAAAAAATTAACTTCTTTGCTTAATCTTAATTAAAAATGAAGAAATTTTTAATTATTAGATATATTCACCTGAAGATGGTATTGAGTGCTCATACCGACAATAATATGGTGAAAATAAATTTAATAAATAAAAATTTAATGAAAAATTTAATTAGTCTAACATCAATTTGGATAGGGGACAATGGCTTTGAAATATAGAACTCTTTAATTAGTAAAATCACCGATCTTCGGAAAAAATGGAAAATTATAAATAGTAATAACTATTCCGTCGTATTCAAAACTAGAAAAATTACAGTTCAAAATAACATTTTTCAACATTCAAAGTTTGCATGTTAATTTTCAGAGCTTTCAATGTAAATATCACATTTTATCACAATGTAATTCTTATAAAATCTGTAATAATTACAATCTGAAACTGTAATTTTTCTAGTTTTCATCACGGAGCGCTACGATACATTATATAATGTAATTTTTCTATTATTCTTTTTCCGTGTAACCTTGTAGAAGCATACGTAATAATATCAACTCATATCAAAATTTTTTTCCGGGTCGGAACAAAGTTTCAGCATAACAAGAGTCTGTTCCATTGAAACTAATCGGATGACTTTATCGGTTGGTTAGTTCCATTGGAATTGGGATCGATCGCTTCCAGGCTGAAAATGAACCAAAATAACATGTAACATGTAATAAAACACAAAGTTAAGTAAAAGCTGAGGAACAGTGACACTCTGAGGAAAAATTCAGTTCCAGTTGTAGCTAGGAAGCAAACCGGAAAAAGCAGCCATCAGCCAACCAACAAAATGAGTGCTGGAGATGACTGTGAAAGAGTGTGTATGTATCCGCTCCTCACCCTACCGTGCATTCACTGGGAGAGAAAAAGAAGCTCTGGCCCCCGGAGCATTTAATCCGTAACTTTGGCATTTCCATCGCTCAGAGGGCTTCTCCTCGGGGAGAAAAACGTATTCTCTTTGGTTTTCCACCACGCGACAATAAGTTTTTCCCCAGTTGCATAGTCCTGTCAACCAAGACACAATTGGCACGCGGTACCGACCCCTCTCCCTTCCCTCCTCCTTTTCTTCTCAGCCTAACAAACAACGTGGATCTATGTGCTCATAATATGGATCGAGGTCTATCTATATATGTATGAATTCTGTATATATGTATATGTATGTGAGTAGGAACCGCGCCCTTCTCCCTGCCGCCCTCGAATCCTCTCTCCCTATTTCTCTCTATCTCCGTCTTTATCTCGGGCTCATCCCATTCCCTGTACGCCGTGATTGCACGACCCGAGACCTGAGGGCTATATTCGGATACGCGTATGGATCCGATGGGGTACTACACAACTCCTATCCTCAACTTCTT
This sequence comes from Cotesia glomerata, assembly GCF_020080835.1. Lineage (NCBI taxonomy): Eukaryota > Metazoa > Arthropoda > Insecta > Hymenoptera > Braconidae > Cotesia > Cotesia glomerata. The sequence continues at coordinate 4,042,420 of NC_058159.1, read as the reverse complement.
GCTTCTCCGTGCTCTATTTCTTGTTCACGTCTTTGACGTCATCCCCATAATCTTGGCTTTCCCTTTATTAATAACAATTACATACGTGTCTTCTCCTCTATGTGCTGCTTTCTCCGAATTTTGGGTGAATCGAACAATTTAGAAAAGTTTCACTTTTTTTGTTGACTTATGTCACTGTTTATTAACATTCACATCAACATTTTTAGTGATTTTGTCAATTATTCTCATTGGTAAATTTATCTTAAAAATTACTGATTATAAAAGCCAGAGATTTCTTCGAAACTTGACTGATAAGTCAAAAATTTATTGCCATTGATTTTATTTAATATTGATAAAAAATTAACGAACATCTGATCATTTATTTTATTGTTTTTAGCAAATAATACACTACTAGCAACCTTGCAGTCACTATGTGACTGTCGTGATTTGTGAACTATAAATTAATAAAATTTTGCTTTATTAAATAATGATTTTTGTTAAATTGCACTGTACGTTCTTAATGATTGAAATTTTTAAAGATATAAGCTCATCCTGATGTTACACTCATTAAGAGCTTTCATTTGAGTACCCACATGCATTTCGATATATTTTTCATATATACATATATGTAATATATATAAATATATGAAAAATTGATGTGGATACTCAAATGAAAGCTCTTGATGAGTGTAACATCAGGATGAGCTTATATCTTTAAAAATGTCAATAGTTCATAAGATACAAGGTCATTTCTTAATTATGTATTTAGAGATAGAGCATTTTCGAATGCAGCCTAAATATTTATCATCATAAATTGACTATTGGTGAGAATAATATGAAACCTTAAAAAGCCACAACTCCAAGTCAAAACCTTTCTAATGATATCAAATTTAACCATAAAAACCCATTTTATCATATAAATACACTGGCCACAAAATTTTGCTTATTCTCTTAATAATATAGATTAAAGAAATTTCTTAGTGAAAATTTTCAAAAATTATGGATGAAATTTTTTTAAGTATAATTTTATTTGTTAAAAGGAATTTAAAAGTGATCAAAATTAAAGAAAAATACAGGATATTTAAATTACTTTCAGTTCTTTGAATTACATTTTTCGACTTGTATGTAAAATTAATTTTTTTTTTTTTTTTAATTAATAACAACAATTTTAAACTCAAAAATTATTCCCTTGAATATATTTCAAACGACAAAAGCTCAAACAAAAGAAAAAAACTTTCTACTTGTGTTAAAATATTTATTTAGTAACATGTTTATATTTCTTTCTTATTTAATATAAAATTTGGAGTATACTTCGGACAGTAGTAGCCATATTCACTTCTTTGTACGAAAAATACTAAAAGTATTGGTAAGGTATTGAGTTTACGTCACCGTGGACCTTTTTCCGTCCCTGCTGAGCCCCTCGAACACGAAAAATGACTTGAGAAAAACCCTCGTCTTACAGCGGGAAGGTAATACCTTTTTTTCTTTTCCTTTTTTTTTGGTTCTTTCTTATTTCTTTCCTCCTCTGGAGAGTAAGTAGAGTGGAGATGGAGATAGTGAGAGGTAGAGTGGAGCAGAGACAGGTTTTTTATTTTCGTTCTTGCCTTTTATTTTTCTCTGGCTGGCATTCGGTGGACAGTGGACTCACCCTCGAGATACTTTGGCCTTCGCTTTCGCCCCCCGGATGATCCTAGATTGGAGAGTCGAGAAGGGTGGAAAGGAGACCCTCCACTATAACTTGGAACTTGGGTAAAACCGGGTGCTCGGTGCTGGGTACTGGGTGCTGGCGAAGCGAGGGGAAGAGGGTGGAAAGGATATTACCAACAGGACGTCGAGATATCTAGCCACCCCTCGAGCTCCGGAGCTCCGGGTCTCCTCCAGCTCAACTACAGACCTCCAGCTCTCCCAGACCCACTGAGAACAGAAAAGAAGAGAGAAAAGAGAGGGTGTTACGCACGGGTATTCAAACGCTGGCTCTGACTTGAATCTCCAATGACAATGTTAGCTTCTTTCAACTTTAAAACTAAAACGAAAGTTAAAAGAAAAAGGAGAAAATAAATAAAAGTTAACCCAGAATGTCATTGACAACACAAGACCTGACAAATGCCAACAGTCATTAATTTTATTAAACTTTATTATTTTTTTAATTACACTACTTACCATAATTTTTTCCCCAATTTTTCGTCTCTGGCATTCTTATTCTACTCAAGGAACAAAGATAATTAAATTCTTTTTTTTTTTTTCCTTTATAAGGGTAAATATTTACTCTTTAACTCAAGATGCTTTTTAAATCTTACTATTAACTTACCAAACTATTTTTTTAGACAATTATATTTCTTTATTTTATATACAAAAAACTGATGTTCAACAAATAAAATAAATTAATGTCAACATTAAATTATAATTGTCTTGTTACAATTTCAATCTTCTAAATTAAAATAGATGAAATCTCTAAATTAAAATAAGCATGAAGTTAATCAAGTATCGAATTATCGCAAAAATGTGGTCCCTGATTCCTTATTGGTTGAAAAATTAAGGCGCAATTTAAATTTTTAGTATCTTTTGAAAAAGTATGAGTGTGTATTTATAGTTTAAAACCTCAACATTTTTAATCGTGTAAATTTTGTTCCAAATAATTCACTGAAAAAATTTGAGGATTGCTAACATATTTTGAAGATAATGATTATTTAAATACATTGCTCTTAAGAATAAACTTTTTTAAGTCCTTATACGTAAATAAATATCAATGATTTAAAAAATTGTTTGAAAAAAAATAAAAGTTAATGCAGCAATAATTGCTCAAATAGAAACTCAACTCCTCAATTGATTAGTTATACAAATTAAAATGAAGCTCAAATTTATGAAGTTTTATAAATATTTTCATAACATCTCCCCACAAGCTTTATACTTATTAAGTTATTTCTAATTATCTTGTTAGAAGTTTGACAGTATTAAACTCACAAAAAAGTCGATTTAAATGTTGACTATCACCCATAGAAAACTCTACCATCAATTATGTCAAATAAATATCTTATTGGGGTGACAAAATAGAATCAATTTCTTACGATGATTTGATGGAACTAGTCCTAATTAATGTAAAATACTAATGAAGATAAACAGTTTAACTCAAAAACAGTAAACCGTATTGTTACCCACCCAATCGACAATTGAATTTGAAGAATCAATGGAAATCTAACCCCCTATTAAAAGTATTGAGAGCTTAGCGGGTGCTCGTTAGCCTAGAATAGGGTTGAGCTGAATGAATCACCAATAGAGCCTAATCCAAATTCGAAAGCACAAGTTTAAAAGCTTGAAGACTGGACAGAAGATTGAAAGATCTTTTGTCGGATCTGACCCAGGAGAATATTATATTTAGTACTTTTTACAGTATAATACATATATATACATTTAGTTATCTTTTTGTTGAGGTTTCTTCTCGTGTGAGAGAGCACCTTCACGCTAGGTGAGTCGAAAGGCTCCCTTTCTCGGAGCGAGTAGCGCGCGGCGGAAGGGTTCCGTTAATCTAGGGTTCCTTGCTCCAGCAAAGGGAAGGTATAAAAGCACCCAGAGATGAGAGACGTTCCACCAGCGGCAGCAGGGAGCTGAGCGAGGGAGACTGAGACCGAGAGTAAGAGTGAAACAACCTAACAAGCTCTAGCTCCTATCCAGTGGAAGCTTCTCGAAGAAAAGGGGATTCTGCAGGAGGGTGAACGGCAAGAGCAAGAGCAAGAGCCAACGGGGGGAAAAGCTTGCACGAGGGGCGAAGGACGTTTCTGAGCTGGGGGTTCTTGATAAAGGTGGGGTCGGCACAGACCCCGTTGATGAAGGTTCAGACCAGAGGGTTACTGGCTCTGCTCTTCTACTCTGATGACTTTGGGGTGAGATGAGGAGACGTACAAGTAGAAGATACCACTCTCCACTCCACTCTGCTCTCTCTTTCTCGGCGGATAGATGGATGGATGGATGCTTGGATAGATGGGGTGAGAATGAGGGTGAGCTACAAGGAGGTGAGGGCTGCTGAGGCGAACAACTCAGATGTGGGTGGACGCGGAAGGCTACGTCCAGTGCGGTCCAAGAAGCACTGATTCATCCCCCGGTTATACCCACTACCACACACAAATAAATATACATCTATAGATAGCACGGATGTTATGCTTCTCTCTCTCGCTCTTTATCTCGGGTTAGGTTTTTTTATCTATTTTTTCTCAGCGTTTTCTTTCTAGAGAACTGCGGAACGTTTTTTCCCAACTTTTTCATCTCGTTTTCGCTCACTTTGTTGTAACAGAGACTGGAGACAAAGGCCGTCCTCTGGCGAAAAGAGAACAGAAAAGAAACGAGAGATTTCTTTATTACAAATATAAAGATATTAAATCGAAGATAGAGGGAGATTTTAGACTATAAACAGGAGATCAATCATTCCAGTTATTGTCTTATGAATATTGATGTCCAAGATTCCCCCGCAGGTCTATCGATTTTCCGTTCGCGGACGCGGAGTAATTAGCGAGAGGGCGAAACTTTACAGAATGATTAGGGAGATACTGGAGCGCTGAGGGGATTTCAACGAACGCAACCTTTCCACTCCTCGTTGTTTCTTGAAGCTTTGTTCTTGGTCTCCGTCTTGGTTTTAGTCTTAGTCTCAAGTCCCCAGGCGGTAGGACAACCCCTTTCGAGAATTAACGGGAAAGGGTGATGGTTTACGAGCCGCGAAAACTTGGCTTACATTTTCCGAGGCGAAAGACATTAGGGATGCAGCACACGGTTCCACAGCCCAAAACTCCACTCATTTTATATTTAATTGCCATTTTCATAAAGTTCGACCCCAAATTTCCTTACACTTCGTTTTCATGCTGGTTAGAAGTTCGTATCATTCGGACTGTCGTTACACCTCCCCTTCAAAGCAAAGACACTGGTCCTGACTGTTACGAGTTTAAAAAACCCCATAGGAGATCCGAGTTTTTTTACTTTCTACACGATTGCAGACACTGAATCACATGCATGCATAATTTATCAATAAACATTACATAAGCATGTACCCCATAATCCAGAAACCTCGAGTCTGAATTAATGTTCTTGCCTTCTATAGGGCACACGCTACTAAACTAGCGATCGCGCCGTAACACTCCTAAACAAGTCAACAATATAAACTCGGACGGACATTACCTCACCAGGACAAACAATTCCTCTCAACGTCATGCAGAACTCTCTCTGATATTCTGGTACTTTGGTTCCGGAGAGTGCAGTCATATTTCAATGGGCTTTATTCGCAGACTCTCTCCTCTTCTCATTTTCTCCTTCTGCGACCCTCCCAACTTCTCTTCTTCTCTCCCCAACAATGTTCTGTTCCATAACAGTCATCATGATGATGATCATGGTCATTTGGAACGTCCTAATTTCAGCGGACGCACCGTCATCACGCGTCATTATCCACGGTGACCAGTAAATGACGTCCATAACCGGAGAATCAGTAAGCCACAGTTTCCAAAATCCTCTAGCTCTGTTCTGTCATCAGAGATGAGTTTCCCATCATCAGTCGCTACCAGGAGCTCGTTTCTCGTTTATCCCATCCCACATCATTCGATCTACTTAAATATCTATATCTGTATTTGTTCTAGTTGCACGTAGACATGTAGATATCTCTCTTTATACATATATACAGATGAAGAGATACATGTGGATACGCGGAGGCGTATATTAGCGCGTACGAGGTCGTATCTAGCCGTAGATTACGTCCAATTTGATAGCAAACGGCATAGTAGGGCGAGTGGAGCGCACGAGGGACGAGAGCGTGGAGTAGGACGAGTACAGGCGAGTCTGTGTCTGTATATTTGTATAGATTTCTATATGTCCAAGTCCATGTGTGTGAAACTGCAAATGTGTGTCTGTGTATGTCTATAGATAGTGCAGACTACTCTGGCAATGGTACATGGAAGGCAGGGCGTAAATGGGAGATAGGGTCGAGCACAGTAGAGAGTGGTTAAGGGGTGTTGGGTGGTTGGTGGTAAATGGGTGGCCGACTCGGTAGTGCCGAGGGTAGAGAGACACTGGGTAAAAGAGAGGAGCTCGAAGGGAGAAGACCAAAGAGGGAAGTGGTGAACGCAGTTGTGTATAAGTTGTATGGCCGAGGGAGATGCCCAGAGGTAAATGTACAGCCAGAGGTGTGGTTGCTTTAGAGGTGCGTTGAACCCGTACACAGGTAACTTGACATCCGCGTGCCTTGTCCCATTGAAACGTGCGAAATCCATGCGTAATCCACAGGGGCGGTTTTCCACCTACGGCTTCTACCTAACAGGACGTTACGCTGTTCAACGTGCTTGAATACGTATATACACTCTGCTCAATCACGATAGATACTTAGTCCCAGGAAGCTTCTACGTTATTTGGAACCTCAAAGCCATTATTCTGATTGACCAGTCTGCTCAGATGTTTTTGTTTATTTGACGCCTGCCGAATGCTAAAAATTCAACCCAATTCGGATTGATCTAGTTAGAGTTTACAGCCACGTGTTTTATTTTTTTCAAAAGTAAAGAAAACAATAGTAGCGTTGGATGTGCATGTACAGGTGGTGTGCTGCGTACCGTGATCGGGATTTTCCGATGACTCGTTTAGCATTCTCTCTCATTTTGTCGATGCGATATCGAACGAGTAATACCGTGATAACGCGGATTACTGATACCAAGCGGATTGTCGGGTTGCCAGGCGAACGTGTAAACATCGCTTGTGATAGATATATATATATATATATATATATATATATATATATATATATATATATATATATATATATATATATATATATATATATACATAACATCAACAACATCAACATCACATAAAATTATCTAGAGCCAGGGAGTAGTGAATGCCCAGAAAAATGAACTAACGCAGCCATTAACCGTCAGTTTGTCGTTGATCCATTTGTGAAATCAAAGTTATTTTCAATTAAAATATACACAAGTTCATCCGAACATTTACATAGTCACTGGTATGGATATAAGCATGATATTGATATGGACATTTATCGCTTTGGGTGTGTTTTTCAGAAGGCTCGTCAGAATGTAGAGCTAGTTTAGTTTCAGCCATACCGGTTTCGAATTGACAGTGGTGGCGTAATTCAGCTGACGGTACCAGACCCGAATGGACACAAGGGCTACAGAAATGGCGGGTGGTTTTGGACTCTCGTGTAGTAGCCTCGCTGCTTTGGGATATGCCAGCCGGAGAGAGAGACAGAAAGAGGACAGATAGAGAGTTTGGATCGGCAATGCCAATGGACGTCGGAGGGTGAGGTGACGAAGGTACAGCGGTATCCGGGGGTGAGGGAGTACCAGTACCAGTTCCAGAGCTAGTGCTAGTGCTAGTGCTAGTGGAGTAGCACGAGGTTTGGGTTGTTTGTGTGTCAGCCGCGTTGGGACTCTCCCAACTCATCCTCAGGTACAGAGTTGAGTACTGTAAGCTCTACATCAGTGGGAGTGAGGTTGTGTGTGTGGTTGGTGGTCCTCGAACCCAACCGAACCCAACCCTTGCCTGGCCTGCTCTCTATGTTCTATGTTCAATGTCCTATGTACTAGGGCATTATGTAACCAATACATGGCTCTGCACGCACGAGGCTTTCAGCCCAGAAAAGGGCTCGAGAGAATGGAAACAAGCGAGACCAAGCTCGGTCTATACCTGGGTAGTAGCTAGCGTTGAGCCTGATGGGTTGATATATACAGGGATGATCGCGTGTGCGTGTGCTCTGGTGATGGTGATGGTGATATTTAAGGGGTGCGGTGGTTAAAGGGTGCTCTCCGGCTTGTGCCACCCATTTGGCGTAGGTGCACTGCTGTAGGGATCGGGGGGGGGGGGGGGGAAGGTGGAAACTGCCAGTGGGTTGGGGGGTTGGGTTCAGCGCACATGGCTTACGATTTACAGAGTAGAGAGACAGGTATCCTGTGAGACCGGTATATAATGCGACACGAGTACATTGAGACCCACACAGCCGTAGATTCTGCTCTGGGGGATGGGGGCTGGGAATGCTTTCCCATTCGGTAAGGCACTGTGTGCTTTTACTCTGTTCTCTCTGTAACGGTGACATTATATGCACGGAGATTGTGCTCGTGTGCTTGACATGGACGTACTTTCTCGATGTAGGTGTACTAGTAAAGGGGAGGGTACTCGCCTACTAGTGTAGTGCGCTCTTGTTCTCTGCCGGTAAATTAAAGTGTTGGAGCTACCCGAGTAATGCCAGGTGGATTTGTATACCTGCATTGAGGTAATTACACCAGACGGAACTTCGGGCTGTTTTGCTTTTTCTTTTTAGGGCTATGTTACGCCCTTTGGGGGTGATCCAATGATGTTATTTTTGATGATTGGTGGGTAAATAGGCTGGGTATTGATCTAATGCAAATACGGCTTTGTAATTGATATCTGGGTGTGTATCATGGTGCTCTCATTTTAGCATGTTTTGTTTGTTTCTTCGATTCAAATTTAACCAGCGGTGAAAGATGATTTGAATTTTAGATTGAAATTAATCTCTATAAAATCAGTCGTAGTTCTGATTAACTTTATTGGGTTGTCGTTTGTTGGTCTAAGTTAATGCAATAAATGATTTGAGCATACAAGGGGTCATTGTCAGCTGGTGGTATATTAATGGTTAGCTTGAGGAGTGATATTGTTGAAATTTGTCGGAAAAGATGTATGAAATGTTTATTAGAGGTCCTCTGGTCTGACACCTTGATTTTTGAGCATTTTTTTTGTAAAGACTAATGAAGAGATATAATTTTGAACTTTTTACCATTTATTTATACATATTTCAAGAGTATACAGTTAAATTTATAGATAAAAACATTCAGTGGGATTAAAGTTATAGTGGTCTGAAGACACCCGCCTCGAAAAAAATTGTCCTCCATGATATCAGATGATTGGCTAATTTGAAACAAAAAAACCCGGCGGAGTTTTATTCTGTATACTTGAATACGGGGAGTGAACTACGATGAAAAAAAAATTTTTAAAATTGTATTTTTGACAGACTTTGGAACAAAAAAGTCTGAATTTTATTTTTTTTTTTTTCAACTTTTTAATACAAAAATAGAAAATTTTAGAAGTTCTATCTCTTCATTGGTATTTACAAAAAAATCCCAAAAAAATTCTCAAAAATCAGGGCGATAATCTGAATGGCTGTCTTTTTTCACTGTGCTCTAAAATTGAACAGCAATTAATCCTAATGAATTTCCATAATCAGAAATGCTTATTAAAATTTTGCTATTACTTTAGATCAGCCGAACATTTTTGAAATAAAGAAAAATCAAGTTTAATTACTTACAGTCCTAAATCTATTTTTTTAACACGAACAACGAGACGTTCTAGGAATAGTTCCTGGCAATGTTTTTCCTTGCGTAAGAAAGAGCGTAGGAGTAAGAAATAAGGAAGATGATTTGGTGATAGATTGGACTGTTGGGTTGTGTATTTTTCTTAGTTTTCAGATGAGAAGGTACGAGGGAAAAAGAAAAAAGGGTGACAGTGGCTGGGAATAGCGAGACACCCTTTCTGGGAGGATATATATAGCAGCTCCCCTTTCAGTGCTCGGGTGGGTGGGAAGGCATTTCAGCCGGGAGTTAGGAGTGAGAACGGGAGTCGGGAGCCGGGAGCGCGTTGGCTCAGCTGTGTTTTCTGTTCGTGGGGTGGTTGCGGTGGTTGCAGGTCTCTATCTCTCAGTCTCTCTGTCTCTATGTGGGCTCGGGGGGCAGCCGGAGCTCGGGATGAGGGGACGGGGGCTGGTAGTTCTATTGCGAACAGCGAGAGAGCTTAGCGCGAGGGTGAGTTCGTTGGATAGCTGGCAGGCAGGCAGGCACGCAAGGGTACGTCGCTCCTACCGTTGGATGCCGGATGGCGGATGGCAATGGTGTGAGTGAGGTTGGCTCGAGTAGTGCTGGGTAGGAGGAGGAGGAGGAGGATAGGGGATGGGTTGCTTTGAACTAAGCTGGGCTAGGAGCTGCTACTCTCCACTCTCTACCAGAAGAGAGTACCAGAGTAGAATACGTTGCGAGTTGCCATAGCATGAGGATAAGGATGAGAGCTGCCAAAGGGGCTCGGGGGTGCTGCTGTGGGAAAACCCAACGAGAAACTCGAGAAAGCTCTACTCTAAGCTACACAGAGAGTGCTAGTGCCTAAAGGTGGAACGAGAACCGAAGGGAGGAAAGGCAAGGGTGAGGCCAAAGGTACGCAGTTGCTAACTCCGGTGGTTCCTAGTTTCTACTCTGGCTCTACTAGTTTCTCGTCGATCTGCAGCTGGATCTGGACCTGAACTGGACACTACTGCGGAACCCAGTTGGATAGTAACCCTCCACCTTACATTGGCTGTAAATAATTCCGTGGATACGATTCTGGAGATACTGAGGTGGTTCAAGCTCAACGAACGGCCAACTGTTTTACTTCACTGCGGTTTTCTCCTTCTTGTAGCTTTAATTTATCCTGCATTTACTATCATTCTGTCGGTAGAAGCTTTTTTTGGAAAAACTATCTTTTAATTGCTGATTTATTTTTGGTTTTTAGTAAAATAATTTTTTTTGTAAATGTTTATAATTTTTTATTTGCAAGATAAATGATGGAAATATTATTTAAATGTTTTAAAACTTAAGCTTTAAAAGTAAAAATGATTTTTAGGTTTGTATATTGACATCGCTATAATCTAAATTGAGATTTTGTTAAAGTTGAAAATATCAAATTGTTCAATCAATAATATATTCAATTGATTATGATTATTGAAATTGTTTATCGTCTAAATTTGATATTAAATAAAATATTATTGAATATAATTTTATATAAATCAATTTAGTTGCTTTTTAACTTCAACATTTCGAAAAAAATTCTTCGTTTGTAACTAATAATGATTATTAAATTTTAGAAGTGAAAATTGTTTAAATAAATTTTTTTTTTAAATCTTGAAGATTTGCATACATAAAACTCATGCATATTTATGAATCGATAATACGTGTAAACTATAGCCGAGCGTTCATTCATACCGGGAATTCGATAAATACTCATTCTATTGAGTGTATTCGCCGATGTAGGTGTGTATGTGCTCGTGAATGGCTGAGCTAGTAAATTGTGTATGTTGATATTTATCAGTAAGTTAATAATGAGGTCAGTGTTACTCCCGCAAGTCCCCAAGGTCACACTCGATCAATAACTCACCCTGTGGGCGGCACTCATCACTTCTGGATACATTATAATAATAATAAATAAAATAACAATAATAAATACTAAAGATAATATTTTTTTAAAGTTGTTTTTGGACTTTAGTAAATTTACATTTTTAATGTTATTGCGTTGATTTAAAAAAATTATCAAAAATCGCAATAATTTTTCCTAAATTATTGTGTTTAAAATTTTCAGTAAAAAATAATTCTTTATTAAAAAAAAAACGCTTTAATTATAAAATAAAAAATTATTCGTAAAAGTTTTCCAATAGTTATTAATAATGTTACAAAAAATGTTATAAATAATTAACTGAACAAATTTAATACATTTAAAAAAATTATCGTATAATTAAATCTAATAAAAAATAAAATTTTTCAGTTCGAAAATTTTTCCTAAGAAAAATATCAAAAGAAAAAAAAGAAGAAAAAATATAGTAATGTATAAAATATATTTAACGAGGTGGAGAAGCGCTGACGCCAAAAGCATGTAGTCGTTTTGTGACATCGCAAACTCCACCCTTAGCTCTTACTTTTCACCCTTCTATATATACATATATTGACCTCCGGTACGGATAACCGCGTGCACAATAAACCCGGATTATTTTTTCCAGAGAGATAAAATGTCTTGGAGATAAAACTCACCATTTCAAATTAGGATTTCATTTCATTCTGTTCTTACTTTAAATTCTTATTCTTATTTTTCTCCCCTCAGTGTTACATTTTAATATAGAGTTATGATGCATGTACTGATAAACAGATTGATGCATCAATCGGAAAGAATTCTCAGAGGACTGCGTAATGCTGCGTCTCCTCAGGAAATTTATAAACATTTATATGGAGCGTGAGTGGTATTCGCTGATGGAGTAGGTGTTAAAGTGCCTCGTCTGTCCAAGTCCGAGTCCAGCTTGGCAGTCGGTAGTCCAGAAGATACTTTAACAAGGGATCGAGCTGAATCCCGAGGGTAGTTCTCGGAACCTTAGAATCCTCAGAGACTCGGCTTGGGAGAAATAAGGGCGGGCTTCGCTCAGAATCCTCCCCTGAAGGGGCTGAGGTCTGGTAACCCTGGCGAGCTTCAGCTTGAGAAACTCTCCCAGTTCTTAGCTTGGGTCTTTCCTCCAGCTCGACTCACACTTTCAAAGTCTGGGCGAATCTCAACTCAACTCGGTTCAAAATTCATCGCCAACGCGAGACCCTAGACCCGAGACTACTTTGGGTATATTCCGAAGTTTCATCCTTCTCTGCAAAATTATTCTAGTCTTATCTCGTAGATATTTTTGACCCTTATGCTGTAGAAAGTTTTACAGACTTTGAAGGAAAATTTTTCGATATTTTTGGATTAAAAATATATTTTATATAATTAAAAATATATTTTGATCTTTTATTAGTTAATTAAATCTAATTTTTTATTTATTTAATGCATTTTTTTTCGATAAAAATAATAATAATAATTTATTAGATCTATCGAACATTATTTTATCTATTTAAAAATATTCTAAAAAGTAAAATAAAATTTTTTAGATTAATAAAAAAAATTAATTTAATTCAAGATAAAAAATTCTTTAACTTTTGAAAAATTCTTTAATTTTAAGCAAAAAATGTTATTGAATTTATTCAAGGCAAAAAATTTTTTTTGGTTACAAAAATTGCCAAAAAAAAATTATTATACTAATTTTTTATTTAAACATCAAAAAAAATTTTTTTATTAACAATTAATAAAGCTTATTAAATATTAAAAACCTTTTTTATCATTAAAGAAATAATTTGGCTAATAATTGCAAAATTTACTACAGGTTATGGGTCCAGTGTGCTACTAAACTCAAAATTTTTTCCTGCTTTATCCAAAATTTTTACAACACTTTTTCGAGTAAAATATTGATCGAGTAAGCCAACTAAGGTAAGAATTTTGAATTTTTACTTTCTCAATACAATAGTTCAAGGTTTCTAAGCTTGAATTCTTGTATCAGAACGAAAGTAGAAGTATAAATATATAAATGTGGTGTAGTGAAGAAGGTAAACCTACGGATCTAGTCTCCAGCATTATATGTGTACTCACCCCCGAGCAAAGCTCGAAGTGAAGCTGAAACCCGAAACTATCCGAATAGAAGGTATAAGTACTATTCTGTTATGGACAGAGTGAGTGTGTGTTATAGTATATAGTACTATACATACACACAGCGAGTCGATCGGGTTTATCGCACTGGCTTCTATTCCCTAACCATATGTATACATAGACTCTCTTAGGTGTAATCAAACCAGCTCAACCTCTAGCTCGGAATATCGACTAGTTATTTTTACCTTCAAAAATATTATTATCCGCGGTGGATATATACGATTAAATATTCATGTGTTTATCCACTACCCTCTAAAACCAATCAAGGAGAGGAAAAATATTTGAATACAAATTTTTAATTCACAAATCCATTTAGCTTGGATTTCCTCTGTGTTCTATATTCTATGTTCTGTCGAAGATCAATCAAGAAACAATTATTTCCCTTAGAAACACGTCGAAGTACATCAGATTTAAGTTAATCTACGCAATAACTTGAGAATCACTAGGGAGCCTTCAAGCTATTGACGTGTCACTAATAAAGTAATAGCTGTAGATTTATTGTTCGATAGATTAAGCTCCAGACTTGTTCATTTAGAAATTTCAACATAATTATTTTTTTCAACTTCCCGCTAATAAAATTGAAGATTTTCAAAAATTGAGAAGTTATTGACTTTATCCTGTTTTGCAAAAATCTTCTCATAATTTTTTAACGGCTTGAGCAATTTCATCGCTGTTGGGGCCATTTGAAGAGGCTTGACCAAACTTAGATTTTGAATACAATTTGGACCGATTTGAACCGATAGATTTTGAGAAATCTCAAAAAAACTGCAAACAAATTTTTTTTTTAATGTGGTTTTTTTAGAATAACTTTGAAACGGCTTTATCGATAGATTCCAAAAACTAATCAGCTCTTAATCTTGAAAACCCAAGTCGATCGCCGCTGGTTCGGTCAAAATCGGTTGATTCGTTCAAGAGATATCGTAAACGATTGAAAACCGAAAAAAGTGTTTTTTCAGAATTACTTCAAAATTCTTACTTTGATCAATTTAAATTTAAAGGTTCTTTATGAGACATCAAAAACTACGTTGAATGCTGCCAACTGCGTGAAAATCGGTTAATTCATTCAAAAGTTATTGTAGTTTGAAAATTCAAAAAATTAGTATTTTATTAAACCTTAATCAGACTTTTGAGTTCGGAGAGCTTAAAATGACACCAAAATTATATTTTTGAGCTCAAAGAGCTCAAAAACGTAATAAGTGCGATTATAAGTGGTTAGATATGGAATTAGCGAGAAGTTGCAGGGATGGCTATACAGAGTCAACTGTTTTCCTAATTTTTTTATTAGGTGTTTGAATTAATTCGTAGCGTTTTAAACAAGATAGCGCAAATAGTACAGGATTCCGTCGGTACCTAAAGTTATCTACTTTATGTGAAACAGCTATCATTAGGAGTGTCATAAGCTATCATTATTATTTTTTTAACGTAAACAACAATACTTCGTAATTCATTAAAGATGTCAAAATTAGTTCCAGATAAAGTATTTTTGCGGGGAGTTTTGCTTCATTAGTTTAATATGAATAAAACTGCTGCCGAAAGTCATCGAATTTTAGTGGATGTTTATGGTGAGCATACTCTAGCTGAGCAAACATGTAGAAAGTGGTTTGCACATTTCAAAAGGGGTGATTTCGATCTGGAAGATAAAGAACGACCTGGGCAGCCGAAAAAGTTTGAAGATGAAGAATCGGAGGAATTGCTGAATGAAGACTCATGTAAAACGCTTCAGGAATTAGCAACGTCATTGAATAGGGGATTTTTTGTATTTGAATTTAAATAAATAATGTTTTGTTAAGTTAAAAAACGTTACGAATTAATTCCAACTCCTAATATGTATAATCTTTATAATTAAGAGGATAAAAAAAAATAACGACTAAAAATATTGAAAAATCATGACCGATGCACAGAGTATAATAAAAAAAACTCGTATTATTTTTAACTTTGGAATGACGAACCACAACAGTGAGTTCCCCCCGGCCAGTGCAAAATGCTTGTGACTTGTGACAGTTTCACGAAAGATTACACCGCAACACGTAAGTCAAAACAGAAAAGAGTGCTGGGAACGAATGTCTAGTCCGGATCATTAGTGTCTCGTCACACCCGTATGTCGCATGTCACACAATGGCCACATCATCCTCATCCCCACAACACAAAATTATAAATATCACAACGAGGATCTCTGGAGATGACGATGGGCTTTTGCAAATTAAAATATGAACCACCCCTTTTTCTTCCTTGATTGATAAAGCTCCGAGCATTACACCCTAGACCATAGAAGCTCAGACTGTTGATGCATTGTAACTACAGCCAAAATAATTGGGTCAAAAATAATTGAATAAATTAAACTTGAGTTTTGAAAGACAGATTTTGGGATTTAAAGAGAGGATTTAGAAATGATTAAAAGTTTGAGCACCGCTGGTGTTCCCGAGCAGTTTCGCCATGTTGCCCAGCATGGGTCGGTTGAGCTTTTGCTCGGGACGAGGCTGTTTCCGGTGGTGCTGCCAGACGAGGGGAGGGCAGGTACATCTAGATAGAATATATATGTACTGTAGCGATACCACTATACAGTATATAGTACATAGTAGTTATATATATATAGTAGCTCTAGGAGAGCCAGGCTGGTGCTGGTGATGGTGATGGTGGGTTCGGATTGGAGGCCAGGGGGAAAGAGGAGCTTTGCGAGGGAATCCGAAATGGTAGCCTGTGGGCGAGCCGACGGTTTTCGGGGTGAGAGACGGAGGGTTGGAGGGTTGGAGGGTGAGCTTTCGAGCCACCGAGTTGAGGGTTGAGGTAGAGGGTGCGGGCAAAATGGCCGCCGACTAAAGGTATCAGCCCAGAGGATCCTGGTACAAACCAGAAGACTAAGGCATACGGCCTTAGTACTCAGTCCTTGGTCTTCTGGCTGGTATCGAGACCGTCCTCTCGAGTCTTCTGCTTCTTCTTGTTCTTATTCATCTCGGGTTCACCGAGCAGTTGATCGAAGAGAGAACTAACTCTCTTGCAAGGCAAGAGCTAACTTTGAGTTTCCCTGTTCGAGCTCGAGAGGCACTGATTCAAGGACACTCGATACCTCCCACAAAGGCGACTACTACTATAACGACTAAGACTATGGCTACCGCAAGGCCTTGCCTTGCTTCTAGGATTATATCCTATCTGAGGCGAGATTATTTCCAACTACCATGCGACTCGTCAAAGTTACCCTGCTATCAAAATCACTCGGTCTCTCAGCATCTCACAGAAGAAAGTTATTTTATGGAAACTGGTAGACCAAGTTATGCTTCCTTCGGTAATTTAATCGCCGAACTGCTTAATGTAGGACGTATTTAGGAGTATATTTAATTGAAGTTTAAATTTTTGAGCTAACAAACAATAATTGGTTTAATTGGTGAATTCTTAGGAGAATTTAAAAATGATTTTTATTATAAACTTTGAAAATTAAATTTTAACTTTCTGATTGTGAGAGGATTTAACGATCATGCGCCACCTATTGGAGATTTTCAACACTGTTAGAAAAATTTGAAAAGTAATTTAAAAAAAAAATTTTTAATAAATCTTCAAGTGATACTCTTTAAAAGTATTAATATATTTATTTTTTATGGGAACTGGTAGACCAAGTCATGCTTCTTTCGGTTATTTAATCATTGAATTGTTAAATTTAAGACGTATTTAGGAGTATATTTAATTGAAGTTTAAATTTCTGAGCTAAAAAACAAAAATTGGTTTAATTAGTGAAATCTTAGGAGAATTCAAAAATGATTTTTATCATAAACTTTGAAAGTTAAATTTTAACTTTCTGATTACGAGAGGATTTAGCGATCATGCGCCACCTACTGGGGGTTTTCAACACTATTGGAAAAATTTGAAAAGTAATTTTAAAAAAAAATATTTTTTAATAGATCTTCAAGTAATACTCTTTAAACATATAATAATATATTTCAAAAATTTTATTATCACAATGATTATGATTATTATTTTTAAGTAATGCAATAAAATATTATAATATATTTATTAATAGACAAATAAGTTGAGCGATGTGGTGAATGACTGCGATGAATAATATAAACGCAATGTATTCGGTTATGAATAACAAGAGCAATAAATTCAAGAGCACAACCCTCAACTCCAAGTGTAGAGAGCTGTCGTAAATCAAATTTCTTGCCGCGCGATCTTCCTTCTTCTCTTTATCACCGTCTTTCTCGATCGTTACGCTCTTAAACTCCTCGATAATTAAGTACAACAACTTACCCACTGGATTAGCGCAATCAGACTCCAAAAACGATATTTAATATTAAACGTATCCTTATCTTAACAATAAAATATAAATAAATCTGAAAATAGAGTTACGGGTCTTGATTGAATCGCATTACAATATACAGGAATAAAACGATGACACGATTGTTTTACATAACATTTAAACCCCTGTATCTGTTCCAGTCCTCTGTTCTCTTTTCTCGCCCCTGTAGCTCCGTACTAACCCTCGGCTCAACTGCTGTCGCTGTTTTCCATTTACTTACAATCGCCCGGGTTCGAGTGTGAGTACGAGTTCCCGTTCGACAGCCGGAGAATATCACTCCCTCGAGCGAAAATAGGGTAAATCGCCAGTACTATACAGCTTTCCACTCCCCGAGAAATTAGCGTGGACAATTTTATTACGAGCATGAGATATGTAATCAACGTTTTATTACGTTCATTTATTATTATTCGATAATTTCTCCAACGCAATCAATTAAAAGTACATTAATAATTAATAATATTACAACACCGTTTATTATTGGCAATTACCCGTAATAAATAGCTAAAGTATTTATTTTATTTAATAAATAAATTCTGATAATAGTATTATACGTTGAATCAACCCGGCGAAAAAATTTCATCATTATTTTTCTTTAATTGAAAATAAAATCATTTTATTCATGAAATATTTATAATTATTCATTCACCAAAATATTTTAATAGCAATAATAATTTTTGTTAAATACAAATTGATGAAGTTCAATACTTGAAAATAATATAATATTTTTATCAATGTTCATTTTTTAAAATTTTGAATTTATAAAAAAATTTTAATCACAAAATAATTCTTAACATATGATAATTCTTAACATATAATAATTCTTAACATATTATAATTCTTAACACATTTGCAATAAAATAATAATCAACAATTTTAATAAAACAAATTCCATTTATAATTTATAAAAAATATAAATCGGTAAAGTTCAATAAAGAAGTTCAAATTTTTTCGCTTAATTAATAAAAACTATCAATAGTATAATAAAAATAATCGGCAATTATTTATTTTCAAAATATATTTTCGTAAATAATGATGAATTAAAAGTAAAAATTTTTTATTTCTTCCTCCAATAAATAATTACAAGCTTCCATATTTTAAAATCAAACAAACTAAGTTCAATTTTCCAATCTCAAAAAATCATTATAAATTCTTTTACTTTCAAAAATTTCTAAACTGATTACCTCGATCACCAAATTATTTTCAAATTTCAATAAAACTTCAGTTCAAAAATTTCTACTTGTCAAAATAAAACACGACCTGACTTAAAAAAATAAAAAAAAAAAAATTAACAATTTTCCTATTAGTTAATACAATTTGAATTTTGTCCCTCAACTCTGACATTCTCGTCCTCATCCTCCTTTATGTATTAACTAGATACAGAGTTGGCGAAACCTTGATCCTCCGGACTACAACCCGAGTCTCTACATTTAGTTCAGAGGTCTCTAGTTCCCAGTTCCTAGTCCTAGTCGTAGTCTCACCCGTGATCCGTGACACCGAAAGTATATACCCTGACAACTCAGTCCCTCACCCTGGAGGCTGATGTCCAGTTGGGGCGAGCCCTGGCAGGCTCACCGCAACCCTGTCATTCGTCTGCATATTGCTTCTCGGGTCTCGGATTTGAACTCTTAACCCTCCTCTATTTCTACTACTACTGTTTCTACTCATCCCTGTCGAGCACTCAGGTAGTTCTCAGCTAGGGTTGACCGTAGGCTGAGAACTGATGACCAGGGTTGTGGAAAAATCAATTTTTTGAAGTTTTATTTTTAATTTAATTATTAATTTTACAAAAAATTCATCCATGAAATTTTTTTAATTATAAATTTTATCAAAAATACTTTAATTGAATTTTTTTAACTACACATTTTTTTTTAATTTAAAAATTGATTTATTAGAAAATTTAATTAATCCATTTTTAAAAAAATTGATATAAAAAAACAAATAAATTTTTCAAAAAATTAATAATTAAAATAAACTAAACTATTAATTAAAAGAAAAATGATTAATTATAGATGAATTAATTTATAAATAAATAAATTAATTTAGGAATAAATAAATTAATTTATAAATTAATTAATTAATTAATTATAGATAAATGAACGAAGCAAAATTTTTAAATTAAATACTTTGCAACCCTACCGACAACCATCAACCTAAAATATACACAAGCTATAACTAACTGGGATTTTGAATATCCAGGCAGTCTAACCATTTCTCTGCACCATTTCCTTCTACAAATCTATAGTATACTGTGGGTAGTGCCACTGGTACTCCAACCTTTACCCGTTCTCTTTGTACCTTTCCATCTTCATCTTCATTCACCGGTGATGCTCAAACAAACAAACAGTAACTAAACTCTTAGCAGGACAAACATTCATCTGTTTCTCTTTCTCCATCTCCTTATCCTTCTCCTTTCTCATTTTGGTTCAGGTTGAAAAGCCCAGTTCGGTTAGTTCCAAGCTTTAAGACCAAGACGAAGACGGACAATGAGGATTCAGAATGAGGATTGAAGATTTAGGATTGACAGCAGTTCATCGCACAAGGAACTTTATCCTCTGCTTAGTTTAGTTATTGAGCGTTGAGAAGATGAAGGATATGGATACAGAAAGGGAGAGTTACAATGAGAAAAATTGAAAGCCGGGTTGACGAAATAAGCATCAACAAAATATAGCTCTAAAAATGCACCGAAAAAAGTTACTTTTTTATCATTTTTTTTAGAAACTTTTTAATTGATTAAAATTACAATAAATGTACATATACACTGTAAAAAATTCGGAGTGAATCGGGAGTGAATTTCACTCCCATCACTCGGAGTTCCGGAGTGAAGTAATTAATCACTCCGCGTAGGGAGTGAATCCGGAGTTTTTATTTTCGGAGTGATTTCGAATTTTACTCCGAAAAACATCCGCGTTCGGAGTTTTTAAAATAAATAAAATAAGGATGAATTTTCGTTCTATAAAAAAAATCTCAAAATTAATTAATCTTTATAAATATATTTCTTCTGTGCGTGTTTGTCACTGAACTCTTCCTAAACGGCTGGGCCGATTTTAATGAAATTTTTTGTGTGTCTTCCGGTAGATTCCAGAATGGTTTAGATTCACAATTCAGTCCACGAAAAAATGTTTATTTAATAGATTTTTTATTTATTAATTGTTGTTGACTTTGACTACCCACATGCACTTTTCATATATTTTATAAATATCATATATATAAGATATATGAAAAAATTCATGTGGGTACTCAAATGAAAGGTCTCGATGAGTATAAAATCATAATGGACTTATATTTATGAAAATGTTAATAATTAACGAATGATAATGTATTTTGTTAACTAATGATGTTTTTAACGATATAAGCTCATTCCGATGTTACACTCATCAAGAGCTTTCATTTGAGTACCCACATGCATTTTTGATATATTTTTTATATATACATATATATAAATATATAAAATATATGAAAAATTGATGTGGGTACTCAAAGAAAGGTCTTGATGAGTGTAACATCGAGATGAGCTTATATCTTTAAAAATATCATTAGTTGACAAGATACAATGTCATTTCTTAATTATTGAAGTTTTGAAAGATATAAGGTCATCCCGATGTTACACTCATCGAGTTCTTTCATTTGAGTACCCACATAACATTTTTTATATATTTTATATATATGGTATTTGTGAAATATATAAATATATAAAATATATCAAAAATGCATGTGGGTACTCAAATGAAAGCTCTTGATGAGTATAAAATCAGAATGGGCTTATATTTACGAAAATGTTAATTATTGATGAATGCCCATTGCATATTGTTAACTAATGATGTTTTTAACTATACAAGCTCATTCCTAAAATTTCTAAATTTGAGACGTGTATATATATATATATATATATATATATATATATATATATATATATATATATATATATATATATATATATATCTACATATTTTTTGACAATTTTTTAATTATAATTAATTTATAAAAAAAAATAAATAAAAACATTATAATAATAATTAAAATGAAATATTATTAAAAATAATAGATTAAATTTTTAATAATTAAATATAAAAAGGATTTATAAAAATATTTTCTTTACAAAAATTTATTTATTTCTAAATTCATTTATTTTGGGAGTGAATGCGGAGTGAATTTTATTATTAATAAAAATTAACTCCTTCTCGGAGTAAATATCACTCCCGCTGGGAGTGAATCAATTAAAAATCATTCACTCTTAATTCACTCCGCGTTCACTCCGCAAATTTTTTACAGTGTAGGTGTGCCATAAATATACAAAAGTTCTCCGAGAGATCCTTTCAAAAAAGCTGTAAAAATTTACAAAAAAAAAAAAATTATCAATTTTCATTAAAAATTGCTTATAAATATATTAAATTATTTAATAATATTAAATTATATTATAATATAAAATAATATTGAAAAATATTAAATATTAAATTATTTAATTTAATTTATATTAAATTATATAAAATTTAATTATTATTGGATTAATAATTAAATAATATGATTAAAAGAAATTTTTAAATGATCTTATCATCCATTTTTGATAAATCTTTCTATCTAAATTTCAAAATATAATTTAAAAAAAAGGCAAAAAATAAAATGAAATAAAATTGATTTTTCAAAATTCAAAGTGCGTATATTCCTTAAAGATATAAATGTGTCCTATACAAGACACAAAAAAGGAAATGGAGTTCGATGAAAGTCTTTTAGTCTATAGTGTGAATCCAACAATGAGAAAAAAGGCCTGCTTGCAAAAAAGCGAGTCAAGAAAGCCCTGAAGCGGTGGATTTTATCCTCAAGTTCGTGACTTTTTTCCATAAGAATTTTAATTTTGTATGTTGTCTTAAAAATTTATCAATCCTTAAAAAAAAAAATTTTTAAAACTAAAGATGAATTTAGTAACGATTTAATCCCTTGGCTTGCGAAATCCTCTTGTCGACAAATTCCTCAAAGACACGAGCGATTAAGTTACAGCGAAACTGGATCACGAAAAATAAGTACGTACCGCGACTAGAAGAAGGAAGAAAAGAAGAAATAAAAAAAGAAAAAACAGTCGATGGAAGAATAAAAGATGGTGGGTACTGTGTACAATCATGGCCAAGACTCGGATAGGAATATCTTTTTGTATCAAACGTGGGGTGGAAGGTTGCTGGGGAGGAAGAGGAGTATCAGCACCAGTGGTTGAAAGAAGCAGCAACCCATCCCCGGTTTTTCTTCAGGCTCTTAAAGCTTCTATTCCCTGGTACGGCCACCGCTTCACGAACCTCCAGCTCTCTTTGTCTGCCCGGGTAGCCGGCTTCTTTATATATATATATATATAGATATATTTAAGCTTTCTTCCGTCGTATAAAGAAGAAAAAGCACGGTAGCTCTTGGTTCCTCGAAAAAGCCGCGGGTGTGGCGATACGCAAGTCGATGGATGAATTTTTTCCTTCTTTAGTCTATATATATATACAAGATATACCTTGTACCTTCTTCCGGATCATCTGGTTTTTCCGAGAGGGATGCGTTCGCCTCAAATCGCACTAAATTTTGTTAAGTGGCTCCTCTTTTCCCGGAGTAGACCCCAAAAAAGAAAAGATATATAAATGATTTGGGAAAATGAATCAGTTGGAAATTACGACTTGTGATATTTGAAAAATGGTTTTATTTTTCTGTTTAGTTGAAAATTATTGGGTCTTTTCTTGGTTTTAATCCAATTTTTTAATTAATTTTGTTTAAAAAAATTGTATTTGACGTAGTAAAAAAAAAATTCAGTCGAAAATGAAGTTTTAAAATTTTTAATGTTGGAAATAAAATTAACATTTCAATTTTTTTTTTTTTTTTAAATCCAAACAATCATTCAAAGTATGAAAATCTTGTATTTTTTAATGACACTGAAATTGACAGAAATTAAAAATTTCTTAGAATTTTATGGCCATTAAATAATTATAAAAAAAAATTAATTAAAAATTACCACATTTGAAAATTAATAAAAATTATAAGTGAAAATGTTTAGAAGCATTTTTTTACTGTAATTTATTTGTTAACAAAATTTTTTAAATTGACAGCTGACGGCTAACTTCAGTATCATATTTTTTAAGACTATTAATTTTTATAAATCGTTAAAAATCATTATGAAACTCAAGTTGATTAGGTTAAATTAAACATCGTGTTATCAATTTTAATATGATATTTTTGTAGATCGTGGAGTGATAATTATAACATAAAAGCTACTAAAAATAGCCTAAAAAATGAAAACTGCGTAAAAAGTATTAAGAATAGCGTAGAATCTACCAAAAGTAGTGTCGAAAGTACTAAAAATACTGTAGAGCTTTCTAATAACAGCGTAAAAAGTTTTCAATAAACTGAGACTTCCGTAGAATTGAAATATCATAAAAGTTCTCCCTTAACACAGATAATTTTTCAATAACTTATATTATACACAAATTTCGAACAAATAGAATCTTGTTAAAATAAGAAGATTTTTGCTATAAATTATATTCCACTTAAACTACAAATCACATATTTTTTTTTATAATGAACCTACACATGTGTAGAAGTAAAAGATTAAAAGATTAATGAGTTAAATCCGATCGTTTCAAGCTTCCGGTAAAATTTTTTCCTCAAAATCCTCCAGATGTAAAAACATGGAATTAATATATCATCCATATAGAGTTACAACTTATTTATCGTTATAATTTGTCTGAAGCTAAAATTAAAATTAAGGAAATAAAAAACTTTTTTTGATAACTAAGCAACCGATACAATATTCCACTGCTAAAAAAAAAAAAAAAAAATCGATGGAGCTTAGGGAGAAAAAAATCCGAGAAATTCGGGCATCGCCGCAATGTAAATACAGTACTCAAGACCGTAAAATCATATAAAATAGCCCCGGGTTCTCCGCTACGGCAAACACGGAAGCAACTTGAAAACGAAGAAACATAATAATACACACTCCACCCTCAGTCACCCCATCAAAAAAAAAAAAAAAAATAACCTAAAGTGAAGGTAGAGAGAGATAAAAAATTTGTTTCGGCACGGCTAGGCGGGTTGGCGCACTATCGGAAAATTAAATTTCCGATTCCCCTTCCATTTTCCATCTAGCAGCACACGTGATGCAGCTATTGGACTATTTATCTGGCCACATACACCCACATACACCCACATCTACCCACAGGATATTTTCCAGTAGGGTCTGGTTCTGCGGTCGCCCCTTCTCGGAATAGAAGAGCATAGCAAAGTAAAGTAGAACGTTTCGAAACGCTTCACGTCTCGTCGCTATATGAACCCGCTACAACCCAACGAGATCTTTTGTAATCTCGTTTAAAAGACGCGGCCCTGCTCTACTCTACACTCGAAGATAGAACAGGCGAGATCCAGATCCAGATCCAGGGAATCTTCTGCAGTGGAGAAAGAAAAAGTATCAAGAAAAAGTAAATGTGTGTCATGGATGTGTGATGTCTGATGTGTGAGCCAGAGCCTTAGTCGCCCTCATCGCGAGCATAAATCACAATAGAACCAAAAGTGCCATAGAGAACTTCTCAACCGCGGATATACTGCACCCTTCTTATCCCCACCCTCGTCCTCTTCTGAGAGCCTCTTTATACTATTTTGTCCTCGATTTCCATGTATAGGTATTACACCATTCGAATTCCTTCTATTATTGTGCTTCTACTCCCATTCATGAATGATCGCGGTGATGGGTGCCGAACAGCGATATGTTGCTCAAAGTGTCTGCCAGGTCATCATTCAGGATCAATGCTCAGGAATTTTTTTTAACGCGTAATACATGAGGAAATGGGGTAGTTAGACCAATCTACCGTTGCTTTATGATGCTGAATTGTCTTGTTATGAGGTTAATGTCATGTAAGGGTGGGTAGGAAAATTTTATTAGAATTATCGATTAACTTTGTTTAAAACTTTTTATTGTATTGAAAACAATTTCCTGATCAGAAGATATAGGGGAGCCTGGGGCACGACGGCCCCCTTAAGCCGGTTTTTTCTTTTTGTGGCTTTTAATCATCAAATTCATTTATTTTCCGTCTATTTCGAATGAATCAGTCGAAATTTTGCAAAAAATCGAAAAAAAATTTTTTTTTTCTTGGGCACGACGGCCCCTCCCCAAAAAATCATATAAAAATTTTTTTTTTTCACTGAAGCCATTACCATTAAAATCTAGAGATTCTTCTCCTAGAAAACGGCGTCGAAGGAAAACCACGATTCTTACGAGTCTTGAGTATCGCCGAGAACTTTTAAACAAATAAAAAAAAAATAAAATCAAAACCAAAAAATTAAAGAAAAAAATATTTAAAATATAAAAATGATGATTGCCATTGTCTTTATTGCAATGAACATGACTTAGAATCCATAGAGTCTTGGATTCAGTGAAAAAATTGTAATAAATGGTCTGATGATTCTTGCGCAGGTACTGGCAGAGATTATTCTGACGAATATATCTGTGATCATTTTTATTTCAAGTTTTATTCAAAGTTTAATTTTTGTTAGCGTTTTAAAAAATTATAATAAATTTTACTGTTTAACTGTTAATTAGTTTTAAATAGATAATAATTAATAATATAATTAATTTCTTTTATTGCACATAGAGGTTTTAAACCTACGTACAAGAAAAAAAAAGAGATGTTATTTAATAGCAATACATTGGTTACATTAGTTTACACTGAATAAAATCACATCTTGAGTTTTCAGATTGAGCTTTTAAAATACGTAATATCTTGAACCAGACCTTTTTTTTTCTATATTTTTATCAAGTCAAAATTAGAAATATGAATTGCGTAGAGTAAGACATCCTTGGAGGAATTCAAATAAAACTTTGAGATTGGGTTTCTGCCTGGTGCAGAAGATACCGCGATCAATAATTAATAATATAGTTATTACTGTTTTAATTTCAAAAAACTGTGTTTTCAATTTTTTATAAGCAATATAATTCAATGTTTGATTAAATTTTTCCGTTCAATTAAATTTTTTCTTATTCATTTTACCCAAGATAAATATCATTGACCTGAAAAAGCCTAAAATAATAAATTCTTTAAATTTATCACAATTCGAAAAAAAAAAAATAATTTTTTCGTTACAATTTTTTACTGTTCTTTTTAAAATATTTCATTGATTATATTTTACATTTCCGTACAAAAAAATCTGATTCAAATGAATTTAAGATTTAAATTCATATTTTAACACAAATATGAATTAGTTTGGAGATCAATCCAGATTTGAAATTGATTTGTAGATAGAAATTAGCACACTTGTAGAACTTTCGATCCTGCTTCAGAATTTTCGTAAAGACTTAAGAATATTTTATATGTAAAATTTATCCTAAATATTCTTAAATCTTTATTACTGAAACAGGAACGAAAGTTTAACAGGGATGCTAATTTATATCTACAAATCAATTTCAAATTTGGATTGATCTCAAAACTAATTCATATTTGTGTCAAAATATGAATTTTAATCTTAAATTCATTTTGAATCAGAATTTTATTTTGGACGGATTGTATCAGATTTTTAATAATTCTTTGTGTTAATTTATTTCATGATTTTTGTCTATTAGGTTCTAAAATTTTTTGTATATATTTTAATTTTACTTAATTTATATTCTAATGAAAAATAACACCTGCGATTTTTGAGATAAAATTTGATGAGACTTAAAAATTAAAAATCAATTTTTATTGTTAAAAATGTTCTTATATCGAGAAAATTTAGCGATCATGCGTAATCTGTTGAGAATTTGAGACATTACATATATATAATTAGGTCAAATCATATACATAGCTATATTTGAACATATCAAATCATATATGTCCTAATATGGCCGATTTTCGGATAAAGAGACATCAAAAATCATTTGTGGACATAAAAAGCAACATCTAATTAATAAATATAAAATATTTGAAAGTTGTCATTGAACTGGAAAGAACTATAAAAATCTTTCCTAACTTTTTCAACTCAATTTAAAGTAAAAAAACGTCCAGTTAAACGTGTACTCCCCTAATTTAATCGACAAAGTTGCGAGTAAATCGGAGCCAAGTGGATCTACCTCTAAAACTAAAAAATTATTTAATTTCCTCTGGCATCAACAGCGAACTGTCTTGGTCCTTTGAAGTGCATGGCACTGGTGGGACTCGTTTTAAGCCTCATTTATCTCCTGCTTGAGTGGACTTACGCCCGATAAACAGTAAGGAGACAGTTTGGTTGGACGTGGATGTGACGTAAATGCTGGAGCTCAGAGGATCTAGCCACATGAAAAATGTGTATAATTGAAAAGCACACTTTGAATTAGATAAAATCATAATTCAAGATATTATTTTTAATATATACTTTATTATAAATTTATTTTAGCATTGGAATAAATTTTCTGCACTGATAATAAAATTAACTTGACTCAAGAGCCAAAATCTTGAACCAAGAATACCATTTTAAAGAAAATGATTTTCTTGAATCAAGAGAATAAATTTTTGAGACAACAAAAATTTACTTAAATCAAGAGTAATTTCTTGACTCAAGAATTTATTCTCTTAATTCAAGAAAATCATTTTCTTCAAAATGGTATTCTTGGTTCAAGATTTTGGCTCTTAAATCAAGTTAATTTTTTATCAGTGTGGAATTGAAAAATTAACGGTTAAAATATAAAGTCGGGTATAATTTCACACCATAAAAAATTTTGCGTTAAATTTATCCATAAAACTGTTAAATATTTAACACAAAAATTTTTAATACAAAATTTTTTACTGTGAAAATATATTTACTTGCAGTCATACTATCTTTTAATTAAATTTATAGTCTTTGAGTATTATATGAATTCATTTATAATGAATTTATGAGATATTCCGCCAACTTTAAAAATTATAAAGTAAACTTATGCTTATAATTTTGAGAATACTTAATAACTATAGACTTTTTTGATTTGGGTGAGCAGACTAAACCTTGAAGAATAACCCTTGGACTCTCTTTGGTCTTTCCTGTCTCTAGCTTCTGCAGAGGATAGAGAGTAGACGGTAGCTGGTGTTGGTCTCAGCCCGCCTACATCCCTTTCGAACACTTTACTCCCCCAGTGGAGGTCTCGAGTCGGGTGGACTGCCAGGTTTTTTGCCCGGGGGCCATCAAAAGAACTCGACGCAAGGGTGAGACTCAGCTAAAGTCTCTGTCCGTACCCGGCAGTTGGGGATGTTGTAAGAAGACCCAACGAGACCCTCTCCTTTTTCTTATTTTTATTCTTTTTCTTGTGCTTGTTCGTGAAACTGGAGGAGTGGCGAGGGAGATACGTAGACGAGGAACGATGAACGCTCTACGAATAGAAGTAGAATCCAAGTAAAGGGGACCACAGCGGATATAACCGAGCAGGAGGGTCGCTGGTATTTTCACCCTAGCCCCTTTCTTCGCCCCTTTCTCCCTTTCTCCCGGTCCACACCCGGTATTTTCTTCGAAAGACGCCAACCCTGGCATGCCACGACATAACGTCGCTTACTCTACTTTACTTTACTTATATACTCACTTCTTACGTCGTAAGAAGGGTCGTTCTTGGTTTTAAGTTCAGGAGGCTCCGAAGGGGAAAAAAGAGAGGCTAAAAGTACTTATTTCATATGTGTTATTCAGAAAAATTGGGAAATACATTATTCTTCTAAAAGTTTTTATCGAAAATTTTATTTTGCTGCACTAGTCATTTTATTTTTAGATAAAAGTCTCTAGAAAAAATTCAATGTTTGAAATTTTTTTATTATATATTAATAATAATGTATTGATTTTTTTGCTTAGGCTTGACAACATTGTTTTTAACTAAATTCTCAATTTATTATTGAAATAAAAAATTAGTATTAAATTAATTAACATAAATCAAGAATCACGACAAAAAATATCGATGTTGTAATTAGTAAATTTTTCAATTTTATAATTTTCAAAAATTAATTTTAAAATTTTTTAAATAGCAATTGTTTAGATACATATTATTTAATTCACTCAAACAAAAATATTATTTATTTATTTATTCAAACGCTAATCGGCTTTATACATTAGGTTTACATAAAGTAAATTTAGTTTAAATTTTAGGTGAAAAAAGAAAATAAAAATAAAAAAGCATTAACATTTCGTTAGAATTTAACTAGAATTAAATTTAAATTAAATCAATTTCATTTACTTTATAAGTCCAAATTTTTTAGCAGTATAGAAAAATATCTCTGAGTAATTATTACAAGACGAAATAAGAATAAAAATTGCACTTTTCAAGAGATAAGACTAGTGGTGATTGGTTAGAAGCAGTTGTTTAACCGATGATACAAACGATGTGATCAAAATGTCAAATTATACACATAATATTTATTTAATTCATTTTTAGATACAAAAAATTCTTTAATTAATTTGTTTTTTCACATCAATAATTTTCTGAAATAGAATTAGATAAATTGATAATTAGATCGTCGATATACAAATTTGACTTATGATTTTTAAGAAAATATTTTTTTTTTAATGTCAAGGAACAAAAAAAATGTTTTGTTTTCCAAATTTTAATAATATTAATTGTAATTTTAATTTTTAAAGTTCTTTAGTTTTTTTTTGTAATAAAAAATCGATAAATTAACATTATGAATCCTTTTTCCAAATTGATAAAAATAGTTTTTACTTATTATATAATTATATATATTGACAATATTCTCTTGTAATAAAATAATTAAATTAAAATTTTCTTTCTATTATAAAAAAAAAAACAATAGAAATTTTTTAAAAATTATTCTATAGTTCAAAAAAATTCCGAATTAAAGCATTGTCAATTCTAAAACTAAACAATTACTATAATTTAAAAATAAATAAATTTATTGATCGCGTATAAACTCGTCTATTAGTATGTAAAAATTCTTAAAAAAGTCTTTCGTGATAACTTTTATAACATCTCAATTTAAAAACTAAATTTTTCCATCCCCTCCATAGAAAACATCTTCATAAAAAGATGAGATCACTTGTTTAAACTTGAAAATCCAAATGAAAAACCGAGGCTTTGTAATCCCCGCAATACACCGCAGCACGCATGTAAAATCCCCAGCGAGTCAATACATCTGTGTTCAAATCCAAGCAAAGGTTGAGGGTTAATCCGAGTTCGAATAAGGGAGGGCATTAAATTAGGGACGATTTAGTCGGCGAGATCCGACCTCTTCAACGCTGTATGCTCACACTAACCACAAATCTAAATATCATTCCTAATTTTTATTCTAATTATGTCATCATAATTATTTGGTCCTTTCATCTATTTTATCCTGCAGAAGAGAATTTTGTAACAACTGCAGTAGAGTTGAAATATCCGGGGAAAATTGTCGGAGCGCGTAGTCGTCATTTTTGAGTGCATCCCACCGAGAATATCTTGATCAAAAAAAGAAAATATTTGCCATGGTAACAATAATAATAAAAATAGTGAGAAAGAGAGAAAAAAAATAAAAAAATATCATGGAGGTAGCTCCCACAGCAGCTGGATAGAATCGTAGATTTTAGTGAAGGGCTTGACATCGCATAGCAGTCCTCGGTATTGGACGCCAGAGGAAAAACCTGCGTATGTGAAGAGGGTTCATTTTCCTTTATATATTATATATATATATATATATATATATTTGAAGAAAGAGAAAGAGAGTAAAGTGACGGAGAGGGTGAGTGGATAGTGGAAACCAGGAAAAAGAGATTGGAGATGAGGGTTTCGGGGCATAGAAGGGTGTTTATGTGCCGAGTGTGTGGATAGTGCCGAAAAAAAAGTAACTCGAAAAGCACACTGAAAAAAAAATGTTATTTATCTAAAAAAATTATTTTTGAGAGGACTTTATTATGTATTGATTCAATAATTTCTTGTCTTGAAACTCGCTTTTTTTTAATTAAGAAATTAGTCGTCAAAATTACAGAAAAATATACAAAATTTATATTTTTATGAATGTTATTTTTACATTGTAAAAACTGTCAACCTTAAAATGTAAATTTGGCAAGTGAACAAAATGTAAAATCACCATTAGAAAATTTGTACCATTTCTGTAATTTTTCCTTTTAACTTTTCTATGTAAATATATTATCTTCAAGCGATACAATAAAATTGTTCATTAAAAAAATAAAATTCTCTTCAACTTAGAATAATTTAGTTTTTATTAAAGACTATTATATTCTTGCTTTAAGAAAAGTTTTTCAGTTCAAAATACCAAAATAAAACGCGAAAAATATTTTATTTCAATCCATTCTGAAAGGTATTTAAGACTTACAATTAAAGGTATAAAAAATAGCATAAATCTACACAAAAAGAAAAATTTCTGGACGGGAGAACAAAATTCTAGACTCAAAAAAATTTTCGGGTGCCTGAAAGAAGACCGAAGTTGTGTTGGTCGAAGTAAAAATTTGTCTTGAAATTCTATTCTTGGTGGAAGTAATTTTTTCTTAATTCAAATTATCATAAATACTTGATACAATAAATTTTTATTAATATAAATTTATATATATTTATAAAAATATTAATTAAAATTTACTTCTATCTTTATATTTAATTTTTTGGAGCAAGAGAGAAATTTTCTCAAGACAAGAAAATTTACTTCTATCAAGAACTAAATTTCTTGGAGCAAGAGGCTGAATTTTCTCAAAACAAGATTTTCTTTACTTAAATAAATTTTCTTAAATCAAGATACGTATTTTTTAAAACAAGAGAATTAATTTTGTTGGAATAAGTGAAATTTCTTGTCAAAAAAAAATTTTTTTTTCGCTCAAGAAAATAATTAGGAAGAAAAATATTTTCTTGGCTCAAGTGAACCTTTTTTTCTGTATAAGCATTTTAGGTATTCTTGAAACAAGTCGGTAATATTTTGAACCAACACTACTACCTATTTTAATTGAAGAAAAGTAAATTCTTTAATAAAATATAATTATCTTATCTAAAAATAGTCGTGTCTCTCTGAATTCTCAAAACCCTTGAATAAACAATTTTTTTCCTTCACCCAAGAGTTTTAAATTCTTGAATTTCTCCAATTAACACAACTAAATATCTTGAAATTTTAAAGAGAATATTTTTCGTGAATCAAGTAGTTTTTTTCCAGTGGACCAGAAACTAGCGAAGGAAGGTTAGACATTTTCACCACAGAATAGAACCAGAAACTTAGCGTCCTTGTTTCAACCCTAAGACTTATAACTCGGTCTCTGTTGGTTCCCTCGGCTTTATCTCGACAAAACTTCTCCACGTGCAGCCCTCTTTCTGGCAATATCCGAGATCCGAGAATTCTGTAGAGATGAAACCCAACTTCTCTGGCTCTGACTGTTTCTCGCCCACTTCCCTTCACCCTTTTCCGCCTCTGGCCGACGTCGCAGCGTCCTTTGGGGATGAATCGCAGCAAAAGCCACCCTAGGGAGGGAGAAAAGAAGGGGAGTGAGGCAAAAAGGTAATGTGTTCACTTTAACGCATTAACGTCGCGTTAATTTATTTGTAGTTTGTTTATTCTGATCGTGTGAAGGCTGAGGAGTATTTCATAGTCTCATACTCGCCAAGAAGAGGAGGAAGGGTGTATTTGGATGGGACTTTGGGGTGGGAGGAAGAGGGTCGATATCTCAGGGTCGAGAAGCCTGCCTCTTTCATGTTCGGAGTTTCCAGGACTTTGTCTAGTGCTCTGTATCTGGGAGCCCGGCAGACGGTGGCCAAGAGCCATCCACTCTTGGAGGTTGTAGTCAGGAATTTAGAGGAGAAAGAGGTCGGTCGGCTGACTGGAGGGCTGGGGAACTAAGGAGCCAGAAAGCTGGTGCAAGAGTTTCTATACAGCCAGACTCTGGGCGATATTAATTTCTGGACAGTCCCTCGAGCCAGTCAGCTGCTACTGATACTTTGCTAAGAGGGTTTTTAATTTCTCCCTTTTTTATTTTTCCAGTATTATTATTATGGCTTTAGGATTGACGAAGTTTGGGGACGGCTTAATTTTGATAATAATGGTGTTATAAAAATATTTTTTGTGTCTTAAAAAATTTTTTATAATTTTAAATATAATAATTTTGTTGAAAATTAACTATTTAGAATAAGTCCAAATTTAACTTTGAATTACTTTTGAAATTAATTTATTGAAAAATTTTAAGAGATCTTTTTTGTTAAGAGTTTTATTGATTACAAAAAATACAAATCGCATTTTTTGATTTTTTGGTCAGTTGCTGACAAGACGTAAAATTACAAAGTTTAAAAATATTTTTTTCTATGTAATTTTAATGGAAAATAAAAAATTCGATGAATTTTAGCATTTCTGACTTCTATTTATTAAAAAAATTGGCCATAATTGCACACATATGGCTTGATATGATTTAATATATTAATATAAGGCCTAATATGACCGCTTTCTCAAAAGTAGTAGTGAAAATTTTCGATAGATGGCGTATAATCGCTAAATCATCTCATTGCAAGAAAGTTGAAATTTAAGTATCAAGTTCTAAAATTAAAATAATTTCAAACTTTTTAAAAAGGCTCATCCGTCATCGGCTTTTAAATTGATTTTTGTCTGATACGTAATAATATGTATTTTAAATAAAATAAAATTATAAATTTAGTCTTCCTCCACGAAAAAAACTTATAATTAGAGTATAAAAAAAATATATTTCATTTTATACACAAAATATATTTGAAACATATTTGAACTATATTCAAAATATACTTGCATATATTTCAAGTATATTTCAAATGTAAGCAAATTATATTCGGCTTACTGAACTTTTGGCCGTTTTTGGTATATGAGAAATATATTTTAAATAAAAGTAAAATATATTATTAATATATTTATTTTATATGATAAATGTAAGTTATGAAATATAATCGGAATATGAGAAATAAACTCACTGTATATTAAAAATATAAGCTGCAAAATATATTCGAATTATAATTTGTTTATATAAAAAATATACGAAAATTATATATTTGAAATATGTATTAAAATTTTAAATGTCTGAAATTTTCAGATGCACCAGAAACTGATCAGAACTAATGTTTATTTAAATGAATATGTTATCAAGTGCACGACTCATGACGCATATATTCTAACTATAATTTCCGTATATTTTTATTATACTTTTCATATAAAAAAATTATAATTCGGATATATTTTAAATATATTTTGCAGCTTGTATTTTTCATACACAGTAAGTATGTTTTTTATATGTTCCGATTATATTTCATAACTTATATTTATCATATAAAATAAATATATTAATAATATATTTTACTTTTATTTGAAATATATTTCTCATATACCAAAAACAGCCAAAAGTTCAGTAAACCGATTATAATTTGCTTATATTTGAAATATACTTGAAATATATGCAAGTATATTTTGAATATAATTCAAATATATTTTGTGTATAAAATGAAATATATTTTTTTTATATTCTAATTATAAATTTTTTTCGTGGGGGTTTCTTGTTATGTATAATGTGATATTGCCGTATATGATCAGATCAGGCCATATCAAAAAAATTTTTTCACGGGAAAGTTTGCTTAATGTAAAAAAGAAAAAAAAGACTAATTCTTTTCTCCAAATCTAAATGTCAGATATTCAATAACTGGAAATCCTTTTCAAGAGTTGTTGTCTCACTAATTACAAATGACAAATAAATTACCAATCACTCCAGATCTACGGCTGAGTTTGACTACAGCAGAGTAGTATTATCTTCACATCTCTCCCAGCCGGTCACTCAACAGTAGTATCTTGTCTTAACAGGTACGGATTGAATACCTTTTAACATTATTCCATTAAATAGGTTAAACTGAACTAATTCAAAGTAGTGGGGAAAAATAAGCTCTAAAATTAGCGATGGAGGCATCGACTGCAGACCTTGAGTTAGAATAAAACCCGAAATTACTAAAAGGTGAAACTCCAACGCCAGGATGTATAAATTCAGTGTAACTATTTAAAGATCTTTTAGTGTAGGGCCAGTTTAGATTTTATACTTGGGAGTTAAGCAGAGAGAAAGAGTATGGGTGCAAGAAGCCAAACTTTCCGGCTATTTTTTATTCTCCCCTCTATAGTTTTATTTCTGCTCCTGTACTGGCTCGTACTTCCTATGCAGCCGCGCACAACCGTTTTAAGTGGGTATAAATTGTTCCTCAATGTCGCATTCTGCAGTCTACTTTACATCCTCTATCCTCTCAGAGCTTTTTATGCTAACTTTGTTTCGAACTCAAAAATAAACAACTAAATACTTGACGAGTTTTTAGCCGTCACTATTTTTGCTTTAAACAGTCATACTTACATCTTTCTGCAATTGTAATTTCCAATCAATGTATCAATCATAAATATTGTTTCTCAAAGATGTTTTTTTATCTAACAGCTAGATCTCTTTTAATTTTTACCAATCTCAAAATTACAATCAACAAAAATTATAAAATTTTTCTGTTTAGCAAAATTGATAGAAAAATATTTTTACAAATAAATACAGCGTCATCTATTGACAATAAATTCATATTTCATCTAATTTAATAGGTGGCGCTGTAGGCTATGAGGTTGGTGCAATGAGCAGAACGTGTGTGCCCACACACGAGCTCCAGAAGCTTTATAAACTCAGTTCACACCAATAAATATATTAAATCGACTGTCTAATTAGCCATTGGTCTAACTCCTTATTTTTTGGAGGGTGAATTTTTAACATTTTAATGTAGCAAAAGTCTAATTTTAAATTATTTGAATGATCCAAATCAAAATATTATACCTCTATTAGATATTAAATTGTTTTTTAAAGTGATAATAAATTTTTAAATAATTTTTTTTTCGTACAAATAGAAGTACGAGAATTTTTTCTAAAATGGAGTTAGACAATTTGCTAATTAGAACGTCAAAATATGATATTTTGCCCAATTTTGCGATACAAAATTTGAATATTTTTCAATAAAAAATTATTTATTTTTAACAATAATATTGATTATCAATTTTATTATAAAAAAAAAAAACACAATAAAAAAAACCGACCAAGAATTTTTAAAGTTATTTTCGTAGTTAAAAAAAAAAATATTCTTAATATCACCCAAAAAAGTCGTGATCCGCTACGAATATATATTTTTCAAATATCATTACCTCGTAGAATTTCCAGAATATTTTAAAAAGATTGCAAGTTAAGTTTATAAATAAAAGCGTTTTTATCTTGAGGTACGATCTTTTATCGATGTAACTAAGTGTAGCGTTACCCTAGAAAAAAAAAAATATGACTTGATTACTTGATTAAATTTTTTTATTCTCATTTCTGAGGTACAGATTTATTTATTAATTTTCACGGTAATTATAAAAAAATAAAATAAAACCTCCCTTAGCGAGGGAATATTTCACAACACATGGAACTTATCCACCTACTCAACTCTTTTCCCTTTTGACCCCATTGAACCATACACATATCTCGATATCCATCTGCCTACACACGCATCGGCACTCAAGCATCTCGAAACGTTGACAATTCCCATTTAATTACCAGGATCGTTACACGCGTAAATTTAATCCAACATACCAATAGCGCTCTTAATTATTACAAGCCCTCGACTCTTTCCCTCCAGCTAGCTGATACGATTTTTCATTACAGATCACAACTCTATCCATCCACCAACCACCGCTAACTTTATCCGCATTTCTACTTCTATTCACGTTCCATTTGTACTCCAGAGCAAAGCGTAGCACAAGATGTCTAGTACATACTCGCACACGCATACTCCTCGGAGGTACATACATGTTCATAAGTAAAGCATAAAGCTTAAAAAGAAAACCAGTACCGCCTTTGATATTGACGTTCGCCCAAAGGGTAGCGACGGAAAGCGCGAGATGGACGTCTTATGCCTCAGTAATCTTTAGTCTAGCTTACTTTTTAGTTTTTATATTTTTTTTCTACTCCCACACTCACATGCGTGCTATACTTGCGTTTTGCGCGATAGAATAAGAAATACCAAAGTATGGAAGTAGGTTTGACTTTAGACTTTAGGTCGTATGTGGTGTGTGGATCAAAAAGCCCGTCAAAGCTTATACGCCGGCAAGTAACTCACGATAATGTCTCTAAGATCAAACGGCTGATAAAATGTTGTAAAAGTTGAGGTCTGCTTAGAAAACTTAAACATATAAATGACTCATTTAGTAGTTTGTAGTACATTTACATTTTAACAAACTATTTGAACTACTTTTGTTAAAAAAATTTTGAACTATCATTTTTTAACATTATCATACTTCAAAAATTTAACTGCAAGTAAAAAAATTATAGAAATAATTATGTTTTATGGTGTAATTACAAAATATAAATCTATATTATTAAGAGAATGAGCAAAATTTTGAGGCTAGTGTATTTATATGATAAGACGGGTTTTATGGTTAAATTTGGTATCGTTGGAAAAATCTTGGTCTGGAGTTGTGCCTTTTCATGGTTTCATATCGTTTCACCAATAGTCAATTTATGATGATAAGTATTTAGGCTGCATTCGAAAATGCTCTATCTCTACACGGTGAGAAATTTCCATTATTTTTTATTCTGCATGGATTTTAGATATTACAATGGTGCATATTACTAGTGAACCTTATTGACTCAGAATAAAATTTTACAATGGCCCATAGTAATTTCCGAAACAAATGAAATCAGACATAGTAAATGGTAGAAATTGAAATGTACCATAGTAAAATGAAATATGCAATAATTTAAATTTCCGAATGTACTATAGCAAAAAAAATAAGAAAACGTTTGTAAAAAATAATTTTAGAGTAAAAATGTTTTTAGCAATCAAAAAATATCAAACCAAACAAGATTTTTTTGTTTGCAATAATTTTAAAAATATAGTTTTTATTTTTTTTTTCATTTTTAACAATGAACGTAGGATTTATTTTGGCAGTTAATTTTATTATGAATAATTATAAACACAATATATAACTTTTAAATTATTTTTTATTATTATCAGAAGTGTCGGTTGCAGGTTAACCATTAAATGTTTGTTTTCATTTTAATTTTTCACGGTAAATTATTAAATATTTTATTATTTATGAATCTTACAAATTTTCATTAACTATTCATGTGTTGATGGATTTATAAACTAATATTTATTTAAAACTTAATGTTTATTGCAATTTTCATAACACTGTTAACCACTACTGATAGCGTCTGTAGACTTATGTTGACAAAACAAAGCAGCACGAAAAAATGAAAGAGCGCGCGTCGCGACTGACGCGCATACGTTTACTATGGGACATTTGAAAATTTCATAGTCACAATTTTAAATTTAAACCGAGTACACGTGACTAAATGTGAAACTTTTTTATAAATTTTTATTGTCGACTGAGCAACAGAAATTTTACTATGGAACTATAATGAAAAGTTTTAAGCACACTAACAGTTTTTGTTCTGTCAGTTTACGAAAATTTTTTATATATGTTTATGTAACAGATGCATGGTCAAATTTACTATGGTCCCTAGTAAATATTGATTGGTACAATATGATATTCTTAAATTTTTATGGTAATATTTTGAATTGAGTCATTAAGGTTCAGTCTTATTATGTATGCATAGTAAATTTCTACAGAAATTTCTCACCGTGTAGATACATAATTAAGAAATGACCTTGTATCTCGTAAACAGTTGACATTTTTTAAGATATAAGCTCATCCTGATGTTACACTCATCAAGACCTTTCATTTGAGTACCCACATCAATTTTTCATATATTTATATATATTGTATATATGGATTTTGTGATGTATTCACAATGAATTAGATCTTTGTGTACATAATGAAGAATTAGATCTTATTTAATGATGAATGAGATCTTATTAAATGATAAATTAGATCTTTTTGTCTGTGTGTCTGAATTTGAGCGAATTACAGCGAATCCTGGCGAATTAGATCTTTGTCTCTGTGTGTCTGTGTCTGTGTCTATAAATTCATTATTATATGAAAAATACATAAAAAATGCATGTGGGTATTTAAATAAAAGCTCTTGATGAGTGTAACATCGGGATGAGCTTATATCTTTAAAAATGTCAATAATTTAGAAAGTACAGGGCAATTTAACAAAAGTTATTATCTAATAAAGCAAAATTTTATTTATTTATAGTTCACAAGTTACGGCAGTCACATAGTGACTTTAAGGTTGCTAGTATCTAATTAAATTTGTATAATTTAGAATGATTCTACCCAAAAAAATCGACACCAATCATTGAACAGTAATTTCTGCACTCAACTTTGGTTATTTGAGCATCATGTAAAATTGATGACTAAAGTGAAGTTAGTCTAGTATGTAAGTTCTCAAAACCAATCGAAAAGATGGACCCTGATTCGTTATTAATTTACGATTAGAGCACGCACATACAACGCGCAATTTAAATTTCTAATTATTCTTAAAGTTAGTTTAAAGTACAACTAAAATTTTCTGTCTTTGCTCAAAAAAAATTTTTCTTTAAAAATACTTAACAAAAAAATTTTATAATTTAAGTATGAATGATGTATAAGATTAAAGACGAATGAAATTTGTTATACGTGACATGTGATGTATAAATTTATATTGAGGGGAGTTAGAATGTAATGTAATGTATTATAGGATGTATATTGTATACTGCGGTTGTATATGTGGTTAATAGGTATGTATAGGAACAATTGAGAACAATTGAGCAGTTTGAGGATGGTTATCTTCCGATTGTTTGACAACAACGGGAAACTCCGGAGTTGTAGAGTCAGTGGCGGCAATCCGGAGCGTTTATCGCTTATATGCTGCCGAAGGCTCCAACCTTGCGTCAAATTGGTGGTAGGTATATTGGGAAATACCTGTGTGTTTGGTATGGTATTCCGGAGAGACTACGAGACTGCCGAGGTACTGGAATAGAACCAAGACGAGGACAAGGACGAGAACGAGGACGAGAAGAGCAGTTGGATGCTGAAGCTGGGTTAAAGCCCTCGGTAAACTTTCAGTCTCCCGGGGTGTCTATGAGCTGGAACGTTTGCCGAAGGACATACCTTATAACTTCTGTTCCGTGTTCCATGTTCCATACCTGATGCAGTCTGCAGTCGGTCCAATCAAAGATCCGCCGTTGATTACACCGCGGAGAGACTGTGTTTGTAAACGACTACTTACTCCGCTTTGATCCATCTTTATGCTGTGGATAGCCTTTTAAATAATTTTTTTTATGAAAAAACAGGGGAACTTAAATATTGTAGCCTCGGTTCAACAAATTTACTGGCCCTATTATGGAATATTCTTAAAATGCAAGGATGTAAAATTTAAATTATTAATTTTTGAACTGAAATTAAGGCTGTTCTTTGATTAAAGCTCTAATCAAATTAAAAAAAGCAAAATTAAGAATTTAAATGAATAAAAATATGTTGTAGTCATACGCTGAAAAAAAATTAACTTGAATAAAGAAAAATTTTTTAAACCAAGAAAATTATTTTGAAGAGTTTAATTGTTTTGAATTAAGATAAAAAGTTCTTGATTTAAGTAAATTTAACATCAAGAATTTTTATTATCTATATAATTAAGAGAGTACGCAAAATTTTGTGGCCAGTGTATGGCATATGATAAAATGGGTTTTTATGGTTAAATTTGGTATCGTTGGAAAAGTTTTGACCTGTAGTTGTGTCTTTTCATTGTTTTATCTCATTCGCACCAATAGTCAATTTATAATGATAAGTACTTACGCTGAATTCAAAAATGCTCTATCTCTAGATATATAATTAAGAAATGACCTTGCATCCCGTAAACTATTGACATTTTTAAAGATATAAGCTCATCCTGATGTTATACTCATCAAGACCTTTCATTTGAGTACCCACATCAATTTTTTATATATTTATATATATATATATATATATATATATATATATATATATATAGCATATATATATATATATATATATATATATATATATATATATGTATATATGAAAAATATATCAAAATGCATGTGGGTACTCAAATGAAAGCTCTTGATGAGTGTAACATCGAGATGAGCTTATATTTTTGAAAATATAAATAGTTAAGAAAGTATAGTGCAATTTAACATAATTAAGAAGTGATCCTGTATCCTGAGAACTATTGACATTTTTAAAGATATAAGCTCACCTCGACATTACACTCATCAAGATCTTTCATTTGAGTATCCACATCAATTTTTCGTAAATTTATGTATATTATATATATGTATATGTGAAAAATATATTAAAATGAATGCGGGTACTCAAATAAAAGCTCTTGATGAGAGTAACATCAGGAAGAGCTTATATCTTAAAAAATAACAATAATTAAGAAATGACCTAGTATCTTGTCAGCTACTGACATTTCTGAAGATATAAGCTCACCTCGACATTGCACCAACCAAGACCTTTCATTTAGTATCCTCATCAATTTTTCATATATTTATATATTTATGTATATATGAAAAATATATTAAAATGCATGTGGGTACTCAAATGAAAGCTCTTGATGAGTATAACATCGAGATGAGCTTATATCTTTAAAAACGTCAATAGTTAAAAAAGTACAGTGCAATTTAACAAAAATCACGATTTAATAAAACAAAATTTTACTTATTTATAGTTCATAAATCACGGCAGTCACATAGTGGCTGCAAGGTTGCTAGTTATTATTATTAAAGAATTTTTATTTTTATTATTAAAAAAATTTGAGATTTTTTTTCTAAATTTCACAGATCTGTTTCCTTTCAAAATTTATATAATCACAAAAACTTAAAATTTTTCAAATGATAAGTAAGATCTTTAGAGGTTTATTTTATCAAAAATAAACAGCAGTAACCTCGATAATTTTCTCCAAATCCAGTTATCTTAATCTTTGAACTTCTGATAACTGAAAGCCCTAATAGTTATTTATATATTCTCAGGACACTTCAATGACGTTTTTATTCATCAGTAACTGGGCGGACAGGGAAGATGAGCGAGTGGTATGCGTACCGGGGTAAGTCGTTATTCTCACTGGACGTAGACCGTCAGATAGCCGGTGCGGGATAAAAAATGCGGGGCTGATGTACGCCGAGAAGGACGGGATTATCTATAGACGTATACGTCCAAGGGAAATAAAATACAAGTGAAGAAAAGAAGAAAAGACTTGAGAGAGCTTGCCTTTGCAATAGCAATAGCGGGCCGCACACATAGTGGCCACGTTGCCGTCGAGCACCTCCACCTAATGCATTCCCAGCGTTAATACTTCCATTCTATAGATATATACAGTAAATATAAAAGTTGAGGCCGACGAGCGTAAGCCGAAGAGTGGAGAGTGGAAAAGGATAAGTAAAGGACTTGCACATGCACACGTGCGAACGAGACCCGGGTCCGTGCTATGCCGAGTATATGCAGGAAGAATTTGAACTCACCGGCATATATAAATGTATATAAATATACATAGGAAGATCCTTGCGATCTCGAGATGACCCGGGCACAGAGTACAGAGTAGAGAGTACCTAGTACGTGCCAATTTTTTTTCCTGCGGCAATATCTTCTCGGCTATTTTGCCTGGACTCCGATGAGTACCTAGATCCCTATCAGTTGGCAATGTCTTTTTAAATCCTGTCTCTATTTCATCTGTATGTGTACATATGTGTGCATATGTGTGCTGTACCTTTCGCTAACGGTATCACTATCCTGATGAAATTGTTTCGCAAAATCGATTCTTGATTGCCAAAGAATAACGCCATTTTTTCACTAAGTGACCTCGAGGTCTTTGGTCGAATGTCCCGGTGATGAGTCTTGCAGATTTGTCCGTCTATTGTGTGTAAATATTTTTATATATGGTCAAATTATTAAAAATAATTATTTGAGGTGAGTTATGTCAAATGAGAAGCTGATTTTCAAAAGGGTATCTTCACAGTAAAAAATTTTTCGTCATTGTGTAAAATGTAAAAATTTTTGTGTAGAATATTACACTCTAGTGTGTAGAATTTTACATTCTCATGTGTTGATTTAACACACTAGAATGTAGAATTAACATTAGTTTGTGTAAAAACAGTCAATAACACAAAAATTTATGTTAAATTTGACGAAAATTTTTTTACTGTGTTTTCATATTTTAAAAGAGCAGTTTTTTGAACTTTTAAATATTAATTACTTCGAGAATTATAAAGATTTATAAATGAAAATCGAATTGTAGTTTCATAAAACCGATAGCACTTTATAGCTAAATTCAAAAAGTTCAATAAAAATATTTATAATTGAAGATGACCAGTTTTTTGTCTCGATTAATCAAAAACGAAAAAATACCCTTTTGCAACTCAACTCCTCAAATGATCGAGAAATAACGTTGCATTTTATGAAAGAAAAAAATTCTATTTGTGGAAATTAAAAAAAAAACTGTGAAATTTAATTTTTAATTATTAAATGAAGTTATAAATTATTAAGGACCAGTATTTCGAGGATAAAATTTTATCTATTAAAATATATCTATATAATTAATGTATACTCTCTTAAAATAAAATTATGGTTTTATATTTATTTATATAGATATACTGATAATACTAATTTTATTTTGAATTAAAAAACTGGCCCTAAGATAATAATGTTGATACTGCAAGTGTAAAATATTAAAAACAGTCTCATTTTATTTACAGAATAGTTTTTTTTATTAATTAAAAAATCACAGTACTTTTAATAAAAAAATATGTAATTTTTCTTGAATATCTAAATTTTTACTAAAATTTTCATATGACTTTTTGTAAAATAAAACAAAAACTGTGATTTCTTATAAGATTCAATGTCAAACACAAAAATTAAAAAATTTTAATTTTTTTTTTGTGATTTTACATAATTCTTAAAAAAATTACCAAAGTAGATAATTAATCATTATTTTACCGCAATTAAGCACTCTAAAACTTTTCAATTAACATTTATTTTTCCAATTAATATTCAAAAATTTTTAAATTTCTTACTCCTTCACTGATAGAAGGATTTGTTAATAGTTAAAAATATTTGTTAATATTTAACAAATCATTTATTAGGGACCACTTTCTAGTCCTAAACAAATATTTCTTAGTATTTAAAAGGATTTATTAATATTCAATAAATGATTATCAGATTTAATACAATCAAATCATTTTAAATATTAAGAAATATTTGGTTTAATACTCGGCTGTCCAATTTTGAAACACAGTAACTGCAAAATTTTTATACCTAATTTTTTTTTTAATATTGCTGCATATTTTAT
Source organism: Cotesia glomerata (assembly GCF_020080835.1). Classification (NCBI taxonomy): domain Eukaryota; kingdom Metazoa; phylum Arthropoda; class Insecta; order Hymenoptera; family Braconidae; genus Cotesia; species Cotesia glomerata. The sequence goes on along the minus strand of NC_058159.1, from coordinate 3,997,731 downwards.
AACTTTTAGACCTTAATTTTAAGTATTTTTTTTTTAATATTTATATTCAAGTATTTTGTATTCATAAATCAAATTTTTCATCAATTTGGCAGACAAACTTTTTTTTTAATAAAAAAAATTTTTTTTAATTTTTAACACAAATAAATCCTTCTCAGTGTTTGATTTCAATAAATATCAAGTAGATTTCCCACAAAAAAATCTATGATTAATCATTCTTTAATAACAAATTACTCTAAACTATAATTGAGTTCCATTGAACCGACCGCGTTAAAAACGCAACATCAAATAAAAAGAAAACAAAAAAAAAAACGAAAAGCACCCCCGAAAAAGTAAGCTGATGTTGATCGATCTGCGGGATGGATTCGGCAATTCATCAGACACTTAGAAGATGAAACTCCTGTTGGTGTTATCAAAGCACAGCTAGAGATTGAGCTTCGCTGTTATATGTTGAGAGGCTAAAAGACGAGGATGTGGGAGTAGTAGTCTCATCCCAGCTCGTAGCACTTCTACATGTTCTATATATAAAGGCACTGCGATGAGACTCTGCCGTAGTCGGTGGCGTCAGTAAAGGAAGCAAAGGAGGTGGATAAAGAGGAGCAGTAGGTGGCTAGAGGAGGACGAGGGTGTGCTGGGGTGAGAGGGTCGAGGTGGAAACACTACCAGTAGCTTTCGTTTTGAGCAGATAGACTATATATATATATATATATATATATATATATATATATATATATATATATATATATATATATATATATATATGTATATATATAAAGAGGCAAAAGCAAACGAGGAACGAGCAAAAGGAGATGAAGTAAAAGGGAGAATATCTGGCATCCCCCGTTGCGCTCACTCGTACTACTCGCACTGGACTTTACTTGGGTTTTTTTGTGAGCAGACCCAGAGTAGAGACCGAGCACGAGTAAGAGGGGCAAAAGAGACCGGGGGCTGCATTGGGGTATGGTGTTCTACTCTCTCTTTATATATATATATATATATATATATATATATATATATATATATATATATATATATATATATATATATATGTATTCTCTTTGTATATAGATAGATATACGAACACAGAGTGAGTGAAGAAGAAAATGTGTGTGTGTAGGTGTGGGTAGCACACAGTGGTGTGCCGTATATTGGACGGGATGGGAATGGAAGCCAGAGGCGCGGTGCCAGGGCCGAGGTAACTGGGACTGCCGAGACGAGGTACGAAGAGGAGAGGTGAGGAGCTCTAGTTTGGTGGTAGAGTAGTTCTAGGTTGCTGAGATCCATAGGGGTGCCCGGCAAAAGGGTAGGGGCTCACCACCGCCCAAGGCTTCCAGGTCTGTCTAATACCAGACCCCGGTCTCAGTCCTATACCCTATATGTATGTATATATTGTACTAGGTACTATTACTGTTACTGTTACTATTATACTGGGTTCCATGGACGGCACCAAGTATGAACCGTCAGCCAAGGGGACTTTGTTCACGCACAATCGATGAGATAAAGTGCCACGTACAGCACAGTCCCACCCAACTGGACACGGCTAAGAGGTTACTGATATTACGCACTGACGACAAACTTTTTTTATAAATTTATTTGTTGGAGTTGGTCTTGGGTAGATATTTTGATTTTGGAAAAATTTTTTTAATTTTAGTGAATAGTATAGAAGGATTTCTTAATATTTAAACAATATTTCTTAGTATTTAAGAAATATAAATACTCAGAAATATTTCTTAAATACAAAGAAATATTTTTTAAATCCTAAGAAATGATGTTTAAGAAATGATTTCTTAAATACAAAGAAATCTTCTCAAATGCTAAGAAATCCTTCTATCAGTATAAATTTTGTGAAAAATTTTTTTTATTTATTAATAGGATTTTAATTTAATTTTAAGGAATTTTTCTACGGATAAATACCTTAATTAAACTTAAAAATGTTTTAATTTAATTAATTTTATGGAAATAATTTTTTAATCACTAAATCACTCGATTCTGTTTAATTTTTATAATAATTCACCTTTAATTTTTGATTTAAAAATATTAATCGTCTTATTTTTCGTAATTTTTTTCATTTATTCTTAAAAAATGAAGGGCTTTTGTTTCGAATAACATATCATTAATTTTCCATCAAATTATTTTACTTTTTTTTACTTCTGAATTTTTTTGAAATTTGAATTAGGGAAATAAATCATCTCTATTTTTTTGATTAATGATTTTCGACAAAATTGATAGTTTTTGTGTTAGGATAGAGAAATTTAGATACTTAATCAATATCAATATTATTCTCAGCAGTTGACCATTGACATGAAACCTCTAATACCTGTAAGGACTAATTGTAGTCGATTTTTAATCAGATAAACAAAAATCGGCTTTTCTAGAAATTTAAGAGTTTGCTTGAAAGAAAATCCGGGTCTAAAAGACGAACTAATTCCAATTTTTTTAAAATAAAACTCAGGTCCAAATCCGCTTGCCCTATTTCATTCAATATTTTTTCTTGAAAATTTTCGTATTGATTTTTTTTCCAAGCATGAGTAAAATTTATTCTAAAAAATTAAATTTTATCGACAATTTCTGTTAATTTTCTCTCACTATTTTTTGAATGTCAAAATTATAAGCCAGAAAAATGTCCTTTAAACCGCGAAAATAATAGAGTCAATAATTGGCGGCCTGGTGATACTTTAACGAGCAATTGACTTCAATTTTCTGGTTTCGCGTCTCTAATTTCTCGTAATATGCGTCTATTAAACTTTTTTTTTCAGCACACTCGGTAGTTATGAATAAAAAGAAAAATAAAAATACAAACAGGGGGTTTGGAGCTCGGGTGAGTAAGGTATTTATATTTCTTATCTTTGTCAATGTAGTGGCTGAGCTCCTTGATCAGAAGAAGCCAGTGTCAGTGCGGAGCACTGTGTAAAGGAGAATAGAGCGGAGTTGAGTGTGAGAGTGTGTGTCTTGTTTAAACGACAAAGAAAAAAGTTTACTTTCGAGGTAAAAGATCGTACTTACTTAACTGCTTCTGCTAATTTCCCTCTTATCTTACGCATCAAAGCAAACTGTTGCTCACCTACTTGAGAGTGTACACTGTACACTACATTATACATACACATATATAAAGAGAAGAAGCAGAAGCAGAAGCAATAGTTACTGAACCCTGTTTAACAGAGGATTCATCAGTTTGAAATATATTCTATTACGCTCCCCCAGCTTATTCGCTACAGACTTTTAAAGTTAAACTATATAGATATAGATATATATATATATATATATATATATATATATACATATATATACATATATATTTAAAGTGGTGGGAAACGATCAGTCACACGTCCCTCGCTCATTTACACTCGATACTTAAACTCACTCACACACATTCTACATTCGCATATTTATATATCTTTCGGATTCCTCAATCATTCTTATTCCCCATACACGTACACTCTATATCGGCTCATTCTTATTTCAATGGCAATTGAGTTTAAACGCTGCTAAATGTTTCCTACACCACAAAGATCCTATCAATTCAAGTACGTGTTACCCTTGATTTAGGTTTTTGTTATTTGAATCACTTTTTAATGCTTTATTTTTTAGTATAAATTTTGTCAATTTGTAAGGATTAAAATTGATTTTTGGAGTCAAAACTTTTATAAACTTACATTTTATAAACTTACAATTTATAAACTTACAATTTTATAAACTTACAATTTATAAATTTACTATACTGCTTTAGCATTAAAATGAAATAATAAATAAATAAATTTTTATTTTTTATTGACTCTTAATCTTTAATTTCATTGACCACAGGAGAAATTTTTAAAAACCCAATATTGTTAGGAAAAAATAAAGAAGTTGTTTTTTTAATTGTAGAATAAAAATTCTTTACTCTAAAATGAATTTTTATAATTCTTACGATTTAAACTCTCTATAAATTATAAAAATATAAAATTGTAAAAAAAAATTAGGAAAACGATTGACCCTAAAGGCCATCCCTGCAACTTCCCGCTCATTTCATACTTAAGCGCACAAACTTACACTTATTACGTTTTTGAGCTCTTCGAGCTCAAAAATATAATTTTCGTATCATTTTGAGCTCTCCGAGCTCAAAAATCTGCTAGACGTTGAATAAAACACTATTTTTCAAATTTTTAAACCGCAATAACTTTTGAATTAATGAACCGATTTTTTCGTGGTTGGTGGCATTTAACGCAGTTTTTAAAGCCTCATGAAGAACTTTTAAGTTTAAATGGATCGAACAAGGAATTTCAAAGTAATTCCCAAAAAACGATTTTTTCGATTTTTTTCGTTAACTATAACTCACGAACGAATTAACCGATTTCGACCGGGCTAGCGGCAATCGACGTGTTTTTTTAATGTTAAGAGCTGATTAGTTTTTAGAATTGATCGGTCAAGCCGTATAAAAGTTATTCCAAAAGAACCACATTTCAAAAAATTTTTTTTTGCAGTTTTTTTGAGATTTCTCAAAATCTACTGGTTCGAATTGATCCAAATTAGGCTCAAAATCTAAGTTTAGTCAAGCCCTTTCGAATGGTGCCAACCGCGATAAAATCGGTCAAGCCGTTCAAAAATTATGAGAGGTTTACATACGGCCGTACACACACACACACACATACAGACATACGGACATCATCGCGGAAATATTCGGGGAGGCTTCCTAGGACCTCAAAACGTCAACATCCGTTGAAAACTCGATTTTCGAAAAACGGGGTGAAACCAATAACTTCCCGATTTTTGAAAATTTTCAATTTTCTTAACGGGAAGTTAAAAATCTTTAATTTGAGAAAAATTTTATTCAAACTTTCGCCAACGCCATAAAATTTTGTAAACTATTTTGACTCGCAAAAGATTAATAGTTTTATTCTATCATATTATAAGCTTAATATTTAAAAAAATTATTTAGGTTGACATTTTACTACTCTAAAAAATAAAAAAAAAATTATTAAACCAAGAAAATCATTTTGGAGAGCTTCATCGTCTTGATATAAGTAAATTTTACATTAGTCAAGTCAATTAAACTTTTCAAAATGATTTTCTTAGTTCAAAAAAAAATTTTTTGAGTCATTTAAAAATTTTTTTTCATTGTAAAAAATCCACCTTTATATTCTAAAATTTTATTTTCCAAAAATAATCTTCAAACTTGAGAAAGAAGTACACAGTAAAAAATTTTGCGTCATTGCGTCAAAAAACAGTTTAAAAATTTTTATGTTAAATATTTAACACTTTTATGTGTAAATTTAACATTTATTCTGTTAAATCAATACACAAAAGTGTTAAATATTTAACATGAAAATTTTTAACACAAAATTTTTTGACGCCATGACACAAAATTTTTTACTGTGTAATTAATTGTTTATATCTTACATTGATAATTCACCACAAAGATTTTTCTTCTCAATTTTCTTTCAATACTCAAAAAGAAATCCCCCAAAAATTAACCACTTAACCCATACTCAATTTTTTGAAGATTTTTAAACTACGAAAATTATCTTTGTTACCTTAACTTTATAAAACCCCTCTTACAGCCTCCCTCGCAGTTACCATCTCCATTGAGGAAAGAACCAATTCCAGAAATTTCAAGCCCCTATGAGTGTAAACGTATTTCAAAGCGATTTCACCGTCATTGTGTTAAAAGGTCCCAGAAAAAAAATTCTCCTTAACAAGCTCGTAAAAATCTTTTACAATACTTATTTTTAAAATGATATTTTATATAAAATCTTCCAACACACTCACGAATACTTAGAAGTTTATATTAGTTGATGACCCAATCACCTCGATACTCTGAAGTGAAAAAAGATAAACAAAAATCCGGGTAAGGTAAAAGCCCCAATAGATGATCACGTACCAGTATATGATCACTCCATGTATTTGTATATCTATATTCACAAATATAGGTATACAAATACATGGAGTGATCATATACTAGTACATGATCATATATTGGGGCTTTTACCTTATATTTAGTTGTTAAAAGGAACAAACCGAGGGTTTGAGAATCTTAATAAAAAACGGTGCGTCCATTTGTTTCCATTTACCCTTCGCCTGTTCCAACTTGAATTACATAAAGTGAACCCCATTCGTGTCCATGTCTGATGTGAGTGAGTGAGTGGCTGGCTGTGCATATGTAGATAATGTGTGGGAGAGTGCATATAGGTGTGCAGATGAAGTCAAAGCAAAGCGAGCTGGAGGTGGTGGTGGAGGAAGAGGAAGAGGGTATTGTATGCAGGTCAGGCTGAAGTAAAGCCAGATTGCCGTATCGGACAGCAGCTCTCAGTGGTTCCCTCACATTTTCAAGAATGTCAGTGGTCGCCTTGTAATTTACAGCCATGCAACACACGTTACTTACTCCTCTGCTGGCTCTAAGGCCAGGCGAGGCTCTAACCAACCGACTACAATACACATATGTACATATACATATATCAGTGAACAAGAGGAATAGTCACCGACATATACTAATATACCGACTGTATAATACAACGTCCAAGGAAGAAAAAGACAGAGACAGAAGCCGACGAAGACTGAGACGAGCCAAGTTTTCCCGTACCGATTAGATATAATACATACAAACTCTTCTCTCGTTCTCTTATCATACACCCACTCTATCTATGTATGTTCATTTATACATACTACTGTTTATGTACGATATATATGATTCTCTGAAGACTCCAGACAAGGGAATAGTAATGATTATCATAATGTAACGCATTGTACTTTTAATAGTGGGGGTAAGCTCAGCCCTATTTGGATCTAGGTGATGACAAATATTTAATTCTTTGTTAACTTAGTGTAAGATTTGATTTAAGGGGAAGTTTTTTTTATTGATTTAAAAATTAGATTTGTTTTTATTTTTTGGTAATTTAAAAAAATTTTCCTAGAAATATTTTATGTAATAAGGATTGATTCTGTAAATTCACTGGAAATTTCAAGTATTTTTTTAAATTATACAGCTCTTTTTTTGTGAATTTTTTTTTAAATTTCAGTATTTAATTGTAGAGCAAAATGTATAAAAATTGAAATAATTTAAACTAAAAGTGTGAAAATATAAAATAATGTAAAATTGAGAATATTTTTTTAAAAATAGCGTCGTAGTTTTTAAATAGGTAAAAATTAATGATTTATTAAAATTTTTTTAAAATTAAATCACAGAAAAAAATCTAAAAAATTTTGTAATTCATTTCAATATTCTCTTATATCATGAAAAATATAATAATTCAAATAATTTGATTTGATCATATAAAAAACTTATATTATTTTCTTGATAATAATTAAATACATAGAAAAAAAATGTTCTTGAATCAAGTATATAATTTTGAAGAACTTAATATTCTTGATTTGAGTAAAAAATTTCTTGATTTAAGGAAATTTTACTTGATTCAAGAATTTTTCGTCTTGATTCAAGACAATAACCCTCTTCAAAATTATATTCTTGGTTCAAGAATTTTTTTCTTGAATCAAGTTAATTTTTTTTTCAGTGTAAAAAAACATCATGATCGATACCAAAAAATCACAGGTAGTTGGAATTAATAAATGACAAATTAAACAATCATGTTATTGTTATTATTGCGACGTTTCGACTCTTTATTCACTGATAGAAGGATTCGTTTATAGTTAAAAATATTTGTTAATATTTAACAAATCATTTATTAGAGACCACTTTTTAGTCCTTAATAAATATTTCTTAGTATTTAAAAAGATTTATTAATATTTAATAAATGAATATCAGATTTATTAAATACAAACAAATTATTTTAAATACTAAGAAATATTTGTTTAATACTAAAAAATGATCTCTAATAAATGATTTGTTGAATATTAACAAATATTTTTAACTATAAACAAATCCTTCTATCAGTGTTGAGTCTTTATCAGGCTCTGAAAAATACATACATAAATTTATAAATACAATCCATTATGATCTATAAATTAAAATATAATTTTACTGATTAGAAATCAAAACAAAAAATTTAAAAAACTTCTAACTATTTTCTGAATGTATAATTTATTCTTTTATGAAACTCTAGCTGTCAGCTGTCAATTTTAAAAATTATTATAATAAAAAATGCTTCTAAAATATTTCACTTTTAATTTTTATCAAGTTAGCCGAAATTTTTAATTTTTTGATTATTTTTAATTTATTAAATTAGAACTAAAAAATAGCACTTATAATTTTTGAAGTTTTTTACAAATGAAATTTTTTTTTTATTTTTTTGTAATAATTCTTTAATAAAAGAAAATTGTTAAAATTTTTAGATGTCGGCTATCTTAATTTTCATAGTGTCATATTCTTTTAAATTTCTACAATCTAAAAAAAGAAAAACTTAATTTTCCGTCTTTAAAATATTTATCTTAAAAAAATAACATTTTTTCCAATTTTAAAAAATTTCAACTAAAATAAAAATCAAACAAACTAAAAAAACAAACTAAAAAAAAAATATTTCTCAATTTGAATGCCCGTGACCGTTTCTGCGTCGAATAGAAGATAAAGAGCCTTACTCACGAAATATAAGATAGCCCCGGAATATATAACATGAAATAAAGAGTAGCATAGAGGCAGAAGTAAACTTGGACTTGGAAGCCCCTTTACTCATGAGGATGAGTGTTAGGCGCCCCTGTCCCCTTTTGCTATCCGGTGCACCCTAGATCTCTACCACGTGCCTCACCGCCCCAGTATAGCCTCATAGCCCCATCCCATCCGAACAGAGAGAGTCGTACCTCGTTCTCCGTCTCCTATCCCGCTGTGCCGAGTAGAGCCTCAACACTCTACTCACTACTCACTACTCACAACTCAACTCGAGGCTCTCTTTCTCTCTTTCTCTCTCTTGGCATCCTCTACTACACTCAACTAAACTCTGACGGTGACAGACCCTACCTTACCGCCGACTACGTCGTGGATCCATCGGGCGAGAGGGCAAGAGCGAGCGGGTCAGTGGGGGCGGAGAGGGCCAAGGGGGGCTCTGCACCCCTGGTCCGTAGTCTCTTGCGCGCGGCGAGCGGCGGAAGGGCGAGCGACCGAACCAAGCGAAGGTGGGGGTCGCCGTCGCGTCGCCAGCCGTTAGTTCGCCGTGTGCGCTCCTCACGTGAACATCGCTGTTCTTTCGCGCTAAGAAAATATTTAATAATATTATTCTTTCCGGATGTTTATTGTTCGCTCTAAATTATTAAATTTTTTTTAATAATAAAAAACAATTAATAAAAATAATAAAATACTCAAGGACAATTTTTTAAATTTTAAGTGAACTTTTTAATACTCACAAATATTTTTTCTAATGACATTTTTTATATAAAAAAAATAAGTGTAAGTTTTAAGTTTTGTTTGTTGGTTTTTAATTTTATTTATCAAAAAAAAAATTAAAATTAAACATTTATTTATTAATTAATTAATAATTTTTTAAAAAATAAGTTTGTGATAAGTTATTTTATTACACAGACGAACTTGACAGAGTGGAATCGACGTGTGACATCACCCCGGCTCATGTTATCACAGCAGTGCCAGTTTCAGCCTCAGCTTCAAGACCCATACCATCATCAGCATCACTAGAGCCGATTTTTTAAAATAAATATTTAAGTTTTTCCCACTTGGAATATAAATAATAATAACGTGGGCCGTTTTTGTGGACAGTGTTTTAATTTGTACGTATTGGAATTTTGAGTTTGGAGTTAGAAATTAATTAAAAAAAAAAAAGAGAGAATATTTAATGAAAAATAATTAAATTGCAGAACCGGAAGGATTATCGGAATAGAAAGAAGAAAGAAAAATTCATGAGAAGAACTTTGGACTCGAGCACGTTCGAGCATTTATCGGGTTCGTCATGTTTATGATAATGTTGATGCACTAATATAACAACGCAAACGCGGTTTGTTGCTAAAATAGTTGGAGATAGAATAAAAGTAAAGTTTGATTTTTAAGTTTGAAAAAAAGTAAATCTAAACAGAAGTTTGTTAACTGGATTTTTTGTTGGACTGTCAGGTCTGCTGGTGTCGGTTGGAGGGAGCGGAGAGAGAGGAGTTTAAGTTGGAGAAGGAGCAGGAGCCGATTTTTTACAAAGGGGCCAGGCCTGAATATGTCAGCGAAGCGAAAGGCCACTGCCATCATGCAGCACCACAAGGTGAGTCGACGAGTTTTATTCTTTTTCTTTGTCTTACTTTGCTGGGTCTCTTTCTTACACACATGCTTCAATAACGCTTTTTGCGGATTGTATTGAGATTGTCGAGGAGTTATATTGTATATCGGGGTTTCTGCACCTAACCGGCCACGTGATTCCCACTCCGGTCTTATCGGTGCTAAGTACGGAGAACTCGGTTTTATTTGGATTTTTATTTAGTTTTTAGTTGTGATACCGAGTTTCATATTGCCTTTAATTGTTTTAATTATTTGATAGGTTCAAGGTATTATTTATCAGAAAATTTTGTGTGCTGCAGGTTTTACACGTGTAATTATTGAAGGCTTTTTTAGGGATTTTAATTATTACTGAAAATTTGAGAATTTTTTTTATTGCGGAAAATTAAGTTAAATTTTTTTTGTTTATTTGCAAACACTTGAATTTTGATAATAATTAATTTAGCAGATATTTAATAATTTTAAGAATTTTATAACAAATAAAATATAGCAAAAAAAAGTAAAAAAAAAATTGACTTGTAGAAATTTTAAAAAATTAAAAATGCAATTTTTTTTAAATAATTTATTTGTTAAAAAAAAAATAAAAAATTGTGAAGCGACTGCTAACTTTAATGTCATGAATTTTGGAGTAATTTTAAAGTTTATAATTGTATACAAAACTTTAAAAAAATTTCAAGTCCATTTTTTCAAATTATTTTTTTAATGATTTAATTTTTTTTTGCTTTGAGAATTTATTACAATTATTAAATTTATTTTTTAATAAAAAAATATTTAAAAATTTTAAGTCCATTTTTTTCAAAGTATTTTTTTGATTTAATTTTTTTTTTTTTTAAGAATTTTTTACAATTATTAAATTTATTATTTAATAAAAAAAGATTGTATAAAAAATATTAAAAAATTTTAAGTCCATTTTCTCAAAGTATTTTTTTAATGATTTAATTTTTTTTTTATTTTGAGAATTTTTTACAATTATTAAATTTATTTTTTAATAAAAAAAATATTACTAATTTTGCATTAATAAATTTTTTAATAAAATAGCTTATAAAAATAAATTATGAATGTAATAAAAATTAGTAATTTTTAAAAATATTAGATATAATTTTTTTTCCGATATTAATTGTTAAAAAATAAAAACTAATATGAAAAAAATTTTGAATTGATTGATAAAAATTTCCTAGTATTTTTAATATTAAAAAAAAATGTTAAATAAACACCAACGAAAAATATTTAAAAAAATAGTACAGAGAACAGTGTTGCATTAACGTGCCGCTAATTGACCGCGAGATCTTGCGTAAATCGCATCAATACTCGTCCTGAAAAAGTACATGCATGCAGATAATAAAAATAAAAAAGTTACAGCATACGTTATGTGTTATTGCTAATTTATCGGGTATTAATTTGTAAAAAATAATGAAAAAAAGTGATCTACTTTAGTTGGCTCTGAATTCCGGTGAGATATTCACACAGCGATTATTCCGCGATCACGTGCTGCGGCATTGTGTTTTATTTAGATTTTTTATCCTCTTTTTTCCGGGTCGGTTTTATTAATCGTTCGCTATCCAATACATCGAGTTAACAGAACATAAAACAAGGTGAAAAAATTTGTAATGTTTTATTTAATATATTTTATCACGGACGAGTCGGTTTTAAGTACCCTCGTTAATTTAATTAAGTAGTCATACCCGTAAATCATCACTATTTATTTTTTGTTAATTGGATGTCTGCACTCTGTTATTATGATTGTTGCTTCAATTTAATAAAAGTTTTAGCAAACAGATTTATACGTTATTATTGTTTGATAAAACGAGAGGTGTAAAGACTCTATGATAATTATTGTTATTTCCAAAGTGAATTATTATCTTACAAGTTTATCAAAAGAAATAACCGGTATGCGTAATATGTATTTATTTATTATTTAATAGTAGTAAGAGGAAATTTAATGCTCATTTTTATTACAACAAGAAGATATTTCAATTTTTTTTCTCATTTTTATATAAATAAATATCAAATATTTATATTTTAAATCCTTTAGGTAAATCTTTAATATAAGAATGTTTTTTTTTTATTTATTTTACTCTAAAAAATTACAACAAAAATCATAAACAGGAATATTTTAACAGTTATTGTTTAAGTAATTAATTTTTATAACTTTAAAAAAAAATATTTAAGTAAAAAATGTTCTAATAGAGAAAAACTCTTACAAATTTTTAATTAATCAAAAATTTATAATAGTTTTAAATATAATTTTACTCCAAAATATTTTTCCATATCAAGAAAATTTCAACTTTCTCAAAAAATAATTAATCTTTATAAAATGAAATCAAAACGATAAATTTAATAAAAAATTATCAACAACAAAAAACCAATCAATTTTTTAACTTGATCCAAAAACAAAGTAATATTTTTCAAATAAAATCAAGCATTTAAAATTTTTTAATTAATCTTTAAGGAAGTTCGAGCGAATCTAATGTAAAAAATAATTTCCAACTTTGACCTTTGAAATTAAGTATACGTATCAATAAATACGTCATTTATCTAATCCCAAAATTTTAAAAAGATTAACCGTTTAGTTACTTGAATATTAAATTTTAAAAATCATTTTATTAAATCATTAAAATCATAAATTATTAAATTGTTTAAATTATTTTAAATTTAAATAAAGAATTTTGACGAATAATAATTATCAAATTAATAAATAAATAATTATCAAATAATAATAAATAAATAATTATCAAATTTTCAACTAACCAATAATTTATAATTGTTTCAATTTCAATTAAAAAAAAAAATTTTTTTTTTAAAGTTACCAGCAGTCAAATTTAAACTTTTCCCAAAAAAAAATAAATCTTTGTAAACTAATATAAAATAAAACCGATAAATTCGGTATCACCGTGTACAAACATTTAATTAGCGTGACACACCGAACCCTGAACGATATTTGACTAGAACAAAAAGAGAGTGAAATTAGCAAGATAACAAATGGTAAATTAGTAGTCCTCAGGTGACGATATAATCAGGATAGGAGTCACAGTACGGCGGTTTAAAGCGATTTAATCGTTTGATTCTTCAATCGCACCGCAAAAATTACGTTAGACTTGAGGTAGGTTCGGGACACGCTCGTCCGTCTCTGTCAGCGGATTCGCATCCACTCTCATTCTATTCTCTCTCTCTCTTTGTTTCTCTTTTTCAGCTGGGGTCTTTTCTGATTCGCCCTCTGCTCGCCTACTTCGTTACTCGCGAGTTTCTCACTCTCTCGCTCTAGTGGGGTATTATATCCGCGAGCTCGCGTCTCACTGGTGTACACTCTTTGGCGGTCCAACAGGTTATATTTTTCCAGTCGTCCCCTCATTCCTCTTTCCTCTCTCATTTCAGCGAGCTTGTCTCTTTCTACCACCCGTCTCTCTTTTAATCCTCTCTTTGCCCTCGTTTCCTCTATTCCTCTCTGTTCCTCTGTTCCTCTTCCAACTTTATCTCCTTTTTCAAACTATTTTTACTCGCTCTGTCTCTTTGTTTTTTTATTTTTTATTTTTATTTCACCGCGAGGAGTCGGAGCCTGCCGGTTAGGTGGATTTAAACTTTTTACGTGTGCGCCAAGTGGATAATAGGATCGTCGCGACTCCAGTCTCTCCTCCTTTTCCTTACAATAATACATACCGACTTGTACAGTACGTACTTACCTCCTCACCCTGCTCCTCTCTTCTTCACTTCTCTCGATCTAAGACCAAGAGCGTCTCGTCGTAACCGAGCTATCTAAGGTGGACCATAGAAAACGCCGCTGTGACCTCTTTGAAGCCTTATATATATATATGTATATAAATACATAAACTTTGCAGCGTGTGTGTCCACCACTATCTCACGGTTATCCCGTACCGAGTAGACACACAATAAAATACGAGCACTCATGATCATGATCATTCCAACTAAAGTTGCGTGTGGTTGTAACTCGTCTCCATTTTCCCAATGACCACTTGCTTTTTATTATTAATACATACACTGTACTTCTCTGTACTCTGTACTGCGTTGTACAATCCTTCACTTTATGTTTTATATCCTACTTGTCTAAATTGCCTTGCTTTTTATTCGGGATTATACTTTTAATTCTCTATTTCATTATTGAAAAGAAATTTTACTAAAATTTTTTTTATAAAAAATAATCTATAAGGTAAAAGCCCCGATATATGATCATGTACCAGTATATGATCACTCCATGTATTTGTATATCTATACTCACAAATATAGGTATACAAATACATGGAGTGATAATATACTGGTACATGATCATATATTGGGGCTTTTACCTTATTATTAAGAAAATAAGCAAAATTTTGTGGTCAGTGTATTTGATAAAATGGGTTTTTATGGTTAAATTTGGTATCGTTGGAAAAGTCTTGATCTGGAGTTGTGTCTTTTCATGATTTCATATCATTCTCACCAATAGTCAATTTATGATGATAAGTATTTAGGCTGCATTCGAAAATGCTCTATCTCTAGATACATAATTAAGAAATGACCTCGTATCTTGTGAACTATTGACATTTTTAGAGGTATAAGCTCATCCCGATGTTACACTCATCAAGACCTTTCATTTGAGTACCCACATCAATTTTTCATATATTTATATATATATATATATATATGTATATATGAAAAATATATCAAAATGCATGTGGGTACTCAAATAAAAGCTCTTGATTGAATTGCATTATTGTAATTTTTTTGGACAAAATGTTAAAGATAGAGAAAAATAATAAAAAACTTTTTTTTATAGGAAATTTAATTTTCCACAAAAAAATCCTGATCAATTTTTTTTATATCTCTGATCCTAAAAAAATTAAAAAATTTTATTTTAACTTCTTTAATTGATTTATTGAAAATTTTATTATTATTATTATACAATCAGTAAAAAAAAATTCAAATTTTCATCAATTAATATTAAAAATTAAAATTAAAAAAATTATCAACAAAATGACCAATCAACATTTCCCTCAACGATTTATTTTTATCTAATTAATTAACAATTAAATCCACTGGGTTGTAAAAAAATTAAAACCTAACTCGAACCAACCTCCCAGGTGTAAACATTTACTTCCCTCAAGCTATTTTAACGAGTAAAAATACCTAATGATAATGATGAAAAAAAAAAGAGTGAAAAATAAAACAAACGGCAGACATGTGCCGGGAATCGAGTGTCGAGTTTAAAAATAAAAAAAAAAGCACCAAGGGATCGGATCGCTATGGATTTTCCATAAGACGAGAGACACGTTTGCCCGATAGTGTGCCGAGTTGAGAATATAAGGGTGTGCCAGGTCCATTTGTACGTATAAAAGTATATATGGGGGTGGTAACCCTCATTTTCTACACTCTGCAGTCACACACACACACACCTACACACACACACCTACACACACACACCTACACACACACACCTACACACACACATAAAATAATACTTCTAGTATAGTAATAGTAATAGTCACAGTAATAGTAACAGTAACAGTAACAGTAACAGTAGAAGAGACGAAGGGTGTAGGGTGCAGGGTGCAGAACAAACTAGTGCCCCTCACGCTCTCATTTCCAAGCTAGGACAGCCGCCAGGCTTACACCCGCTCACATACATACATATATGTGTGTATACAGAGCACACGGCATTTTGCGCTCGCGTGTTATCCCATCGACCAACCCCCAACCCAACTACTCCGTGCATCCCCTTTCAAAGCAGCACAAAGGCCGCAAAAGTTTGTTTTTTTTTTCTTTTATTTAAAATTTTTTGTGAGTTTTTTTTTTTTATTTTGTTTTCATTTCTTCAACTTTTTTTTTTGACAATTGCAATTACACTGAAAAAAATGAACCAATTTTCGTCTCGGTGAAACGACGACAGTTTCAACAATGAAAAATCGTGTACCGTAGACTGAAGTACTGGACGGTTCGGTTTTTTTGTCATTTTACTTTGCCGAGAGATTAAAAACAATTGCGTAGGCTTTGAGATAGAATATCTAGCGGGAGGAAATTAAATTTTTTAACTAATAATAATAATAATAATAATAATAATAATAATAATAATAATAATAAATAATAATTTTTATTGATTGAAAACAATATCATTTTTTATTGAATGATCTTTTTGGTTTAAATTTATTTTTCATTGCAATTTTAATAAATTTTTTATTATTGTAAAATATATAAACCTAAGTTTCAATAACTTAAATATTTATTTTTAATTGTAAACTCTAAAAGTTTTTCTTTCAAATTTTTACTTCAAAATTTTTATGTAAAATTTATTTTTTAGAATTTTGATTTCACATTTTTACATATAAATTTTTGACTCCTTTTAATTTCTTTGAAATTTTTATTTTAAAATTATGCTTTAAAATTTTTTTGGTTCTGAATCTCTTTTCACATTTTTATGATAATAATAATAAGTAATTTTGGCTTTCAATTGAATTTACTTGCCAAGTAAACTTTTTTTTAAATGAAATTTAGTTGTTTTTTTTAACTGAAAAAATTCGAGGTTTGGTCATTTTTATTGACTAAAAACAATATTATTTTTTATTGAATGATCTTTTTGGTTTTGAATATTTTTTCACATTTATAATAATAATAGTAGTAGTAGTAATAATAATAATAATAATAATAATAATAATAATAATAATAATAATAATAATAATAATCTAAGATTATTGTTGTTGTTGTTGTTGTTGTTGTTGTTGTTGTTATTGTTATTGTTGTTATTATTGTTTTTTCATATTTTTATTATTATTATTGTTGTTGTTGTTGTTGTTGTTGTTGTTGTTGTTGTTGTTGTTGTTGTTGTTGTTGTTATTATTATTATTGTTTTGTCATATTTTTATTATTATTATTATTATTATGTGATCATTTGTAAAGTGCGTATATGTGCCGGTTGGACAACTCAGCACGAAGTAGAAGAAGGCTTATCGACGCCGGTCGACAACCGTGAGCACACGGTCCTCATACCCATACTCATACTCACTGACATCCTCACATGTGAACATACATGACCCTATCCGTAAACACACACATGGACGTTGACGTACAATCGAGTGGAGTACGAATCGCACTCAGTAGGCGTGTGTTGATAGCATAGCAGCTAGCTGATGTTTGTTGCTGGCAGCTTGGTCCCCTCGCAACGTGAACCTTCTCCTGCTAAAATGTATGTTATGTACAGTATGTACAGTGCAGACTCTGCTGCGTTTGTCTGTTTCTGTCTCTGTCTCTCGAGCTGGTGATTCAGGGAGCCATCCGTGTCAAGGTACACCGCATCGGTGTCCACATGCGAAGTTGTCTTTTTTTATGACCACGGTGCACTCGCTAATCCTGGAATTTAAATCAATTCGCTGTCTCGGGCTAATTTTTACTGCTAATTGGTAATTTATTAGCTTGATAACAATTTTAGAAAAAAATAATCTAAAATCTTTTTGGAGTAAATAAAGTTGAAATTAGTCAAATTCTGTTATGTAATGGTTTTTTCAACCTAAAAAATTCAATAGCTCTGTAGACTAATCAATACTTACACTGATAAAAAAAGTTCACCAAAATTTTATCAAAAATAAAAGAATTATTTTAAAAATAAATCAAATAATTTAAAAGTATTTAAAACTTTTTTGATTACATACACTGTTAAAAAAAAAAAAAAACAAGAATAAAATAAAGCTATTAAACTGTTAAATAACCAAATATGTGCAAATAATAATCATCGCGTCACTGCCAACTAAATTAGAATTGCACATACGAAAATTTGATTAAATAAATCTAAATATTAATAAGATTTCTCCCTCACCAAAACTGAAGGAAGCCTTTATTCTATTCTACTCGATTCGCAAAATAGCCGATTAAAATGTTAGAACGTTAAAATCTGACAGTGGGGTGAGAGCTGTCTCATTAGCAATTCCTGCGCTCCCATTACATCTCCATCTCTTGAATTACCTCACCTTATATAATCTCAAACCCGTCTCTGAGCAATACTTTTATCGCAATAGTGATAGAATTTTCAGGTGAATCGAATTACCCGGCAATCTCCTCTCCCAAATCAACTCAATAGGAGATTCTATCCCGGACCTAGGACTACCTCTGCTCAGAAGTATCTCGTGTGAGCATCGAGATTCAGAATCAAATTTAATTCACCCCTCGCTCATCACGCATTCGGGTTAATTCGACGTGACACGGGGAGTAATTTATGGTGTAAGAAATAAGGGAAAGGATAACGATAAGAAATTAATGTGTGAATATGGGAAGAATGAACCGTCAATCCGCTCCTACACATACGGATAATATATAGCATATAGTATAATAAGGTGTAATCAAATTTTGATATCCAGCTCTGGCTCAACATAATATCTGCTCCTTTATTGGTAGCTACTATCCGTCCTATGAATTAGTTGAGCTGTCATATATTATATACCTTGTGAAGGTGTTAGTATGCAGCATGTAGTGAGCAAAGTTGGCTACCTGTGCTTCACTGACTAGACGGCTAAGAGTATGGATATATATTACATGATAGTAAGCAGGGGGGGGAGGGAGGGAAGCAAGCGAGAATAGTGAATTATGCTCCCTCCGAAATTGAGGATGGTCGGGAATTGAGACCGGATGCCACGCTCGCTAGCTGGGTAATTATTCGAGACCGTGAAACTTAATTACGGAGGCTCCTTTACGGCTGTAGTTGGCAGCTCAACTACTTTGTATTATATTAAATACGTGTATGTATGGATATAAGATCGCGAGTCGCGAGGTCACTCCCACCGAATAGAAGCTATAAAAGTTTTACGTACTTTGTGTTGTGTTACATTGTAGTTGAAAAAATTTTTGATTATTTAAATTTTATTATTATATAATTTTAATATTTAAAAGGATCAAAAATACAAAAAAAAAAATGATAAGAACCTTTTTTATGAACAATTTAAATTTCTAAAAAAAATAGTCTCTTGTCATTTTTCGTATCTTCAATATTTTCTCTAAAATAATGATAATTATACAATCTCCAAATTTAAGATATTATTAGAATATTTTAAACGTAGATGATTTTAAATAAAAAATAATTTTTCAAATTTTTTCCCGGGTCCTTTTTTTAAATTATTATTCAATAATTTTTCATATCAAAATTTCCTTAAATAACTCCGACATTTAAATCTCTCACCTCAAATTTCTCCGTATAATAGTACTAAATATACCACTAACGATTTCACGTCAAATTTACCAAAATAACGGCGAGAACCTCATCACAATTACCGTCTAAGTAATGTATTACAACCAAGCACCCGAAATTTAAAAGTAACAAAATTAGATTAACAATAAAAAATACTTTACAAAACCCTAAAATATCATATCAAGCTCCCTTTCCCGTTTTATTCCTGTTTGCGTATAATACACAGAGCAGTACGTCGACAGATTCGGGTCACATTTCAATCTGAACACGGTTTACATTTCAATATATTTCTCCTTCGTTAATATTCGACAGCGCCGGTGATACAGACACGATAGTTCCATCAAGACTTTTATTATGCATTTAACCTTTTAACGAGTTAAGTGCCGAATATATAAATACAATATATATATATATATAGCCCCGTCCGAAGGGTCATGTTAATTTATATTAACAGTTTAATAAAATCCAGATATTTCGAATTCTAAACAATGAATAATAAAGGATAAAAAGAAAGTACGTCGCTGAATCTTTTTTTGCTTTTTATTTAGCCAAAACTATCATTATCTTTTATTCTGTTGTGTTTTCTCACTGATGATTATTTAATGACCACAAGAGGTAAAGATAAACGATATCTGTACATACGTGTATACATACAGCTATATAACTTGTACATTGTATATCTTTGGCGAATGTAAGCGGTGAGCGGTCTAGTCGGTTGACGTAGGTGAAGATCGCGTGGCGTCGATCCACGAGCTCGTAGGTGGGTGCTGGTGGGTGGGTCATGCGATAGTTTATTCAGAGGATTATTGACGGGTGTATAGTGTGTAGTGTCTACTGTCCACACATGTGTGCTCATATGTGAGTGTGATAGGATCCTGGATGGCATAACGACCGACCACACCGCGCTCGAAATAGCCACCGACCGACCCTTTGCTTCCATTTCTCTGCTCTGGCGTGCATATACGTACCAGCAGCACTGGCAGTAGCTTTTGAAATATATTCTACCTCTGTATAAAACATATATATATATATATATATATATATATATATATATATATATATATATATATATATATATATATTATAGAGTACTCCTATCCTGCAGTGTGATCGGGTGATCGACCCCCTTTTCTCTTTTCCCTTCTCCCTTCTCCATTTCTCCCGTCACTGCAGAATTTATTTCCGAAAATTCGATCTCTCGATTTTCGCCGATAGTTCGTCGATACTCGTGCTCGAGTGCCTTTTATATATTCCCTGTTTTTTATTTTTTTACTCTATTTTTTATCGCTTTCAAATGTTTGTGTAAACTCTCCTGTGATTAAATTTACTGTGAATAATTTTAGTGTTAATAAAACACACATTCACGTTCACATTCGCATATGGAGAAAAATAAATAAAATAAAAGGAGGATTTTTCAACGCCGGTGGGACCGGGGACGGTAACTGAAAACCACTTCCGCGTGAATGTTTTATTTACTCGCGCCAGTCCCGAGTTTCTTTTTGGTTTATTCAATACGATTTATCAAAAGTTTACTTGCAATTGACTTTGTTTTTGGATTAGCTGTCAATTATTTCTTTTTTATTATAGGTGAAAAATTTTTAAATTGTCTAGTTTTATTTTTATATTCATTATTACAGGTCTACCCCCATGAAAAAAAAATATATAAAAAAAATATGTGTCAAGATACATAAATAATATGTTTTAAATGTATTAAAAATCTATAAATTATGTATCGTAAATGTATTTTTAATAACTAACTTTTGGCTGATTTTCATATATATTTGATATATTTCAAATCTAATTTAGATATATTCAAAATATATTTTTTTTTATATTTTTAGCTATGTATTTTTTATGTATTTTAAGATATATCTTGAGTATATCTAAAATATATTTAAAATATATAAAATATATATGACAATCGGTCAAAAGTTAGTTATTAAAAATATATTTACTATGCATATTTTTTATATATTCATATATTTCTTATAGATTTTTAATATATTTAAAATATATATTTTTTATATATTTCGACATATCGACGTTCTAATTAGCAAATTGTCTAACTCCATTTTAGAGAATCTTCTATTTGTACGAAGAAAACAATTAGTTCAAAATTTATTATCACTTTAAAAAACCATTTAATATCATTAATATCTAATAGAGATACAATATTTAGGTTTAAATAATTTAAATAATTTATAATTGGATTATTGCTACATCAAAATGTTAAAAAATCACCCTTTAAAAAATAAGAAGTTATACAAATTGCTAATTAGACCGTCGATATATTTTTTTTTTTCATGGGGGTAAGTATTACAAAATTTCAAAGAACTAAATCAGGATATAGCAGACCAAATAATTTATTTTTTTCTTTTTATTTATTCCAATTTACAACGTTTCGTCAGCATAATTCTGACCTCCTTCATCAGGAGGTAACCTATGTGTAAAATATAATAAAATTAATTAAAACAATTACAACCAACTTATTAAGACTATCAAAATTCAAATAAATAATACCTTGTTTTATTTTTACTTAATTTAAAAATTAGTTAAATTTTTGTTTTATTTAATTTTCAAGACAAAATAAAAAAAAATTCAAAATATATTTGAAAATATTAATTAAATGAAATTTTATAAACTCAAAAATATTTATTAAATTTTTTAAATTAAAATTTAAAGAATAAAGAGATAAAATACAGAAATTTCAAACAGAATAAAAATTAAAACCGCTTAATTTAAACATAAATGACCTCAAATGACCTGAAATATTTTGATTCAATTTTTGATTAACCCACTCTCTGACATTACCAAATCCGGTTGAAGAATTAACATTTTTATTACCATAATTATAATATTCAATAATACGACACCCAAGTGCTTTAACCAGAAATTAAGTCATTTAATCCTCGTGCCAAAATTGGATAAAATTCAATTAATTAATTATCCTCGATCCTCGCAACTTGTAATCCATAATAATAATTATTATTATTATATAGTCTAATGAAATAAAATTATGGTAATAATTAAATTCCCGATAGTTAAAAATAGTCTTGTGAAATTAATATCCGGGAATCGGAGTATCGCGTAGAGCGAACAAATTCTAATTACTCATCTTGAATCGCGGCGCATAAGTACTCGTTAAAGTTTAATTCGCCAACATCCAACTGTGTTTGCTCCGGTGGGTGCTTTATTAACAATAACAACGCACCTGAACGTGTGTTTTCATTAACTCAGCCTTCTTGGTGGGTTTTGCGTTCTAATCATCACCTTCATCATAATTATGATCTCAAAAACTGGAAGCTAATGAATTATTTACTGTTGCGAAAGATCATGGTTAGCTTAGAGCTCAAGCTGACTAATTAATGCTAAAAGTAATCGATACAGCCGAGTCAAAAATAAACCGGAGATTGATAATGATAATGAAGCAATAGTTGAGATTAATAATAGCTAGTGCTATGGTAAAGCCTGGATACGGAAAGAGTAAGAGTAAGAGCATTAAAGTAGAGGAAGCGAAACTTACGCGGTGAATCGATGGCTAATAGCCTGCCCGCTGTAATTAATGCAACAAGTTGATACCTAACACTTATCTATGGGCAAGTTCCCGGCATCGGCATCGGGCTTGAACGGGACGCTAACCTACAACTCGCCTCGAGCCACCAAACGACGGCTACTGACTCTATCTACTCCTTTATATTGCAACCACCCTCTGTTCTCGATTATAATGTTTCGATCTCGACACTGGTTAATTTTATATCGACTTTTCGTCTCATCACTTTTTTATCTGTTTAATCAGCCATTCACTTGTGAATTTATATTATTATTATTATTATTATTATTATTATTATTATTATTATTATGATAAATTAAAAAAAAATTTTAAAGCATAATTTTAAAGAAATTTCAAGGAGTCAAAAATTTATTTGTAAAAACGTGAAATCAAAATTCTAAAGAAAAAATATAGAAAAAACAAAATTTTAAATAAAAATTTTGAAGTCAAAATTTAAAAGAAAAAATTCTAAACAATTAAAAATAAATATTATGAATTAATTATTTAAGTTATTAAAACTTAGGTTTATATATTTTACAATAATAAAAAATTTTTTAAAATTACAATGATGAAAAATAAATTTAAACTAAAAAGATCATTCAATAATGAAAAATAATATTGTTTTCAGTCAATAAAAATTACCAAACCTCGAATTTTTAAACCAAAATTACTTATTATTATTATATAAATGTGAAAAGAGATTCAAAGCCAAAAAAATTTAAGAGAATCATTTTAAAATAAAAATTTTAAAGAAATTTAAAGGAGTCTAAAATTTATATGTAAAAACGTGAAATCAAAATTCTAAAAAAAAAAATTTTAAATGAAAATTTTGAAGTCAAAATTTAAAAGAAAAAATTCTAAACAATTAAAAATAAATATTACGAATTAACTATTTAAGTTCTTGAAACTTAGATTTATATATTTTACAATAATAAAAAATTTTTTTAAATTACAATGATGAAAAATAAATTTAAACCAAAAAGATCATTCAATAAAAAATAATATTGTTTTCAATCAATAAAAATTTTTTCAGTCCAACTAAATTTCATTTAAAAAAAAATTTACTTGGCAAGTAAATCCAATTGAAAGCCAAAATTACTTAAAAAAAAAAAACTCAGTCCATCCTAAACCTTAATCCCAAAACCCCAAATTCAAACATTCCGTTTTACGAATCCAAATAGGACTTAGCAAACTTTTTGGCAGCACAACTCTGGTCCAGGCGAGACTAGCCATTCCAGTGTACCATAGTATACAGTAGCAAAGCGCGGAAAAGATCACCGGTGTAATTACCATTAATTAAAGCGGTGGCGGCTCTCCAAGTGGCTTCCACCTTTACTTTCGAGCTTTCCCATTATATACACATAATACCGGACAATTAAATCCCACATAATTACTTTTATTTATTCACTAAATCAACAAGTTTTAATACTACTTCAATTATCATTATTATTATTATTATCGTCCTCCTTCATTCTATTTATCTTCCGGTTTTTATAATCACCAACATTACATTTTTATTAAGTACCAGTAAAGTCGCCGACTGTTAAGCAGTACGCACACACATACACACACACACAGTATGATAACCGCTATTGTATGTTGTGCACCATAATACATAATACAGCATTGCACTCTCTTTCTTACGCCGTCACTCTACTCGTTTACTTGCTCAAGTCGTCGTTTGTATTACTTGACTGGTTGCTTCGTATATATAATATATATATATATATACATAACTCGCCCAACCCGCCCTTCTAGTCGTTTTACCGAGTTCTCTACATTAAACATATACGTACATATAATAGTCGTTCTTGTGGGTCGCGTCTCATATCGCAAGTCCGCGGTATAACGACTAAAGTAAAAATAATATAAAGAGAATTAATTATTCTACATTTATGTCCAACAAAAAAAACTTCGCGCAAATATGTACAAGCTTTTCCAGGTCATTTTTGCTTAATTTTTTTAGCACTACATATATGTGCTCATATGTGTGTATGAGTCTGCAATTATATCATACGTATTATTACTCCATTAGTATTTGCACAATTAGTTAAACTTGGTAATTAATTTAACAAGTGTCTGTTGTTTGCTTTCAGGTAATTGTCACGAATTAAACCGTAAGCGTGCATGAGACACCCAGCCAGTTATAAAGTGATATGAGTAATATGTACTTACAAGTATTGTACATGGGTATACAAGCGAAGAATACATGTGAGCAGGTATTTTGTAAAAATTAATTCGTTATCGCGGATTCGCAATCAAGCTTTGTTTTATTCAAAGTGGGATGGAGAGGTTAAACAATTAAGAGTTCCAACGAGCAAAATAAAGATTTATTGTTTCAGAGTTTCCAACCTACACGAGTAAATGGTAAATGGTTAATGGAGATTTTGTTTGGAAACAACTTTAAGTTTGTTTGGGATTTAGATCGCGAATTAGTGGTTTGCTTTTATTTTATTTTAACGATTCTGGCTTTTCGTGGGTTTGGAGGTTTGGAAAGATAATGGTTAGAAAATTATTTAGAGCCACGAAATTTATTTTTTTTTTATCAAAATTTTCAATTATCGCAATTAAATTTTTAATAGAATTGATAATTTTGCATTTTACTTATTTAATTATTTTTTTTTATTAATGACCTACTCAAATAGAAAATTTAACTCTCTTCAAAAAGTTCCTCACCCGCGAATTCATAAAACCAATTATTCTTAAGTAACAAGTCATTTAAATAAAAATTTTATGAAAAATCGTGTTTTAACAAATAATTCATAACTGATAAATTTAATAAAAATAAAATAAAGTAATGACATAAGGTAAAAGACCCAGTTATTGACACTGGCCTAGTTATTGACACTTGTAATTTTATTCTAATAAAAAAAAAAATCAACTAATAAATTAATAAATATAATTTTTGAATTATAAATTTTAGAAAATTGGTTTGTTGAGAACATTCAATTTTTTTAATTAGAATGAAATTGCAACTGTCAAACAACTAGGCTAGTGTCAATCACTGGGTCTTTTACCTTATTCTTATACTGACAGGATTTAATAAATATTTATTAACAGTTAAATTGTTTATTAAATACGATTTATTAAATGTTAATAAATATTTGTTAACAGTTAACAAATATTTATTAACAGTCAATAAGTAATTTATTAATTACACTTTATTGACTGTTAATAAATATTTATTAATGGTTAATGAATATTTGTCAACTGTTAACAAGTATTTATTTAAAAGAAAAAGACAAAATAACAATTTGTTTTTGACACTTTTTATAACCCTATAGCTGAAATAATATACATGATAATAATTAAATACACTAAATAAATTAACGTTTTTAATACTTGAAAATATAGAAGATAATTATGAGCTGTGATAGAATTTGGTATTTTACAATAAACGTTATTATTATGTAAAATAATTAATCCAAATAATTTATAAAGATGATTTTTGTTTATATACAATCTTCATATCATATGACATTGCAAGCGAAACAAATTCACTCAACAATAGTACATTACACACCTAGGGAAGTAAAGTAAGAAATGTCTCAGATCACATGTAATTGTTGGCCGAGGCGAAGCCGAGGTCAACAAACATCTGATCTGAGGCTTTCTTATTTACTTCCCGAGGAGTGTATACTAATTTTTTGTCCGACGAAGGCGGAAAGCGGCAACTTAGTTTAGCGCAGCGGGACGAAAGTTGCCACTTTCCGCCCGGAGGGCAAATAGTATATTACACGCCTAGGGAAGTAAAGTAAGAAATGTCTCAGATCACATGTAATTGTCGGCCGAGGCGAAGCCGAGGTTGACAAACATGTGATCTGAGGCTTTCTTATTTACTTCCCGTGGAGTGTATACTATTTTTTTGCTCGACGAAGGCGGAAAGCGGCAACTTTGTTTAGCGCAGCGGGACGAAAGTTGCCACTTTCCGCCCGGAGGGCAAAAAAAAATATTTATTAACTGTTAATAAATATTTGTTAACTATTAATAAATGTACTTTCCTCCCAAATAAATATTTATTGAATGTTAAAAAATATTTATTAAAATTATATAATAGTCTTCATATAAATTAAATTATTAATAGTTAATAATATAAATCTTTCTATCAGTGTAAGTTACAAGTCATTTAAATAAAAATTTTATGAAAAATCATATTTTGATTTTTTAACAAATAATTTATAATTATTCTATTTCTATTAGTTTCTAGTGTATAGGCTTTTTTTAAATAATTCATAATTAATAAATTTAATAAAAATAAAATAAAGTAATGACATATTCTTATAGGAAATTTAACGCTCTATAAAAAGGTTTTTACCCGCGAATTCTTAATACCAAGCGTTCTTAAGGTACAACAAAGTGATAAAAGTAAAATAGCTGAAAAAAAGCAAAAATCTCTTATTTTACAATCTTTAAATTAAAAACCCCCAGTAATAAAACTATAAATATAAAATATAAGAAGACCAATTGCAGAAATTTAAAAGCCCGGTATATGTGGGCAGTCAGTGGGTGCAACAACATGGCGGCGTCATCATTCAGCGCAGAGCACAAATGTTACAGGCGGACCGGGACTAAAGTGCCCGCGAGGTTGTGGGCGTACGATTTGAATTTTGTGAAACGCGCAGCGTGCTAATGATGATTTGATGGTACAATTAATATTTTTTCGCTGTGCTAGTACGGGATCGCGTGTACCTCGTACCTCGCGGAAATAATCCATGTTGTACCTCTACCTCTATTTTATTTTATTATTTCAACTTTACTGTCGTTGTTATTGTTATTGTTAGCTATATTTTTAATGGGAAATATGAAACACGAATATTATTTCAAGAGTGGTGGCATCGAAAAACGATTGCCAGCATACGATCCACTGGACATACAACCGTGTTCTGATACTCCCGTTTTTCCGTGACCCGTAGATCGGCTCGTACTCGCGCTCGCGGATTTCGTTGTTCTCTTTATTTATATTTTCCGCCGTAGTAGAATTTAACCCTCTTCCTGTCCTCCACTCGGGACTGGGATCGATACCAATACCCCGTGATGAGCGAACAGTCAAGCCAAATTGTCGACTGGCTATAGCGAGTTTCTGCATAAAATGGCCCGCAGACTTCCACACGTGCCAAGCTGTGAAAAAAAAAATTACTTATATTTTTTATCTTGTTTTTTATTTTTTAATTCTATTCTCTATCTATTTATTTATTTACTGCCTTTTTGTGTCACACTTACAGTTACCGCGCGACCAGGTAGTATGTAGCGGTATAAACAAGGATCACGCGAGACTTTCGTGCAGGTGTCAGAGATAAGATATCCAGATATCCTTGATAAATTTTTTGATTGTTTAAAAGCGACAGTAAGACCGTGGATTTATATACACTATAAAATGTATGTGGGTGTGAAAAATATATGTTTATTATATAAAAGGTCATTTCATACTGAACTTTACGATGGAAAAATTATCATTTTTTTAATCAATTATATTTATTCTCTTTTTGTACCCAAAATAAACTTTGAAAAATGAAATATTTTTATTTTATTCAAAAATAGTCTAAAAATTTTTTTCTGAATTTTTTAATAAATTAAAATTATAAGTTCACAAAAATTACCAAAAATTATAATAATAAATAGAATTTTTTTTATTTTACCAAATCAATATTCTATCAGAAAGATCAAAGATATGGAAAAAATGATTGAAATCTTTTTTTAGGGGATTTAATTTCCTACAAAAAAGGTCTCTTATTATTTTTTCGTATCTCCATTATTTCGCCTAAAATAACTAGCAACCTTTTAGTCACTATGTGACTGCCGTGACTTGTGAACTATAAATAAATAAAATTTTACTTTATTGAATAATGATTTTTGTTAAATTGCACTGTACTTTCTTAACTATTGACGTTTTTAAAGATATAAGCTCATCCCGATGTTACACTCATCAAGAGCTTTCATTTGAGTACCCACATGCATTTTTGATATATTTTTCATATATACATATATATAACACATATAAATATATGAAAAATTGATGTGGGTACTTAAATGAAAGGTCTCGATCAATGTAACATCGAGATAAGCTTATATCTTTAAAAATGTCAATAGTTTACAAGAAACAAGGTCATTTCTTAATTATTGATATTTTTAAAGATATAAGCTCATCCCGATGTTACACTCATCAAGAGCTTTCATTTGAGTACCCACATGCATTTTTGATATATTTTTCATATATACATATATATAACACATATAAATATATGAAAAATTGATGTGGGTACTTAAATGAAAGATCTCGATGAGTGTAACATCGGGATGAGCTTATATCTTTAAAAATGTCAATAGTTTACAAGATACAAGGTCATTTCTTAATTATTGATATTTTTAAAGATATAAGCTCATCCCGATGTTACACTCATCAAGAGCTTTCATTTGAGTACCCACATGCATTTTGATATATTTTTCATATATACATATATATAATATATATAAATATATGAAAAATTGATGTGGGTACTTAAATGAAAGGTCTCGATGAGTGTAACATCGGGATGAGCTTATATCTTCAAAAACGTCAATAGTTCACAAGATACAAGGTCATTTCTTAATTATGTATCTAAAGATAGAGAGTTTTGGAATTCAGCCTAAATACTTATCATCATAAATTGACCATTGGTGAGAATGATATGAAACCATGAAAATGCACAACTCCAGGTCAAGACATTTCCAACGATACTAAATTTTGCTTATAATATATTCTCTTAATACAATCTTAAAAACATTAGTTATTAATAGTATTATTTTTATTATTCTAAACCTAAAAAAAAAAAATAAGCTGAAAGCAAAAACGGAGAAACTTTCCCCACCTTTAAGTTCGATTTGGCGTGAACCGGCCCATAGTTATCTCGCAAGATAGATCGCGCAATTGACTTGCTCGCCAAATAGTGTCGATTATTACCCGCGTTGTTCGCGTCGCAATAAAAAAGTAGGATGAAATTTTAGCGGGTCGACTTGTTGGCACCCTCGGGTAATTTCCCTGTCCGCTTTCCAGATTGTTGATAGCCCGGGTTATTTATGGCCCCGCACCGAATACGAATAGAAGGTTGCTGTGCTGGAATAAAGCCGGCGATAAACCGACCGGGAACGGGGATGCTTCGTCCGAGATCCGCGATACCGCTCACATACACATATATGTACATGTATATTAACATGTATGTATTCTATCGATGCTGTAGGGTATACCAGAGAAAATGGGGTTAAAGATCGCGGTGTACGCTGCATGGTCATCTTCCGGGCGACTGGTTCTGTACGCTTGCTAAAAGGTCAGCTACTTGCGTAAAATATAATAAAAATCTCTAATATATATATTTATAAATAAATACCGATAAAATTAAACTAACTCACTTATCTAGTAAGTTACCAGCAAATTTACTCAAGAGCAAATATTATTTATTAGACATGGACTGAATATTCAGTCGCGACAAAAGCGATTTAGCAACACAACACACGTGGAAATTATCCGAGGTCTTGACTCGAGTTCCAACTTATCCGAACAGAGGAGAGAGAAGTTAAATCTCAGTCTAATAATATCTTACTTTGTTTGAGTACAACGTACCTTTGGACAGTCTACCTCCTCTTCTTCCTCCTTCTCCTCCTCCTCCTCCTCCTCCCACCTGTGCTTTCAGCTTAAGCTTTAAAACTTGTTCTCTTTATTCTTCTCGTTCTTGTTCTTGTACTGCAAACCCAGGATGGTGCATACCACCCGTAGTCGTTTATCGTCGCCTCCAAACCGACTTTGCATCGTCGTCAAATAATTGGCCTTCGGCCAAATGGAAACGCTCGTCAAATCGACCATTGAATTAACTGAATTTCCGGTTTTTATCTTAACACGCACTGTCTTATTTTACGCGTGATTAAACCTTGGAGATTTCAATTTTTAGGGATTATTAATACATTTTTTTTTCTTTAGAAACTTTTTATTGATTTTATTGATATAAGCTCTTATTTTTTTTACTTTTAAAAAGAAGAAATAATTAATTATTAATATAAAAAGAATTATTTAGTTTATTTGTTAGACTCTTTTATTGAAAAATAATCTATTTTTTTTTATCTATTAGAATCAAAATAAATTTTTATTGACAGTTAAAAAATATTGCTTTAAATATTAACAATTTTTTATTAACTATTAATAAATTCTATTTGATCTAAAAAATATTTATTGATAATTAATAAATATCGATTAAATCATTTGATGTTATAAAATTATTTATTAATAGTAAATAAAGCTTATTAACGTTTTAAAAATCCTTCTTTCAGTGTAATTGATTTTATGACTCTTGATAATATTTATAAAATTTTTTTGAACAAATAAATTATTGAAGAAAATTTTAAAAAAATATTAATTTAAATTCTTTAGAAATATTTTTTAAATACTGAGTTATTTTTTTTTATTAAAAAAATGGACAGAATAATTATTAATAAATAAAAAAATAATTTGATATTTTTAAATATTAATTTATTGATAAATATTTATCGAAAAATCATTAATTAAAAGAACTTGTTAGATTTTAATAAATTTTTTTAGAAGTGTAATTGATGAATTTTATTCAAAATTTGTTCAATTTCTCCTTTTTTAAATTATTTCTTCAGTTCATTGATTATAAAAAAAGTTCCATTAGCTTTTCTCGGTCCTTTAATAAACTAAAATAATTTTAATAAAATAAAATCAGGGTAAAGTATGTTGGTCGGTTTGCCAAAAAAAAAAAAAACGGAGAGAGTAAATGCATGAAAATTAAAAAATCGACCCAGTAGCCCCGTGACTGTTCCCGCGCGCGAGTTAAAACGCGCAAAAAAGTAAAAAATAAAATAAAAATAATGAAAATAAAAATACGAGGCTACACACGTTCGGGCGAAGTGAACGAGAATTTACGATGAGGGTGAACGCAGCGAGATGTAGCAGCCGCTAGGCTCGAGGGTGCGAGAATTACCGAGTACGAGCTAGAGTTGAGGGTAACGCAGTTAAAATGCGACCGAGAGGGTGGAAGGGGGTGAGGATGCTTCAGTACTATGCAAAATGGGGAAAAAATAATAAAAACGCGGGCATGTCGGTGAATAAAATGAGCAGCTAATCGATATGAGTTCATTGAGTTTTAGTTTCAACATGTGCATATCCCGAACGTGGATTGCTTTATATCATACTGTGGGTTTAGTTTTAGTTTTAGTTTTTTCTAGGTCTACTTTCTTCTTTTTTGCTGAATGTACTTTGTATACGGGAAATGGGAAAGTTTAAAATCAGCTGGGACCAAAACTTATAAAAAGTTCCAAAATATTTTTTTTATCGAATTATTGATCGGTATTTTTGTTTAAAAATCAATTTCAAACAAAGTTGGACCATTTTAAATATTTTTATTATTATTATTATTATTATTATTATTACTAACAATTTTGCAGTCACTATGTGACTGCCGTGACATGTGAACTATGAATAAATAAAATTTTGCTTCATTAAATAATGAATTTTGTTAAATTACACTGTATCCCATGTAGGAGTCCCCAGAGTTGAACGACGGGGCCAAGCTTGCGCCAACACTGGGACGCCAGGCTTGGCATCCCAGACTTGAGCCAAGACTGGGCAACTCAGCCTTGGCCGTTCCTTTGGTAAACCAGACTTGGGCCAAGGCTGGGTTAACTAGCCTCAGCCGTCCAATGGCGTGCCAGTCTTGGCCCAAGACTGGCTCACCTAGCTCTGGCCATTTGATGGCATGCTAGACTTGGGCCAAGGATGGGTAACCTAGTCTTGGCCATTCAATATAAAATCCAAAGTTAAATAATCATTAAGTAATATAATTTTTAACAATAAATATTTTTTGTTTAACGAATATTCGTTAGCAAATGCTAAAAAATTTATTATTTATTCAAAATAATTGTATATCGTCAAAATTTATATAGTCTTAAAAAATTAAAATATAATAATTTACGGTTGAATGTTTAACATTGATGATTTTAAACATTAAAATTTATAATAAGATATTAAAAATGTAGAGAACGATTTACAAAGTCTAAAGTAACAACTTGACTCTTGCATTTTTTTTACCTTATAAACATTTGTAAAAAATAGTTCATTTTCATCAAAACACAATATTAAATATCATAAATTATATAAATAATAAACCGTCACACTTCGTCACCTTATAGATTTAGTTTATGAGAATCATGAGATGTATTTCAACATATCCGTCGTACGGTGTAGGGGTTAGTTATCGGTCTGGCAGGCGCGCGGCTCGGGTTCGAATCTCGGTTAGGACGGTTGCGAATTTCACTTTATTTCTTTAATTTGTGAAAATTAGGTTTAAGTTAAGAGTTAAGCGGCCTGAACTTGCGTGTTAGCTCTACATCAGAAATAAAATTTTAAAAATTTTTGAAAATTACCTATGGCTGAGCCCTGGCAACTAAACTTGGCCCAGCCATGGCAACCAAGCTTGGCCCCAGTCATGGCAACCAACCGTGGCCCCATGTTATCATTCCAGACTTCCACCAAGGCTGGGCCGACTCTGGCTTACAAGCTTGGGCCAGAGTTTAACCAAGTTGGGCCAAGCCTGAGCCCGTTGTTCTATATTCCCTATATGGGATTTTCTTAACTATTGACGTATTTAAAGATATAAGCTCATTCCGATATAACACTTGTCAAGAGTTTTCATTTAAGTACCCACATGCATTTTGATATATATATATGAAAAATTAATGTGGGCACTCAAATGAAAGGTCTCGATGAGTGTAATGTCGGAGTGAGCTTATATCTTTAAAAATGTCAATATTTGACCAAATACAAGGTCATCTCTTAATTATTGATATTCTTAAAGATATAAGCTCATCCTGATGTTACACTCATCAAGAGCTTTCATTTGAGTACCCACATGCATTTTGATATATTTTTCATATATACGTATATATAACATATATAAATATATGAAAAATTGATGTGGATACTTAAATGAAAGGTCTTGATGAGTATAACATCAGGATGAGCTTATATCTTTAAAAATGTCATTAGTTCACAAGATATTTGTTAAAATGGCCTTTACTTTCTTAATTATTGACATTTATAAAGATATAAACTCATTCCGATGCTACACTCATCAAGAGCTTTCATTTGAGTACCCACATGCATTATGATATATTTTTCATATATACATATATATAATATATATAAATATATGAAAAATTGATGTGGGTACTTAAATGAAAGGTCTTGATGAGTGTAACATCGGGATGAGCTTATATCTTCAAAAATATCAATAGTTCACGAGATACAGGGTAATTTCTTAATTATGTATCTAGAGAGAGTATTTTCGAATGAAGCTTAAATACTTATCATCATAAATTGACTATTGATGAGAATATAATGAAACCATGAAAAGGCACAATTCTAGGTCGACTTTTTCAATGATACCAAATTTAACCATATAAAAGAATTTTATCATATAAATACACTGACAATAAAATTTTGCTTATTCTCATAATAATATAGATTATTATTTGGGCCTATAACCTGCATGAAATTCCCCAATATTTTTTCAATAATCTTATTGATCAACAATTCTTTTAAAAACGAAAATAAAGAAAAAAGTTGAATCTTTTCCTTCAACTAAAACGTTTTATTCCCGCCAATAACTCGGAAGACGAGAAAGAGTGAGAAGGTCACGTGGGTTATCTTTCCACACATAACACAAGACAAGACAGTACAGAAGACAGAAGACGAATGCTTTTTGCGCATCAGACGTCGGCCGGTGGACCTTCGTGGGTTTAAATATAACATCAGGTATCCGTACCGCGTGTTCTGCGTGCGTCGGTGTCCTCTCTGCCCACGGTGCGGCCCAGAAACTTCCCATGTATATAATACCAGAACACACATAACACATACTACATACAGTATTCTTATTCTTATTCTTGGTCTTGTTCTTATTCCTATATATATATATATATATATATATATATATATATATATATATATATATATATATATATATATATATATATATATATATATATATATATTCTGTTTTACCTCTTACTTACACTCGTAACTCCTATCTCGTCTGCTCCGCTCGGTCTTTATCTTTTTTAGCTGGTACACGTGTGAGCCACGTTTTGAGAGATCTCCCGTCCGTTATTCGCCTTTGCCGCGGATGTATGTTCAACGACGTAGACTTTGTACGTGAAAAAAAAACACAACAAAAGTACGGTAGAGTAGACGGAGAGCCTAAAAATAAGGAAAACAGAGCAAGACCTTAAGACGAGAATCAACAAAGACGGTGCAAAAAATTTTATTCTTTAAAAATTATTTTGGTTTTGCAAAAATTACATTTTCTTAATTTTTCCATCATAAAACTAATATTAATAACTACCAACTATGTGACTGCCGTGACTTGTAAACTATAAATAAATAAAATTTTACTTTATTAAATAATAACTTTTGTTAAATTGCACTGTAATTTCTTAAATATTGACGTTTTTAAAGATATAAGCTCATCCCGATGTTACACTAATCAAGAGCTTTCATTTGAGTACCCACATGCATTTTTATATATTTTTTATATATACATATATATAATATATATAAATATATGAAATATTGATTTGGGTACTTAAATGAAAGGTCTCGATGAGTGTAACGTCGGGGTGAGCTTATATCTTTAAAAATATCAATAGTTCACAAGATACCAGGTCGTTTTTTAATTATGTTAAATTGCACTGTACTTTCTTAACTATTGATATTTTCGAAGATATAAGCTCATCTCGATGTTACTCATCAAGAGCTTTCATTTGAGTATCCACATGCATTTTGATATATTTTTCATATATACATATATATAATAAGGTAAAAGCCCCAATAGATGATCACGTACCAGTATATGATCACTCCATGTATTTGTATATCTATATTCACAAATATAGGTATACAAATACATGGAGTGATCATATACTGGTACATGATCATCTATTGGGGCTTTTACCTTATATATAAATATATGAAAAATTGATGTGGATACTTAAATAAACTCATCTTGACATTACACTCATCGAAACCTTTCATTTAAGTACCCACATCAATTTTTCATATATTTTATATATTTATATATTTCACAAATACCATATATATAAAATATATAAAAAATTCCATGTGGGTACTTAAATAAAAGGTCTTAATGAGTGTAACATCGGGATGAGCTTATATCTTTAAAAATGTCAATAGTTCACGAGATACAAGGTCATTTCTGAATAATGTATCTTAAAAATACATTTTAATTTAAAATTAAATTTCCAAAATTATTTTTTTTCTAATCCTCAAAAATACTAAAATCAAAATCAATCACCTCAAAAATTTCATTAAAAATCAGAGATTAACCTTCCCCTCTGTAAAATATCCAGCCAACAGCAACAGCAACAGCAGAGTAGTTCAGCAGAAAAAGTACCAAGTGTCTCGACTTTTTGCTAGTTCTCAGCCAAAAAATTCCCAGCACGTCGCTGGCACCTTTTTTTTACTCACCCTCAACTCAACTCGTTCCGCTGGTGCATTGAACCTCTTCCTCTCCTCTCCGCCCCTTAGTTCCTCAGCTCGCAAGTAGCAACGGCAACGTTTCCTCTGCCTTCTCCTCTTTCCTCTTGAGCTCGGCCATAACGGGCAGCAGTTTTGAACGCCCAACGTTCCCGTCTCCCATCTCCATTGCCGGAAGATGAACTCCTATAAAATCTCACTGCCTCTACTTTAAGAGCCTCCACTCGGTCTCGGTCCCCCTTTCGTTCCTCTCTATCTCTTATTATATCGTGCCCTACACTATCCTATCCCATTTTACCTCCGTCTCTCCTCTTCTTATTATACCACACCGTCCGCCAACTTCCAACTACGTACAACACACAACTCCTCTCTCATCTGGTTTACTTCTATAACATATTATGTATACCTATACCTAACCAAGCACTATTCCCAGGCAACACTGCACCCGGGTGCTATTCCGACGTACATAACCCCTTTACTTTGCCAGACACCGCTAAGACGTACTGGGAAGGAAAGAGGAAGAGGAAAATGATTCACCTCCCTTGCTACCAGCTGCAGAGGTTAAGCTTGAGGTATACTATAGTATACTTTATCTACCAGCTACTAGGAGAGTACAGTAAAGTAGAGTAGAGATTGCTCCGCGGTTTAAGGTCTAGTCGCGGTTTTTCCTCATGAAGTATCAAAACCAAAAGATTTTATAAAAATATCAAGAATATACATCACAGTACACTGATGAAATTTTTTAACTGAGAAATACTTCTTGGATTAAGTAAATTTAACTTCATTAAAGAATTTTCCAGTTTGATTTAAGGTAAAGAAAATCGTTAAAATAATTTTCTTGATTCAAAAATTTTTCTTGGTAAAATAAAAAAAAGCTAGCAACCTTGCAGTCACTATGTAACTGCAGTGACTTGTGAACTATAAATATATAAAATTTTGTTTTTTTTAATAATGAGTTTTGTTAAATTGCGCTGTATTTTCTTAACTACTGACGTTTTTAAAAATATAAGCTCATCTCGATGTTACACTCATCAAGAGCTTTCGTTTGAGTACCCACATGCATTTTTGATATATTTTTCATATATACATATATATAATATATATAAATATATGAAAAATTGATGTGGGTACTCAAATGAAAGGTCTTAATGAGTGTAACATCGGGATGAGATTATATCTTTAAAAATGTCAATAGTTCACGAAATACAGGGTCATTTCTTAATTATGTAGCTAGAGATAGAGAATTTTCGAGTGCAGCCTAAATACTTATCATAATAAATTGACTATCGGTGAGAATGAAATGAAACCTTGAAAAGGCACTAATTCAAATCAAGACCTTTGCAATGACACTAAATTTCACTAAAAAAATCGATTTTATCATGTGACTATCCTGGACACAAAATTTTTCTTATTCTCTTATTAATATAAATGATGATTTTGGTTCACGATTTGTTCGCTTAAATAAACTATATTTTTTAATCAATGAGTAATAAAATTTACAAATGTAAAAATTTCTATTGAGTCATTCAAGAAATTAATAATAAATTTTTTGTTCAAATCAATATTCTGTCTTGATCAAAGATATGAAAAAATTAATAAGGACATTTTCAATAGAAAATTCAATTTACGACAAAAAAGGTCTCATTACTTTTTTGTATCTTCAATATTTCGCTCAAAATAATGATAATACAATCTTAAAAGTGTGAGTATAGTATCTCAAAGAGATACTATACATACTCATATCACTATCAGTTAATATTACTTCCTTTCCCTTTACTGAACATCATTTTGAAGAGCCTCATCGTCTTGATTTAATTAGAAAAATTCTTAAACTAAAAATCTGTTCAAGAATTTTTTTCGAGAATCAAGTAAATTTTTTTTTAGTGTATGCATAGAGACAAAACTACCACAACGGTGTGTCTATTGAGTAGAAAGTCTAAGTATGATCAACGAATTCAGGTTGATGTCAGTCGAAGGACACATTCTCAGCATTCCGGGGCATCAGTTAACATACCTGATGCTTTTTGTCATCAATTGCTTTATTGAGTATCATCTGACTCTTGCTAACTGATATCTCAATCTACTTTATAAATATTTAAATTTGTATTTAATTAAATACCTTAAATTAAAGTTAATTAATTCAATCAATTTTTTTTTGCATCCAAAAAATACAATCTTATTGACGGAAAAAAATATTTAATTTTGCTCCAAAACAAGCTAGCTCTTTTAAAAAATTTATTGATACTAGAAAAAAATTTTTGTTTCCACTTTTGTTCATTAACATTTGAAATGCGAAAGGGAGACCCAGTATGGAGTTTTGTTTAGCGATGGCTGAGCAAAACCAGCCTTTTCCTCCGCGAGTTTGCGGTCCAGCTAAAGAAATAAAACACCAACAGAGGTAAAAATAACAGTAGCAATAAGAATTAAAATAATATGGATAGACCTCAAGGAAAATACTATTTTAGTTTCTTGATAATTTAAACTCACGATGGAGGTCAAGATCTACCAATCATTAACT
Source organism: Cotesia glomerata (assembly GCF_020080835.1). Classification (NCBI taxonomy): domain Eukaryota; kingdom Metazoa; phylum Arthropoda; class Insecta; order Hymenoptera; family Braconidae; genus Cotesia; species Cotesia glomerata. The sequence goes on along the minus strand of NC_058159.1, from coordinate 3,958,846 downwards.
TATGTCATGTTGGGTGAGATAATCTTCTGAATAATTTGAACATGAAATCGATGAATTTATAAACTGCAAAAAATTGATTCAAAGAAAAAATCCTTGAAGAAAATTATTTTAAAGATTTTCTTTGCCTTTAATCAAACTAAAAAATTCTTGAAATTATTATTATTATTAAAAACAAAATCAAAAATTTTTAATAATTTCTTCTGTATAGTAAAAAATTTTGCGTTATTGCGTAAAAAATGTTTGTTATAAAATTTTATGTCAAATATTTAACACTTTTTGTCTGTAGATTTAAAAAAATTAACACAAAAAAGTGTTAAATGTTTAACACAAAATTTTTTCATGCAATGAGGCATACACTGATAAAAAAATTAATGACTCAAGAGCCAAAATCTTGAACCAAAAATACCATTTTGAAGAAAATGATTTTCTGGAGTAAAGAGAATAAATTCTTGAGACGAGAAAATTTTACTTACCGTAGCACTCGAAAGTATTTTAACAAATATATTTAATTAACAATGTTTAATTAAAAATAAATATGAAACACAACCCTGTTTAAAAATATTCATTGGAAAAGATTAAAAAAATTCGCTCTATGTAAAATATATATCTATAGATATATACTGAGAAATTGTAATCAATTGAAATTATTGAAAGGAATTCAAATCTCATGATAGTGAATTTTTTTCATGAAATATTTTTAAACAGGGAATAATCATCTATTTATTTTTTTAATAGCTTTTAAATAACCTACAGAATAGTGCCAAAGTGCACGAAAAAAAAAAAACTCGAAAAATTACAGTATATATACTGCAACGTGACGCTTCGTGATGAAAACTGGAAAAATTACAGTTTCAAATGTAATTATTACAGATTTTATAAGAATTATATTGTAGAATGTAATATTTACATTGAAAGCTCTGAATATTAAATTAAAAAATTGAATTTAGAAAAATGTTATTTCAAACTATAATTTTTATAGTTTTGATTACGACGGGAACGATTTTACATTTTATACTGTAATTTTTCGAGTTTTATTTTTTCCGTGTGGTCCTTGTTCGTAACAAAAGAGAGTTTAATTTTTAAAATATTAGGAAAATGGTGGCTCCAAAGTATTTTGACATTGTTGAAAAAAAGTAACGCATAATGTTGTCAAAATACTTTTGAGCGCTACTGTAAATCAGGAATAATATCTTGACTTAAGAATTTATCCTCTTGACTCAAGAAAATCATTTTCTTCAAAATGGTACTCTTGGTTAAAGATTTTAAAGATTTTGACTCTTGGTCAAGTCAATCTTTTTATTAGTGTCATTTTTTACTGTGTAACAATAACAGAAATGACCGAATTCTATAATATCCTATAAATTAAAATTAATGATTGAACTGAAGTTAATTTAGTATCGAAAATCTCGAAAGAATGGTTACTGATTCCTTATTGGTTAGAATTAAAGCGCGATTTGAATTCCTATTACACTCTAAAAATCCCAAAACAACGATACAATTTTAAAAATAACCAAGTGTAATCTCTTATTAAATACATCTTAATGTGTATAAATAAAACAAAAGTATCAAGTTAACTCTAATTTACATGATCTTAGTTAAGTTCTACAAAGTTATAAACTAAACACAATAAAGAGATATAGAGCGAGAGCGGCATAGCATTCCATCTATAATCTAAATCTGGCCTCATATCAACTCGATACTACACTACATACATAACACACGTAAGACCCAACCAAGACACAATATGAAATAATAACAACAATAACAACAAGAGCTCGTTGATTCGATTCCACAATAAAAGACAGTAAGCGGACAATGAGCGGCAATCAGCATCAGGATCGACATTTGCGACTGCAATGCGTAATTTTATATTCGTCAATGCACTCGAAAGATGTGAAAGTGTTTTTCTCACATGTCCTCCGGCTCGGCAAATCTCACTCATACAATATACAATATTATATATTAATGTATGTATATGAATGCATATTAGCCTCTTGAGCAGAGTGTATTTATCCAATAATGGTATTATATGCATTAAATGTATGGATGACGGTGTCTGCCGTGCTCGGCTGGCTACCTTACTTGACCCCTGCACAACGAGAGACAATTGGGTGTAACAGTCTCCCATTCGTCTGGCAGTTGTCCTCCTCTCTTTGCATCCTCTCCAGCTCCTCTTCCTTCTGTGTCTCTTCTCTTCTTTCATCATATATTTGTGTGTAGCGTGTCTGTCGATGTTTCTCTGAATCCCTGTAGCCGTGTAACACATCCATTACTCCCAGGGTGTGTCTTCAGTCATTACATGGGTGTCCTATCCTCGTGTGTGTGCAATATAAATATATCTCTGTTGCTCAATACCCGTGACAGCTCTCGCTCCCTCTCGGGTACCAACAGTAGCATGTAGTTTGTAGTATGTAGTAAGTATCTCAGATACTAAGCACCAACATCTGAGTAGAGGTCTCAACTCAACTCCTATCTGCCATAAGACATAAGATGGGGACAATTCGAGGCCAACTAACAGAGCAATAAGATCAACTCATGTTTTCTTCTTCTTTTTCTTACTTATATACAGTTAACCACACTTATGTTACGCTTATTTATTTTATTTTATTTTATTTTGTATGTATTTCAAGTATTTTTCACCCGTTGAAGACACGTCATTTATTTATTATTATACACATTATATCGAGCTCAATCTTATATCTGCACTTGTACAATTAAACCGCGACAAAATACTTATTGTTGTCAGTCACGGGAGTTGGGTTTGATTGAGGAAAATACTCAGATTGTTATTGTTTTAGATTATTCAAATAGAATTCAAATTTTGTGTTTTTAAGATTGTATTGTTATAATAATTATTTTAGGTGGAATATTTAAGATATGAAAAAATGATAAGAGACTTTTATTTGTAGGAAATTAAATTATGCATAAAAAATTTTCATTAATTTTTGTATCTCTAATATTTTAGACAGAACATTACACAGTAAAAAATATTGTGTGAAATCAACAAAATTTCTGTGATAAGTACGGTCCATACAAAATTAGTGATAAAAATTCAACACAATTTGTGTTAAAATAACACTAATTTTGTGGGGACCATATTTAACACAATATTACTGTGTAAAATAAAAAATAAAAAAATTTTTATTATTATCATTCTCATATTAAATTTTAAATTCTTGATACTTGTGAACTAAAGTAAATAAAATTTTGCATAATTAAATAATGACTTTTATCAAATTGCACTGTACTTTCTTAAATATTAACGTTTTATAAAGATATAAGCTCATCCCGATGTTAAACTCATCAAGAGCTTTCATTTGAGTACCCACTTGCATTTTTGATATATTTTTCATATATACATATATATAATATATATAAATATATGAAAAATTGATGTGGGTACTCAAATGAAAAGTCTCGATGAGGGTAACATCGGGGTGAGCTTATATCTTTAAAAATGTCATTAGTTGACAAGCTACAATGTCATTTCGTAATTATTGACATTTTTAAAGATATAAGCTCATCCCGATATTAAACTCATCAAGAGCTTTCATTTGAGTACCCACATCAATTTTTCATATATTTATATATATTATATATATGTATATATGAAAAATATATCAAAAATGCAAGTGGGTACTCAAATGAAAGCTCTTGATGAGTTTAATTCATCAAGAGCTTTCATTTGAGTACCCACTTGCATTTTTGATATATTTTTCATATATACATATATATAATATATATAAATATATGAAAAATTGATGTGGGTACTCAAATGAAAAGTCTCGATGAGGGTAACATCGGGGTGAGCTTATATCTTTAAAAATGTCAATGTTTCACGAGATACAAGATCATTTTTTAATTATGTATCTAGAGATAGATCATTTTCGAATGCAGCCCAACTACTTATCGTCATAAATTGACTATTAGTGAGAATGATATGAAACACCAGGTCAAGACTTTTCCAGCAATACCAAATTTAACCATAAAAACCCATTTTATCATATAAATACACTGGCCACAAAATTTGGCTTATTCTCTTAATAATATAAATAGTAATAATAATAATAATAATTGTAAAATTTTAAAAGAGTAATTAAACATCTAGCCACAAGGTCCTATTGCCAAATTTACATTACCTCATAAAAATCTTAAATTTATAACATCCAAATTGTAATATATTGTTATCAAAATAAAACAAAAAGACAACTTAGATAAAGATACAGCTATAGATATGTTGAGCAGACGTAGAGATGTATACAGATCGAATACAGTTAGGATAGTGAATATTCAACGGATCCCAAGCAATTTGCACGGATGATGCACATTAGCACACCTCGGTACAATCAAGTAATAAATTACGGGCCGGTTAGCCGCCGGCAGGGGTCGAGATTCAATTTTCAAGGCTCTTTCTCTCCCGCTCTGGCCCCTCAGCCTCAGTCTCAGTCTCGGTCTCGATGGACCTCTTACTCTTAACTCCCATATTATTCCCTTTCGCGGACTATGTACTAGCAGAAGTAGATGCTAGATTAGAAACCTGGTTCCGTTCGAAAAAGGTGAAAACCATCCGGTGGGTTCTTGGCTCCTCGCCGTGAATCTTCCCCGTCTCTCGGCATTTAGATTTTTTATCATTTTTTTAGCACACGTGTGGGGTTATCGCCGACTGTGACCCCATCCTTCTCTGCCAGTATCCACTGTATAAGTATATTCTATATTCTATATCTCAACTCGACTCCTATCTCATATATATAGAGAAAGATCCAGTCCCCTTATTCGTTACTTCAAGACCATTCGATCCGAGAAGCGGTCCCCTGACGCAACCTGCCTTGGAGCCACTTTGGCGCATAAGTCAACGCTGACGTCAGCTTCTGTCCGTCCTATTTAAGTTCAAGTATAAGATACTCAAAACCACACTCGTGCTTGATTCCATACTCACATTCTCACGCGATATATATTCGCGACATTACACACAATGTTAACACGTTTAACAACGTTTATGCGTAAACATTAAGTGTGTTGGCTGTTGACAATTCACTTTGCTGATAAAGATGAGCCATCCCAAGAATTTTTACATTTAAAAGTTTTTTTTAATTTAATGTAATAATTTTTTTATTAGAAATTATTTGAGCAAAAATTAAAAATTCCAAATTTTTAGTCATTTAATAATTAGTAGATTTTTTTAAGTATTAAAACTAAAAAAAAAAAAATTTTTTAATTTTTGCATTTAAAAATTTTGAAAGTTTATAAATACGAATTGAAAAAAAAAATTACAAGGAAAATTATTGGTAGAAAAATTTTAAATGATCAGTCTATAAAGAAAAATTAAAAATATTATAATTAAAAATTAAAAATTGCTCATTTTCAGACATCTAATAATTAGTAGATTTTTTTAAGTATTGAAATTAAAAAAAAAAATTTTACAAGTTTTTACATTTAAAAATTTCGAAAGTTAAAAAACATGAATTGAGAAAAAAAATTACAAGGGAAATTATTGGCAGAGAAATTAAAAATTATCAGTCTTATGAAGAAAAATTAAAAATATTATAATTAAAAATTGCAAATTTTCAGACATTTAATAATTAGTAAATTTTTTTAAGCATAGAAATTTAAAAAAAAAAAAATTTTACAAATTTTCACATTTAAAAATTTTGAAAATTTATAAATACGAATTGAGAAAAAAAATTACAAGGGAAATTATTGGTAGAAAAATAAAAAATGATCAGTTTATAAAGAAAAATTAATAATATTATAATTAAAAATTTAAAAAAATTGAAAATTTTTAGACGTCTAATAATTAGTTGATTTTTTTAAGTATTGAAATTAAAAAAAAAAAATTTTACAAATTTTTGCATTTAAAAATTTCGAAAGTTAATAAACACGAATTAAGAAAAAAAATTACAAGGGAAATTATTGATGAAAAAATTAAAAATGATTAGACTATGAAGAAAAAAAAAGTTTATCAATCACCAAACCAACTAATTTCTCAAAAAATCCAAGCCTAAACCATATCAATCACCCGCCAATACTCCTTCCAGCCAAAAGCAATAAACAAAAGTAGACGTCCACGAACCGAAAGGTATGTTTGGCAAAAAGACCGGAGAAGCTTGGCCCCGGCACCGGTTTGTCGACCTCGCGACGAAACACAAATACACATGATATAGAGGTGCTGTGAGAGCTAACTCGGTCGAATACGAACGAGGAAGTGGAGAAGTAGGATAGGAGGCGTGCGCCAGTTGAAGATCGAATTTGTTAGGCAAACGAGACCAAATTGGGCGAGGAATACCGTCCCGTAACTAAAGCACCTGATTACGCCTGAAATCTAACGCTAATTTTATTAATTATAATCAGCGTCAAAGCCCAAACCGGCGATCAAATCAAATTTCCTCAATTATAAATTACAAATTGCACATTGGACACCTCAAGCCGTAAAAAATTCGACGATTTGCAGAAAAGCTTTTGAGGAGCAAGTTCACCGCTGATCAGTATCTTCAGCTTCAGCAAGTCGTTGACGCTCTCCAGTTCAATCTTGCGATCTTTGAGCAAGCTGATTGGACGGATATTGAGCGGGCAGCTCCTGGACCGGCGACCCGGATGACCCCTTGTTGGGTTTTATCGTCTGGATTGGACCAACAGCTGGCGTGGACGGAACGAGTTGAGGTTTTCTGGTTGATGTTGATGGTAATGTTGATGTCGCTGACAATAACACGCCAGGAATTGGTGGGAGCGGAATTCTCTGCTGAGCGACAAACAATTGCCGCCAAGTGGCTTAATTGCAGTCAACTAAACAAATGCTCTTCGTTATACGCGATATTACATGGACAGTGTACAATATGGTATCATCATATGTGTCTCCATTTTATCATTATGATTGTGATATAAACAAGAACAAGTCCCGCGACGCAAGTTTATAGCTAGCTCGGCCCCGAGGGTACGCCTGACGCTGTCCAGTCCGACAGGTCCGCGAATATAATCATAATAATGATGGTGATGATTCCAAAGCTGGTCCTCCCTTTCCCGTTTACTGGACCCTCTGTTCCCACGTCACTGGGTGACCTGCGTGTGAGAACCGAGTCATCTGTCGTAAGCTGTTTAGTTGTCTCGTAAACTTTTATGTCCCATCCTCTGTTCTCGGTCATAAAAAAGACTCCTTTTTCTGGATGTAGATCCAGTCCAGCTTGAGTGACGAACGGGCTTTTTTTAAGGTTGGACATATTTGAGGAAATAGGTGACGTTTGTTTTTAGGTTTTTAGAATGGAGAAACAAAGCTTGAAGCAAGAAAATTTTTTTGGTTTAGGAGAATTCATTTTAGATGATTTACTGAAGAAAAATTGGATGATTCAAAAAAAATATTATTGAGAAAATATTAACTCTTACGATCTGAAATGGTAATAAAATTAATTAGTAATAAAATAATAGGTTGTATCATTGACAATTGTAAGAGTTACTATTAATAATAGTAACGATTACTATCGAAAATGATAATTGTAATTATTGAAAATTTTAACTGTTATAATTGAAGATGGTAACTGTAACCATCTCAGATTGTAAAAATTCTGAAAGAAAAAATAATATAAATTTACTTAATTAAATTCTTTATTTATATCCATATTTTTTTTTAATTTTAATGAAAGAGTGCACGAAGAAAAAAGTGTTGCTATTATCACGATACAGTATAGTGATAATCACGATCCACGTATGACTATACTTTAGATGCGTCTATGTCCAATCTAGTGGATCGTGATTATTACGATCCACATGGATTCGGATATCGAATGTCTATATTGCTATGGTTTATAGATGATTATTAGTTGTTTTTGATTAAATGTTAATTATATGTTATTGCAGATTATTTTTTTTTTTAGTTTTTTTGTATGGTGAATATGACAATACTGTTTTGAGCTAATCACGATACTTCGTTCACGATCCACTGGATCGCTATAATAGCAATACTTTTTTCTTCGTGTGAAGAGAAAAAATTGTTTATTCGATAATTTTATGAATTTAAAGAAGCATTTTACTATTTTTAAATAAGATCACTTGGATTTAAAAGCAAGAATTTATTTTTCTTCAATTATGATCCCAACAGTCATAAAATTCATGGTATTTTTTTTTCATATTATCAAAAAATAAGTCTTAAATACGTTTCAGAATGGGTTGAAATAAAAAATTTCGTTTTTTCTAAAGTATTTTTTGGTATTTTAAATAAAAAAAAAACCTTTATGAGAGAATTGTGTTTCTCGGTAAATAATTTTATTGTATTAATCGAAGATAGCATACCTTTAATTGACAATTTTAAACTTAGAAATTCTTAAATTGAGACTTAAGATTTTCTTCAAACTAATTTGTGTTGCAAATAAAAAATATTTACCTTTAATCAGCATTTTTTTTTTATCAAAGTAGAATTAAAATTTTCTCAAATATTTTTTAGAATCAAAAAAACTTCGTTCTTTCATTGTAAAGAATAAATGGATTGTTTTTTTAACTCTGGAAGATTTGATATCAAAATTAATTATTTAGTTAGTTAGTTAATATTGTGCTCAAATGTTGCTTAGTACCTTCTAAATCACACAAGAAGCTTATAAATGAACAAGACAGAGTTAGACAAGAGTTTGGTCTCAACGTAGGTGTGCGGCGAGCGGTTCCGCAGAGAGATTCCCATTTATCAGAGGACATCCGCCGGAAGTGGGGCGGTTCCCGCGTAGGTGAGAGAATAGCATTGCCATTGCCATTCGGTTATTGTGGTTCCCCTTCCTTCTCTTTCGCCTCTCCTATCTGCAATCTAAAGCCTAGAGCCTACAGTTTATACCATACAGCATATAGTTTATGGATCTACCGTTTTTGATTTCCTCTGCTATCGAATTATTCCTTACATTACCATCAAATTCAGGTTGATTGATGATTAATAATTGATCATTGATAATAAATCACCAGATCCTCAGAATAAAATTAAGTTTAAGTTATTTCGTTATCACGTCTGGGCCCATAACTTGATAAATACATAAATTTTTTAGCTAGGTCAAGTGTCTTAAATCTTCTCTGAAATTAACTTGATTCAAGAGAGAAATTCTTAAACTAGCGGCATAATTTTTGAGAATTTTAAATAAATTAAAATTAATCCACAAAAAAATAAAAAGAATTTTTATTTAAGTATTTTATTAAAAATAACAACTTTGCAGTCACTATGTGACTTGTGAACTACAAATAAATAAAATTTCGCTTAATTAAATAATGACTTGTTAAATTGCACTGTACTTTCTTAAATATTAACGATAAAAGCTCATCCCAATGTTACACGCATCAAGAGCTTTCATTTGAGTACCCACATGCATTTTTGATATACTTTTCATATATTCATATATTTTATATATAAATATATAAAATATATGAAAAATTGATGTGGGTACTCAAATAAAAGGTATCGATGAGTGTAACATCGGGATGAGCTTATATCTTTAAAAATGTTAATATTTCACAAGATAAAAGGTAATTTCTTAATTATGTTAAATTGCACTGTACTTTGTTAACTATTGACATTTTTAAAGATTTAAGCTCATCTCGATGTTACACTCATCAAGAGCTTTCATTTGAGTACCCACATGCATTTTTAATATACTTTTCATATATTCATATATTTTATATATAAATATATAAAATATATGAAAAATTGATGTGGGTATTTAAACGAAAAGTCTTGATGAGTGTAACATCGGGATGAGCTTATATCTTTAAAAATATCAATAGTTCACAGGATACCAGATCGTTTCTTAATTATGTTAAATTGCACTGTATTTTCTTAACTATTGATATTTTCAAAAATATAAGCTTATCTCGATGTTACACTCATCAAGAGCTTTCATTTGAGTACCCACATGCATTTTTTATATATTTTTAATATATACATATATATATATGAAAAATTGATGTGGGTACTTAAATGAAAGGTCTTGATGAGTGTAACATCGGGATAAGTTTATATCGTTAAAAATGTCAATAGTTCACGAGATAGTGTCATTTCTTAGTTATGTATCTAGAGATAGAAAATTTTTAAATGCAGCCTAAATGCTTATCTCATTCTCTTAATAATATGGATTATTGAAGTATATAATTTTAACGTTGAGTCAATTTTCTTGTAACCAATTTCTTAGATCAATAATTTTTCCACTCAATTAAAAAATAATTTTTGTCTTGAGTCAAGTTAATTTTTTATCAGTGTGTGAACGGAAAAAGGATCAAAAGATAAAACAAAAACCAAAGATCATGCCGAAGCAAGATGAAGAAAGACAGATATTGAGCTGGTCATAATTGGCGCAAAAAGTAAAGGTACCGAGGGCCGTTTCGCCGGTCCCCGACTTTACTTACTTAGACTTGTATAACAAAAAGTGCACGATAAAAATACACACATACACTTACAAAATTAACGCTAGTACTTGCGTTTTAATGGATTACATTAGTGTAATAATAATAGTAATAGTAACATAAAATATAAAGCGAATAGAATGGGGAGTACCGGTCGACCTTCTGATGTTGAAACTTACGGCGTCGGCAGAGTTGAGCCTTTCGGTATAAAACTATCAAGTATATTGTATATAGGTGGTCTATCTGTGCCAAGTTCCGAGCCTCTCTCTGTCGGCATTCTCTTCTAGGACTTGCGCAAAACCCGTTGAGAATCTTGGATTCTTGTTTTTTAATATTGTTCTGTTTGTTGTATCCATAAGTATCCATAATGCCCCATGGGAAACTCCGTTAATTCGTTGATTGATGAGGATTATTAATGTTAATCAATCAGTAGAATGGGCTCTGTATGCACGGATCGATTCAAGTGTATATAATGAATCCCAGGATTTGTTATTATGTACTCTGGATTCTGCGGATCGCAGGGTTTGTGTGTCTGTGTGAGTGTATGAGAGGAGTTGTAACTGTGGATGGTAAGAAATTAACGGGTGAGGAGATTCCGCTACTTGGACTCGCCGCTGGAGAAGGTATGAGCAGGTTTCCGAACACCTTGGGTCGTCTGCCAACCACCCGATTATCCACTCGAGGCATTTGCATGCAAATGGCTCGTGTCACGATCGAGACGCGTGGCCTGAGTTTACTTGGATCGAATTATCCGTCTGTACTTGTGCTTATTGCATTAATCTCGAGGTAAATTATGGACGGATTCTTGCTATCTGATATCTGATACGGGAGTACAGTAATTCTTTGAAGGTGTTAAGTTATTTTTATCTTAAATTTTTTTTGCTGAAATTTTATTAATTTAAATTTTTGGTCATTTGGTTATTTATAAATTTATTATTACTAATAATTAATAATAATTTCTTAGGTATAATATAAGTATAACTGGGTTGGTATCATTTACTTATATTTTTTTTTTTCCAATAATTTTAGTAAAATTTATAAATTAATTATTTTAATATTGAAAAATTGAGATAGATTAAAACTTCTGTAAATTAATTACATTGATAGTATACAAACAAATAATATATTTAAATATATATACGAGTTAAATATATATACATTGATAGTAGAAAAAAAAATAAATATAAATTAAATGATGAGGTGTTTGAAAATATTATGATTTTTAAATGTTTAACAAATATTAAAATTTTTTATCGACTCTTAAGTACTTTATATTTTATTATTGTTGAATTTCTCTGAGCAAAAATTGATTTGTATTTAACAAATTATTTTTATTCTATGCTTAGATTTTTATGTGTAAGGAAACTTAATATTTAGTTGAAAATATTTTCAAAAGAGAAAAGCAAGTCCTACCTCTGTTTTATGACCCCGGACACTTGGATCACACAAAGGACTCTTCTACTTTTCGGAGTTGTTCATATATTTTAGTAAAATATCTGTAATTTTACGATTCTTAATGAGAGGCTTAGACCTCATTGTAAATGTTTTCTATTAGTTTTTAAATTAGTACAAACCGACTCTTCCATGCGTAAGGACGCTTCTCGAAAACGTAGTCTTTTAAATAAAGACTAAATATATGAATGTTAACCACTGTGTATTTCATTTATAAATATAAAACCTAATAATCACGATTACCTATCAATAACTTCCAACAATTATAATTAAAAAGCATTAAAAATATGTTTTGAACTTGAAAAATAAAATGTATTTTTTGAATATATTAATGTATTTTCAGTATTATTATTTTTTGACAGGCAGTAAAATTTATTGATAGTTAATAAATGTAATATGTTTACAAAAATTAAAATTAATACAATTTTATTTACAAGTGAACTCACAAAAAACTATAAAGAAAAATTTCTTCAATTATAACTAAAAAGAAATTATTGCAATTTTTCTTGACAATAAAATAATTTATTTATTAATAAAAATCATAAAAAACTAAAAAATATTTTTTAATAATAAAAATACTAATAAATAATTATTTCTCTGTTCCAGGAGAACATTTCAACCCCCGAACCCGCGGATATAACCGAAGACGACCACTATTCAAGTAAGTATCAAAACCCTCCAAAAAAAATCTAAAATTCTCGTGAAATGAAGCTAAAATTAAAACTGTCCAATGTAATGTTGAGAATACTTTTAAAACTGAAACTGTCATGCCAAAGCGAGTGTTTCAACATTGTCAGGATAAATTGGACGTATCCAGCTGAGCGTAATATCGGCGAATACATCCAAAAACATGTACATATACCTCTACACACACATATATAGTTAGTAGCGTGACTGGGAGGATCGAGGGGCCAAGAATATCGAGACGAGATGTTACAGAGCAGCAGCATCGTGTTCGGTGGGATAACGCTTCAAATAATATATAACCGTGAGCGAAGTACGGGGGAGGGAGAGGGGGAGGTTGGACAGACAAGAATTAGTTTCTCTTGTTCAGCTGAACTCTGTCGGCGAGAGGGGAGGAGGGAATTATCGGGCAGGTCGAGCCGCGTTTCGGTAGGTGACCTAAATTTTGACAGGAACAGGAGGAGGTGTCTCGTCTGCGACGCCATCGCTATCGGGTATGCTTGAATCATTTACAAGACCCGCGTCCGCATCCTCATCCTCATCCTCGCCCTCATCCGGCATAGAGAGCACTTTATATATAGATCAGCCCATCGCACCCTTCGATCGATAAATTTCTGGCTTTTCGACCTCTGTCGCATCCCCCTCCCCTTCCTCTCCGCCCGCACCCCCACAGAACACACGTTACATCATTATATAATACATTATTCGCATCATCACGAACCTGCTGTCTGTCGCTCGCAATTCTCTGCTATCTTTCGCTCAAACTCTCGAACAATATCTGCTCGCGTTAAAATTCCCGATTTCACACAAAAGTCTACTTTCGCATTAATTAACTCTCTAGGTATCGTGTCACAGCTTTGCCAGTTGATTGACTTGTTGGTTGGTTGATTGATTGATTTGTTGATTGATTGATTGATTGATGATCATTTGACCACCAGAATAAATACAATTGTTTTGATTTGGCAGCCGCGCTGATGAAAGACGCGGATAAGCTCAAGCTGATGCTGCTTGCCTGGAACTATAACCTCCAGCAGCAGGCCCAGGCCCAGGCTGCCTCAGCGGCCCTCTCGCCGAATAACTCCACGACCACGACAGCCAACACCATTGGCACACCTGTCACCAGCCAATCGACCATTTCCACGGCAAACAACACCATTAACAACTGCACACTCACAGGTAACACGCTTTTTCATCTTTTTTATCGCTTATTAATTTGTCATTTGTTTGTTTATCTTTCTTGTTTTATGTGTATTTTTCTTTGATACCTCCTTTACCTGTTCGGCTGACTATCACCCATTTTAGAAGATAGGAATCAGGTGATTTTATAATAAGGTTTTTAAAAATGATGGGTCAGTTTGTTTTTGGATTTTAAGATGGAGAAAATAAGCTTGGAGATGGAAAATTTTATTGGTGTGGGAGAATTTATTTTAGGTGATTTAATGAAGACCCGAGTTAAAATGAAATTATTATTTTTTACGGAAAAATAATAAATTTCGTTCGACCGCCGCACCACCGCTGCATGACCGCCGTTTGGCGGACTATTACGCCGCACGCTAAAAATTTACTCCCCCTAGCATCGCCGCACCACCGCTGCACCACCGCCGCACCAATGCTAAGTCATACCTAAAATTTCACAAAAAATGGTATCATAATTAATTTATCACGCAATAATTAATTAATAAATAATGCGACTAGGAATATTAATGTAAGACCTATTGATCAACCTCCTTTTAATCAAATGCTTAATATTCAAAAAAAAAAATTTTTTAAACCAGGCCAAAGCACCGCGAAGTTAATGATTTTTTTAGTCGTATTGTTGATGTAAATTTTTAAGTTCGTCCTCGGGTTGCACAAAAGCGGTACGCCTATCGAAATACTCTGAAAAAATTTTAAAAATTGAACTGTGATGGGATTCGAACCCGGATCGTCTGCATGGAAGTCTCGAACATTGCCAACTGCTCTGCAAGCCATAGTTAACCAAAAAGATTTAGTTAAGCTATTTAAATGATCAACAAATATTTTATTTCAATGTATATACCATCAAACAGCGGTATGGTGCGGCGGTGGTGCGGCGGTCGAACGAAATTTATTATTTTTTCGTAAAAACTAATAATTTTATTTCTACCCGGGCGCGTCACAGCTGTGGTGCGGCGGTGGTGCAGCGCTTAAAAAGCAGTGCAGCGGTGTTGCGGCGCTTAAAAAGCAGTGCAGCGGTGGTGCGGCGGAATTCTGTTTTTACTCCAGGAAAGATTGGGTGGTTAAAAAAAAATAAATGTGAATTAATTCTAGAAATTCAAGGATTGAATCAATCATAGTAAAAATTTTTATGTTAAATATTTAACACTTTTTTGTTTGATATACTGATAATACTAATACTTGATTTAACAGAATAAGTGTTAAATTTACACATAAAAGTGTTAAATATTTAACACAAAAATTTTTAACACTACACGGAAAAAAAAAAAACTCCAAAAATTACAATAGCGCTTCGTGATGAAAACTGGAAAAATTACATTTTCAGATTGTAATTATTACAGATTTTATAAGAATTACATTGTAGAATGTAATATTTACATTGAAAGCTCTGAAAATTAAATTCAAAAATTGATTTTAGAAAAATGTTATTTCAAACTGTAATTTTTCTAGTTTTAATTACGACGAGACCGATTTTACATTTTATATTGTAATTATTATTCCTGTTTTCTTTTTTCCGTGTACGTTTTTTTGACGCAATAACGCAAAATTTTTTACTGTGAAGGATATAAAATCGAGATGAAGAGAAAAAATTATTTATTCGATAATTTTACGAATCTCAAAACGCTTTTTACTTTTTTCAAACAAAACTTAGATTTTAAACCAAGAATTTATTTCTCTTGAATAGACGGTAACATTTTTCGAGAATATCAACAATCATAAAATTTATAGTATTTTTCGGTTTTTTAAATGAAAAAACCTTTTTTTGAACTAAGAATATTGAATTTTTGAAGAAAAAAATTGTAAGATTCTCTTTAAAGTAATTTTTACCTTACATCAAAAATATTTATTTTCAATCTATTATTTTTTTTCGGTAATGTTATATTATTTATTAAATTAAATGAACAACCTGACGTTTATTTTTTTCTTGAAAATTATTGTCTATTTTTTTCGATGTATAAATTGAATTTTTTATCAACATTGAACGTAAACCCGTTTATCAATAAAAAAAATGTTAAAAAAAATCTAAGAAATGTCAATTACTGTATTTTAAAATAATGTAAATTTTTTTTATGCAAAAGGGAATAAAATAAAATTTTTAGAAGTTAAATTTTTTACGGGAGCCTAAATTTCTTTTAATTAAAAAATTAAAATTGAGAATTTACCAAAATTCATAAAAAAAGTAAGAAAAAAAAATTTTTTAGATTATATTGGAACGAAACTATTTATTATTTATTTATTCACCCATATTTTGTTAACGGTCATTTACTCCGACATTACAGTTGATCGGTTAGGTTCCTCGATATATCCATTACGAAACCTCTGTCTCGAATAAACAAATTTCATTTAATAAGTTGGATAGTTTAATGACGGCTGACTATACGGGATTATAAAATTTCGTTTGACTAATCAAAATAGTTCCACTTTTGATGACATCAGGACCCGCATTGTCAATGTGTCATCGTTCCGTCCAACCGTACAGTATTAAATATATATAGATATACATATATGTATATAGAATCCGTCTGGAGTACAAATAGGAACAAAAAACACCGTTTTATTTTTTTCGTCTATAAAAACGAATTAAAAATAAAAACGCGAATGAACATCAAAAGCGACTAAACATTTAATTGAAACGACGACTATACTCCGCTGTACTGTACTAGGACGAATTTCGGTTCTATTCATTCGAACCGAGCACACGGCAATTAAATAAATATACGGGTGAGTCACCTCGCCGTTCTACGAGTTACCAGTTATTGTTGAGTTATATATTTATATATTTATGATATAGTGGAAAAACGGTGTTGTGTTATAGATATTGATCGGTAAAAAAATCTGCTTATCGTCGTTATCGTCACCAATACTTGCAATCTCGGCATCAATGTCCTCAACGCTTTTTCTTTTTTTAGACGGATAAGGATAAGAAATAATAATAATAAACTTCAATGAATTTTATTATTATTATCATTATCTATATTATTAAGAGAATAAGAAAAATTTTGTTTCCAGGATAGTCATATGATAAAATCGGTCTTTTTAATGAAATTTAGTGTCATTGCAAAGGTCTTGATTTGAATTTGTGCCTTTTCAAGTTTTGATTTCATTCTTACCGATAGTCAATTTATTATGATAATTATTTAAGCTGCATTCGAAATTGCTCTATCTCTGGATACATAATTAAGAATTTACCTTTTATCTTGTGAAATATTAACATTTTTAAAGATATAAGCTCATTCCGATGTTACACTCATCGAGACCTTTCATTTGAGTACCCACATCAATTTTTCATATATTTATGTATATTATATATATGTATATATGAAAAATATATCAAAATGCATGTGGGTACTCAAGTGAAAGCTCTTGATGAGTGTAACATCAAGATGAGCTTAAATCTTTGAAAATGTCAATACAGTACAACCTGGTTATAAGTTACATCGGACGATCTACTCACTCTCACGGCAGTTATATCTATATATGGAATATTTCATATAAGTAGAAGAGAGAAAGAAATATAACTTATAACCAGGTTGTAATGTAGTTAAGAAAGTACAGTGCAATTTAACGTAATTAAGAAATGACCTTTTATCTTGTGAAATATTAACATTTTTAAAGATATAAGCTCATCCCGATGTTACTCTCATCGAGACCTTCTATTTGAGTACCCACATCAATTTTTCATATATTTTATATATTTATATATAAAATATATGAATATATGAAAAGTATATCAAAATGCATGTGGGTACTCAAATGAAAGGTTTTGATGAGTGTAATACCAGGATGAGCTTACATTTTTAAAAATATCAATAATTAAGAAATGATCTTGTATCTTGTGAACTATTGACATTTTTGAAGAGATAAGCTCACCCTGACATTACACATCGAGACCTTTTATTTGAGTACCCACATAATTTTTTCATATTTTTATATATATTATACATATGTATATTAGGGTGGCGCAAAAAAACTGACTACTTTTTTTTTTTAGTCTCGAGTGAAAAAATGTTAGTTTTTGATATTTTAAGAGCTCTCTCCAAAGGACAGCTTAAAAAAAATTTTTTAAGAGGTCGCTCCAAATTTTTTCAAATTTCAAAAATCGTCAAAAATCGAATTTTTTTTTTTTTATTTTTTTTCTCGTTACGTCATAATTTTATAGACAAAAAAAAAAGGTTTTCCTAAAAGTTTCAGTTCAAAATGTGAATTTCAAAAGGTCGCTCATATTTTTTTTTAAATTTATTGGTGACTATTTAATTGGATTAGCATTTTTTGACTCTGAAATTTAAAAAAAATTATGAGCGACGTTTCAAAATTTAAATTTTGACTTGAAACTTTCAGGAAATTATTTTTTTTTGGTCTATAAAATTATGACGTAACGAGAAAAAAAATTAAAAAAAAAAAATTCGATTTTTGAAATTACCAAAAATTTGGAGCGACCTCTTAAAAATTTTTTTTTGAGCTGTTCTTTGGAGGGGGCTCTCAAAACATCAAAAACTGACATTTTTTCACTCGAGACTAAAACAAAAAAAATAGTCGATTTTTTTGCGCCACCCTAAAATGTATATATGAAAAATATATCAAAATGCATGTGGGTACTCAATTGAAAGCTCTTGATGAGTGCATCATCGGGATGAGCTTCTATCTTTAAAAACGTCAATATTTAAGAAAGTACAGTGCAATTTAACAAAAGTCATTATTTAATAAAACAAAATTTTAATTTTTTTTAATTTACAAGTCACGGCAGTCACATAGTGACTGCAAGGTTGCTAGTAATAAGTATTTCATCAGATATTTTCTATTAGTGACGGCAAAACTCCTATCAGTGCAGTGTTCTATAGGATAAACTTTTCTTGATTCTGAACCAGAAATCCGCGGCAACGTCCTCCGGCAATTCTTCGACCTCGGAATCGCCACTAAAGGAAACCGATATCACCACTAAACCTTTGGATCTGTATATAATACTACTCGTTGCTTCTTATTTTACTTGTTCTTGTTCCTTCTTATTTTTATTTTTATTCTTATTCTTATTTTCTGACTTGGACTGGAAGTAGTCTTGGTTTTATTATTCGCTTCTTACTTTAATACTTTTCTCTTTTCTCATTCTGGCTTTTTACCCTCTCGGGTTTTATCGGCGTGGAATCGATTCGACGGTCATCTCTGGGATAACTTGAGCAGAAAGAAAAATAAAAAATTGAGATATCTTTTCCTAGAGCCTCCTGAGTTTGAGTTAAGAGTAGCCGGCTTTGGCTTTGGCTTTAGCTTCGCCGAGTGATCGGTCATCATCGGTACTCTGGTGTATTAGCATTGCATCTGTACATCGGAAAAAGGAGCCATAATAATAATAAAAATAAAAATAATAATAATAATAATCATATAATGTAAGGCCGAAAGCTGGTTCGTTACGCAATTGACTACGACTACGACGCGACTAAGATATATAATAATATAAGTAAACCCGGCATAACCAGTTTCGCATCTGACCGGCTAGGCACGAGTGGATTAAGTTGAGCCGTTTTGTTCAGGATGAGGATCAGGATGACCACAGATAGACCCAGACACTGAAAAAGGAGTAAATTATCATCCAAGTCCAAGCTCTTATAATCACGGATCTATTTTAAATTAGTGTTAAGGGTAAATAGGGATCTGAGAAATATTTTGTAAAATATATTATAGATCTTAATTTAATTTTTTTTATTTTTACAATAATAATGTTTTTTTTCACTATTTTTTAAATCAATATTCTGTTCAAAAAATCAAAAATCTTTAAAAATATCAATAGTTCACAAGATACAAGGTCATTTCTTAGTTACTGACATTTTTTAAGATGTAAGCTCATCCTGGTGTTACACTCATCAAGACCTTTCATTTGAGTACCCATATCAATTTTTCATATATTTTATATATTTATATATTTCACGAATACCATATATATAAAATATATGAAAAATGCCATGTGGGTACTCAAATGAAAGGTCTTGATGAATTTAGCATCGGGGTGAGCTTATATCTTTAAAAATCTCAATATTTCATAAGATAAAAGGTCATTTTTTAATTATGCATCTATAGATAGAAAATTTTCGAATACAGCCGTAATACTTATCATAATAAATTTACTATCGGTGAAAATGAAATGAAACCGTGAAAAGGCACAAATTCAAATTAAGACCTTTGCAATGACACTAAATTTCATTAAAAAGACCGATTTTATCATATGACTATCCCGGAAACAAAATTTTCCTTATTTTCTTAATAATATAGATGATTTTTAACACACTCTTATCAGCTTGACTTGTATTTATCACTAGTAAAAATATTAACTTGATTAAAAAGAAAAATTTTGAACAAAGATCATTTTTTTCAAATTTCTCTGAACAAATTATTGAATCAAAAAAATCATTTTGAAGAATTTTACTTTCTTGAATTAAGAAAAAAAATGTTTTCTTGATTCATGAATTTCTATCATTTTTAAATTATCATTATGATTGTTATTATTATTATTAGTAAACTAAAATAAAATACTATTAAATACATTTTAAAAAATAAGAAATACATTATTTTTTTTTTTAGAATAAAAAATAATGTTTTAAATTAATTCTACTATTAATAAAAATCTTAAAAAAATATCTTCTACTTTTCAGTTTAGTTTCTTATAATTAAACTTTTTTTTTCTTTTAAATATCTCAAACAATAATTAATCAAACTCTACACTTGCCTGTCCCTTTTATTTCTGCGTGATAGTCAATAGTAACTAGTTAATAGCAAAAGCAAAAGCAATGGCAACACTGTCCCGTGACACGTTCGTTGATTCGCAAAATGCCAGTCAGTACCTCGGGCTCAGTTTCGCAACTTGAATAAATCTGACGTAACCGAATGTTAAACACCAAGACCATCACCATTACCAGCATTTTTATATTTTTTATATTCTGTTGGCACATCGTTCTATTTTTAATTCCTAGTACCCTTCTACGCTCCATGTATAATTTTTTATTTTATTTTTTTATTTTATTTTATGTCTAGACTCTCGGAACGGAACATCTGAACTTGGAGAACTGTCTTCGGGCGTACCGAACCTCGGAGCAGTCGCTGGAGTCGGAGGCGAAGATATGGCCTCGCTGTGGGCGTCCTACGCGATGGGACTCAAAAAGACACCACCACCTGCCTCCTCCTGCACGCCATCGCGGTCAGATCGCGACCGCGAGTCCAGTCCCACTGGAGGAGAAGGAGCTGGAAGTGCTCAGGATGAAACTAGCAGCAGCGGAAACAAGGAAGATGAGGATGATGATGATGAGGATGTTGATGAGCGACTCGATCCCCGGCACCACGATCCTGAACGTCTTAAGGCTTTTAATGTAAGTATTAATTAAAAAATTGATTTATTATTATTATTCATTTATTTATTTATTTATTTATTTAAAATTATCTTAAAGACGTTTTAGTGCTCAGAAATAATTAAAAAAAAAAAAAATACATAATTTTTTTTCTTTAATTTTGCATCAGGAAATTTAATAAAAATTTTTTTTTAATAATTTGTTTGTTACACGAAAAAAAAAATTGGATAATTCCAATTTATAACGTAAATTTAATAATTAAACGCTTTGAAAAAATAATCGTGAAAATTGCAATTTAAAAATTTTGTAAAAAATTACATTTTTATAAAACTAGCATAAAACGCGCGCTACGCGCGGATAATATATCTGCAATAAAGTCACATTAAAATAAAAAATTACCCACAAATAATTTGTACACTAGCACTGATATTTAATTATTAAATACAAAATATGTAAAAATCAAAAAAAAAAAGTAAACATATCAGTGAAGTGAATAACAAGTAAAATTAATACAATCAAATTAATGAAAATAATCTTGAGCGCTTACTACCCTTATAATCTGGATTTTTCTAGCTACTATCTGAAATTTTTTTTCACTACAGATATCACTGAGTATAATTTGGGATGATATCCAGTGTCATCTTGTCCTTTCCGTGTAGAAATCTCAATAAAAAATCCCATAGAAATCTTCATAGAAACTCCATTACAACCTTCCCCATAGACAACGCCCCCATAGCAACCGTCGCTAAGCAACGCTCCCATAACAACAGTTGCCTAGCAACAAGGCTTCACATCTTACCAAACCAACTTTTTATTTGGAGATATAATCCTATAAATTCAAATAGATTAAATAAAAATAAGTGTGAAGTTAACTTAGTATCAAATTATCGCAAAAATGTGGTCCCCGATTCCTTATTGGTTGAAAAAATAAGGCGCGCGAAGCGCGCAATTTAAATTCCTAGTTTGAATTAAAGTATTAATTTTCAATGTGTATTTCTGACAAACTATAAAAAATTTAATTTTGAAAGGTAAAACACACTTGACAGTTAGACGTTGGTGAATGTTTATTTTATATAATTAATTTATTAATTAGAATGGTATTTGAGAGAAATCTTAACAAGTTGTTAACATTGTAATTTAAAGAGATGTTTGAGATTATGAATATGCTGTTTTACTCTATTACATCTATTGACTTTGTAAAAATGAGACAAGGATGTTAACCATAAGATTTGCCTGATAAAGCTAAAATAAATCAGCGAAACTTTGCAATTCCTATAATTTAACATCTTCATTAGTTGTCCAAATTCCCAAGATCTAATCATTTAAATATTTTTAAAATATGAACGAGAACTTAAATATTAATTTTAATTTTGAAGCTATAATTTTTATTTTTTTATTATTGGTGTAATTAATCATAAAAATTTACATTATAAAATTAATTTAATATTCAGATATTAGAAAATTTATTACACTGATAGAAAAATTTCTTGATATTTAATAAACTTTATTATTAATTTTCAATAAATGATTTTTTAACATCAAACTATTTATTAATAATTTATCAGTTATTTATTAATTAACTTAACCTTTATTAACAGTTAACATATATTTTTTAATTATTAAAAAATATTTAAAAACAGTTAAAAAATCATCTTTAATTAATAAATATTTTTTAACTATTATTCATAATATTTATTAAAATTAAATTTAATAAATAAATTAAACTCTTGTATCAATGTAAATTTTAAAATAGTTCTTAATTTTTTTTCCCAACAAATCAAACATATTTTAATTAAATAAACATTCTAAATGACCCTCACTTTACTGATATAAATAGCGTTAAAAATTTTAAACCGATTAGTTAGTCTTATTAACCGACAAATCCATAAAACAACATTTAATAATAAAATCAGTGCTGAGTGAGTGATCTGTTTATCAGCAAAGCAGCCTCAAGAGAAGTTTGTTATTTCGACTGCTCATTAAAACGGCATTGCTCTATGAACTTGAGCCCGACGCCCCGAGAACTGCGGAATAGATGAGAGGGAGAGAGCAAGAGGAAAAGAGAATTAAACAAGTGTTTTAATTTCTTTGTTTACTTTAATTATACTTTTACTCAACAGAGCGTTTTGAATAAAACTCGAGCTCAAGTTGGCTTTTAGTAATAAAGCTTCATACCAACTATACTACATTACATATACATATACACTGAGACCGAAGACAAAACTCCGGTAGCTCTCGTTAATTAATTACAATTAGTTTAATCGAGCCACGGTAGGTCCCCTTCAACAGTTTAATTCTTAATTCCTCGAGAATGACGTCTGTAAACTGTGGATAGAATCCCAGGGCGCTCTTCCCCTCTCTCCAATATTTCTCAACACATGTATAAATATTAATAATAATAATAATTGTTTTACTCATTGTCCTCTCGATTATTCCGGCAGATGTTCGTCAGGCTGTTCGTCGACGAGAACTTGGACCGCATAGTGCCAATCTCAAAGCAGCCCAAGGAGAAGATCCAGGCGATTATTGACAGTTGTACCAGACAGTTCCCGGAGTTCGCAGAACGCGCGAGAAAGAGGATCAGAACGTACCTCAAAAGCTGCAGGAGGAACAAGCGCGGGAGAGAAGGAGCACCTTGGGACGCGGTAAGGTTTTTTTATTTAATTATTATAATTTTATTTTTGATTTTTATAGTTTATTTTTTAGACAAACGTTTCAATTTTATAGTTCAAGAATTTTTCTACTTGATTGATTGAAATAATTTTCTTAATTGAAATTTAAAAAATTTTTTAGTTTCTATTTTTTACACAGAATTTTATTTGGAGAAATTTACGCTATTAAAAAGCTAAAAACTGATTTTTTGATTATTTTTTATGAAGAAGCTTTTTAATTAATAAATATGAAAATTAATAAACTAATAATTATATTTTTAGTTCTTACGAAATCTTTGAGTGAAATAAATGATGAAAAATTCTATTAATATAAGATATTGCTCAATTATTAATCGGAGAAATTATCAAAGTATCTATTTTTAAAAAAATAGGGGATTGAGAAAAAAATTATCTATATTAAGAGAATAAGAAAAATTTTGTGTTCAGAATAGTCATATGATAAAATAAAATAAAATGATTTGAATTTGTGCCTAAATAAGTATTTAGGCTGCATTCGAAAATTCTCTATCTCTAGAGATACATAATTAAGAAATGACCTTGTATCTTGTGAACTATTGACATTTTTAAAGATATAAGCTCATTCCCATGTTACACTCATCAGGAGCTTTCATTTGAGTACCCACATCAATTTTTTCATATATTTACATATATTATATGTATGTATATATGAAAAATATATCAAAATGCATGTGGGTACTCAAATGAAAGCTCTTGATGAATGTAACATCAAAATGAGCTTACATCTTTAAAAATATCAATATTTAAGAAATGACCTTGTATCTTGTGAACTACTGACATTTTTAACAATATAAGCTCACCTCGACATTACACTCATCGAGACCTTTCATTTGAGTACCCACATCAATTTTTCATATATTTATATATATTATATATATGTATATATGAAAAATATATCAAAATGTATGTGGGTACTCAAATGAAAGCTCTTGATGAGTGTAACATTGGGATGAGCTTATATCTTTAAAAACGTCAATAGTTGAGAAAGTACAGTGCAATTTAACATAATTAAGAAATGATCTTGTATCTCGTGAACTGTTGACATTTTTAAAGATATAAGCTCATCTCGATGTTACACTCATCAAGAGCTTTCATTTGAGTACCCACATCAATTTTTCATATATTTATATATATTATATATATGTATATATGAAAAATATATCAAAATGTATGTGGGTACTCAAATGAAAGCTCTTGATGAGTGTAACATTGGGATGAGCTTATATCTTTAAAAACGTCAATAGTTGAGAAAATACAGTGCAATTTAACATAATTAAGAAATGATCTTGTATCTCGTGAACTATTGACATTTTTAAAGATATAAGCTCATCCCGACATTACACTCATCGAGACCTTTCATTTGAGTACCCACATCAATTTTTCATATATTTATATATATTATATATATGTATATATGAAAAATATATCAAAACGCATGTGGGTACTCAAATGAAAGCTCTTGATGAGTGTAACATCGGGATGAGCTTATATCTTTAAAAACGTCAATAGTTGAGAAAATACAGTGCAATTTAACATAATTAAGAAATGATCTTGTATCTCGTGAACTATTGACATTTTTAAAGATATAAGCTCATCCCGACATTACACTCATCGAGACCTTTCATTTGAGTACCCACATCAATTTTTCATATATTTATATATATTATATATATGTATATATGAAAAATATATCAAAACGCATGTGGGTACTCAAATGAAAGCTCTTGATGAGTGTAACATCGGGATGAGCTTACACTGAGAAAAAAGTATTTTGTTACTAAGGATATTTTTTTTGATAATCAGAATACTTGGTATTGTGCTACTAAGAATACGTGGTATTTTGATTATCACAATAAGTATACTGATTTTCACAATACCTAGGTATACTGATTATCAGTATACCAATGTAACAGACTATTAGATGTTTATAACCTCACTTTACTGGCACAAATCAATTGACTTATAAAACTAACAAAACAAATTAAAATTAAAATTAAAAGTGTAATAATAAATTTTTTTCAAGCTAATATAATAAATACTAGTTGAAATCTATTTTCACCAGTGCACAAATCAAATAAACTAACTGTTAGTGTTAAAACGCCGATGGCAGTGACAGCGCATATATTATAGTTTACTGCGCAGAGTATAGGTCTTGAACTGACTTATATTCTGATAATCACAATACTTGGTATTTTGATTATCAAAATACCAGGTATTGTGATTATCAAAATACTTTTTTCTCAGTGTATATCTTAAAAAATGTCAATAGTTAAGAAAGTACAGTGCAATTTAACAAAATTCATTATTTAATAAAGTAAAATTTTATTTATTTATACTCCATAAGTCACGGCAGTCACATAGTGACTGCAAGGTTGCTAGCTAATCCTTAATTACTCTAAAATATAGTTAAAAAAAGTATGTACACTAAAAAAAAAAAAAAAAAAAAAAAACAAATTTACTTGAATCAAAAAAAATTTCTCAGTTCAATAATTTTTCTTCAGTTTAAAAATTTGAAACTGATCTTAGCAGTTTCTGATAAATCTCCCCGACTTTGAAAAGACAATTAAAAAAAATAGAATTTTTAAAAATTCTTAGTGCGTATACATTTTTTTCTCTATAAAAAAAGATCTAAGATACTCTCAGTGGTGTTTATCTTAAAAAAATGGAACAAAGAAGTAACAAGAATAAAGTAAAGAAAAAGAAAAGGGTACTCTTGAGTCAAGTCGACATTGCTTATTTCCGGAATGCCTGGAACGTATCTCACCGCGATGTTAAGCTCGCTCTTATTTAAAATATACTTATTTTATTTTTTTTTATTTTCATTTATTACTCTGTTGTTCTCTTTGCCGAGCTCTCGTTTAGTTTTATTTTCCGGTGAGCACACTTTACTTTGCTCGGCTCCTTTCTGTCCACGATCCAGGGTAAAACTTTATTTAGTAAATTTATTTTATTATTTCAGGCGAGACCGACGCCGGCTCACTTGACCTCGGTGCAGGCGGAGCAAATTTTGGCAACGGCTTGCGAAAATGAGAGCGACAACGCGAAACGCATGAGGCTGGGTCTCGAGCCGGTCTCACAGCCCATGCCCACACTACCAGCGGCTACGGTGAGTGAACCATTCTGTTCTAAGGAAACTAATAACTCACCAAGAATCAACAATCCTCCTCTTGCTCTTCCTCTTTTTCTCCATCTATTTTTTTATTCCCATCCTCATCCTTGTCCTCATCCTCATCTTGATCTATACGCTGTGGTCGGTCTAAATTTGTCTCGTAAAAAATAGTCCTACTATATAGCATATACACCCATTTCATTTCTTTTTCTCCAGCTGTACATTAAGCAGCAATAAAAAAATCTACTCACACAGATTCAGTGTGAGCGAGTAGAGTATTTGCGGAGAAGTATTAAGATTAAAGAGACCAAGTTGAGAGTTACCGTGGTACTGTACACCAGTTTTGTCTACGTGTGCTTGTACTTTTAGTTTTACTTGTGTTGTTTTAACTTTGAGCTGTTTACAGTGAGTCTGTGGTTCTGAGTGTAGGTACATGTGTACATCTCCCTACAACAATCTACTTTTTTTGCTCAATTACTTTTTAATTATTCCAAATTAATTTATTATAAATTATAATTAATTATCAAAATTACAGTTTTGGATAAAATTTATTTTTTTTATTGATCAAAAAAAATTTTTTTGGTCAATTACTTTTTAATTATTTAAAATAATTTTACTATAATTAATCATTAAAATTACAATTTTAGACAAAATTAAATTTTGCTATTAACCAAAAATTTTTTTTTTACTCAATTGCTTTTTAATAATTCAAAATAAATTTAATAAGATTATCTAAATTGCAATTATTTAGATTAAAATCACAATTTTAAACAAAATTAATTTATAATATTTTAAATTATCAAATTTATTTTTTTAATTGATTTTCAATTATTGAAAATCAATTTTATACAAATATCAAGTATAATTAAAAATTAAACTCGAAATTTTGGACAATATTCATTTTTATTCTTGTAAATTTTAAAACTTTGTTTTATTTGTTCTTAAATTTCTTTAAATAAATTTTTAAAAAATTTTTCAATAGCATTAGTTAAATTGAAAAATATCTAGATTAAAGTCACAATTTTGGATAAAATTAATTTATGTTATTTTAAATTTAAAAATTTTGTTTTATTTGTTCTTAAATTTCTTTAAACAAATTTTAAAAAAATTTTTCAATAGCATTAATTAAATTGAAAAATATCTAGATTAAAGTCACAATTTTGGACAAAATCAATTTTTATTATTACAAAAATTGAAATTTTTTTTGTGCAAACATTTTTAAATTACTTAAAATAATTTGAATAAAATTATCAAATACAATAATTAATTAAATTAAAAAATTTCCAGACAAAATTATAATCGCTTTTCAATTTAAAAAAATGAAATTATTATAATTATTAATTAAAATCCAAATAGACAAAATTATAAACTATCCAATTAATTAAAACAAAAAAAAATTTCTAGAATCTCAATTTCAACCAAAATAAATCTTTATAATAAAAAAAAAAAAAAAAAAAAAAAAATAAACTCAGTCGATACCTGGCAATCCATCTCACAGTTAAAAATGACACGTACCACATTACCCATAACGTGAGCTTAAACAACTCTCAGTACAAGCTGGCGATGTATAGGTACTCGGCACATTTACCAGGGGCAAAACGCCGATAACCTCGCGGATGAATGCTTACCTCACACACGCACACACTCTTACTGGCAACAAATAATATAATACATAAACGCATGAGCGTAAATCGGCCATGCACTCTGGCCCCTCGTCCAGCAAGCCAAATAAATAAAACCAAGTAGAAAAAAAAAACTTAGATAAAATCTCCGGTGTCTTTCTTGGCTTATCACCTCAAACTTCTGAATAAATACCTCTTATATATTTACCGAAGAAAAATTTATTAAAAAGACTTCCGAGATACGAAAATTTATCAAATGTAACGTCGGTGTATTAAACTGTAACACTCCCTCTCGGAGATTACGCATGTGTCCGTAACAGAGCGAGTCATTCTCCATTCTTGGCTTTATTTCCGATCGAACATACAGCATACAATAACACATGGTTAATGCTAGTGTTTGTAGCCTCAGTTTAGTTTAAACAGTCGCTATCTATTTTGAAAATCCCGCGATAACCCCGAGACCTGGCTCGCCCATTCTCGTTCCTGTTCTTGTTCTCGTTCCCATATAAGAGTGATATAAGTAAAGCGAAGTAAAGGGGGACCAGAACGATACGGAGAGACCGGAGATCCAGTGTACAGAGTAGACTCGATACGAGGATCTACGACTCGAATGTTAAGTTAATTCCCGGCAGCCATTGGTCCCTGCTACGTCTGCACCTATATAATTGACGTCAACACAGCTTGGCTTTCATAAAAACACCTCCCTACATCCGGCCCAACATCTCCCGGCTGAATAATCATCTCTGGTACCATACACCATCCACCAGCCACCATACTCGAGTTTACAAGTGTGCGAGTTATTATACAGACACATCTTCTCCTTCTTTTACCGAATTCCCGAGCTAACTTTGCTCGCGATGGGTGAGTAATACAGAATCCAGTTCGCAGCACCGACATCTGGTCCCCTCTCTAGATCACTTCTTGCTCTTCGTTAATCTATATCGCCCTGTTACTACTGGCTACTTACACTCCACTCGGTATGTGCTTCTTTCTTAGTCTTTCTTAGTCTTCTCATCCTTATTTTTCTTTAAATTTAATTATTACATTTTTATTTTATGACTTTTGAGTCAGACCTTGGAGCTGAAATTTTCGATACGGGCACAGAGATACGCCGGAAGTGATAAGAAGCTTTTTGTAGGCTATTAAACTTGCTTTAATCATTTTTTTTTAGCTTTGATACTTTACTTGGAAGTTTTGTTTAGGTAGAATTTTTTTATGGTGCGCTTGATTGTAGAGGGTCAATTAAATTATGGCCAAAAGATTAAATTTTGTTGATTTTAGAGACATTTTTTTAATTTTTCATTTTAAATTAATATTATGTCTAAAGAATTAAAGATATGAAAAAATTCATGACCTTTTTTTGTAGAAAATTTTATTTTTTTTAATTTAATTATAAATCAAGCAGAAAAATTTTTTAATTAAAATATTTGAAATTTATGAAAATTTAAATAATAATAAAGTTAGCCGACATTTTTTATTTTTTTATTTCGCTTAATTTATTAATTTATAACTAAAAAATATTTTTAAAAAATTGCACTTATAGTTTTTGAAGTTTTTAACAAATGAAAAAAATTTTTTTTTATTTTTTTGTAATAAACTTTATTTTAATACTTTATTTTAAGGATAACTTTATTGTAATAAAATTTAATTAACCGGCATCCGAAAATTGTTATAATTTTTTTTAATAAATAAATTATTACAAAAATATTAAAAGAAAAAATTTCACATGAAAAAATTTTGAAAAATTATACGTGCATTTTTTTTAAGTGTTTTTTTTACTTGTGGTTTAATTAGTAAAAAAAATCAAAAATTGTTGAACGGTTAATTTTATTATCATTGAAATTTTTCAAATTCCATCAAAATTTTACTTTCTTAATAAAAAAAAATTTTTCCACTTGTATAAGAGCATTTAAGAGTGATAGTCACTGTGAAGATCGAAAAAATAGGTGATTTTCAGGAATTTTTTTGACGAATAATAAAGGAATTTGGAAATCGAGTTTTTTTGTTTTATAAAGTATACATTGAAGATCATTCTCCTAAATTTTGATTAAAAAATATCATATTGTTACAAAGTTATAAGCATTTTTGTGGAGACCAAAAAAAATTTCCCCCACCTCGGTGGGATCTCTAACTCAAAAACGAATTATCTAAAACAAAAAAACCAAACTGAGTTGTAATCTGCATGCATGTGGTTATCGTTCCACGTAGGGGATTTTTAAAATTTGGATTTAAAAAAAATGGCGACATTAAAAAATTTTTCGTTTTTTTTTCTCATCTTTTTGGATTCAAACAGCCCTAAAAAATCTTAAAAATCAAAATTTTCAAATTCCCCTACGTGCAACTATAGATACTGAATAGACGAATGCATAAAAAAAAAAGTTGCAAATCGGTTGATATTTATGCAAATTACAGATCCCACCAGTTCAAAAAAAGTAGTTTCGAGAAAAACGCGTTTTCGTCGGAGCGCCGCGAGTGCAATGGTCATTGGACAATGATATTAAAGTTAGCTGTCACTTGATCATTTTTTAATATTATTTAACAAAAAAATTTGTCCTGAAAAATTATTTTAAAAAAATTGCATTTTTATTTTATTGAAATTTCTAAATGTCCATTTTTTTTCTCATTTTTTTATGCAGTAATTTATTTATTAAAAAAATTATTAAATATTTGCTAAATTAATTTTCATCATTTGACACGCTGTCACAAAAATGACTGTAACTCAAAAAATATTCGGAATTTTCATGATACTAAAGTTAGCCGACGTTTAACAATTTTTTATTTTTTTTTATTAATTAAATTAAGACTAAAAAATTATTTTTAAAAAATTGCACGTGTGATTTTTTAATTTTTCTACATGTGAAATTTTTTCTTTTAATTTTTTTTGAAAGAATTTTTCAATAAAATAAATTATTAAAATTTTAAGATGTCGGCTAATTTAATTTTCATGAATTTTCATATAAAACTCCAGATGCATATTTTTGAATGTATAAACTTTGATTTAATAAAAAAAAAAAAAAATTCACCTATCACTTTTTAAATAAAAAAATTAAAACTTCAACCTTGAACCCCAATTGAAACTCTTTTCCCAATAAAATCTTCTCCGAATCAGAGTCTCCACTCTCATTAGCAATAAAATCTCTCATTGGCGCTATTGAGAACCTCGAGACACTAAATAACATGAAAAATAAAAAAGACGATGCCAAGTTGTATTATAATAAGAGGGAGAAGTAATATAATATGATCCTCGTGTGTGTGTGTGTGTAAAATATTAATATGTGAGTATTCGCTCGAGTGAAGTCATTAATATGAATATGAGTGTATCTATCGAAGTAATAAAAATAAAATAAGCGATTGAGTCACTTAGTATCTGGCTAGGGTCTGTTGTCTCTGGTCTCTGGTCTCCTAGTCTATCGATGTAATGCCGAAGAAATGGCCACGATGTGATGACCAGTGCAACGGTAGAATAAATATATAATATATAATATTATAATAAGATAGATAGATGATTTGATCGATAGTCTGTTGAATAGAATGATAAAGAAGATTATCATTAAAAATACCATGTGGGATTGATCATCGCTGTATTACACTCGGGTCACTACTACTCCTTTTACAATATTATTTATTATATATT
The DNA here is from genome assembly GCF_020080835.1 of Cotesia glomerata. Classification (NCBI taxonomy): domain Eukaryota; kingdom Metazoa; phylum Arthropoda; class Insecta; order Hymenoptera; family Braconidae; genus Cotesia; species Cotesia glomerata. Next base: position 3,926,774 of record NC_058159.1, on the reverse strand, counting down.
TATTGAGTTTAATAATTACGATGCGGAAAAAAAATCTGAGGGTCATTCATAAGCAACAGCAGCACCGTAATCGGCATCAGCTTTGTGATTACGCGGAGGATGAGCAGCGACAGGTACTAACAAATAAAAATCCTCATCACAGATGAGCTAAATGCACCGTGTACGTCGACATCTACTCAATATTGTTATAATTATAATTATAGATATAAAATAAACGCGACGGGCAATAAAAGTGGAACGCGACGGAAAAAAATTCACTTTTCTAGATGATAAATAAATAAAATGTAATAGCAGTGAATGAAAATTGTTGACATAGATTAATGCAATTAATTTTATGTGAAAATTTAAGAAATTTTTAGGAAAAAATTTAACGGCTATTTTATTATTTATATTATTTATATTTGCATACGGTATAAGAGCTTTGACTATAATTAATTTTATAATCAATTTTTTAAATGTAAAGTTTACAAATCTACATTATTAAGAGAATAAAAAAAATTTTGTGGCCAGTGTATTTATATGATAAAATAAGTTTTTTATGGTTAAATTTGGTATCATTAGAAAGGTCTTGACCTAGACTTGTGCCTTTTCAAGGTTTCATATCATTCTACATAATTAAGAAATGACCTTGTATCTTGTGAACTATTGACATTTTTAGAGATATAACTTCATCCCGATGTTACACTTATTAAGACCTTTCATTTGAGTACCCACATGCATTTTTGATATATTTTTCATATATACATATATATAATATATACAAATATATGAAAAATTGATGTGGGTACTTAAACAAAAGGTCTTGATGAATGTAACGTCGGGATGAGCTTATATCTTTAAAAACGTCAATAATTATAAAATGACCCTGTATCTTGTGAACTCTTGATATTTTTAAAGATATAAGCTCATCCCAATGTTACACTCATCAAGACCTTTCATTTGAATACCCACATCATTTTTTAATATATTTATATATATTATATATATGTATATACGAAAAATATATCAAAAATGCATGTGCGTATTCAAATGAAAGCTCTTGATGAGTATAACATCGGGATGAGCTTACATCTTTAAAAATATCAATAATGAAGAAATGACCTTGCATCTTGTGAACTATTGACATTTTTAAAGATGTAAGCTCATCCTAACATTACACTCATCGAGACCTTTCATTTGAGTACCCACATGCATTTTTGATATATTTTTCATGTATATATATATATAAATATATATATATATATATATATATATATATATATATATATATATAAATATATGAAAAATTGATGTTGGTACTCAAATGAAAGGTCTTGATGAGTGTAACATCGAGATGAGCTTATATTTTTAAAAACGTCAATGGTTAAAAAAATACAGTACAATTTCACAAAAGTCATTATTTAATAAATCAAAATGTTATTTATTTATAGTTCACACGTCATGGCAGTCTTAAATAAAACTTTTTTTTAAATAATGTTATTTTTACCAAAAAAAAACAAGAAAACTTAAATTTTCAGCTATAGATCTATAAAATTAAAAAACTCGGAAAAAAAATTTTAAATAGTTATATAAAATTATACAAAAGTTTTTTTAGCCTTCTATAATTTCATACAGCTTTGTACAAAAAATTTTTTCCCTGTAAAAATAGAAAATTTTTATAATATATATAATAAATTTCTAAAACTGTAAACTTGACTTATTATATTTAATTTTGAATTTATAATTGTAATTAATTAAGAATAATTGAGAAAAATTAATGATACATTAAAAATTTCAGCAGACAGACGTCCGGTCGAGCCTGGAGCACTTCGCGAGCACGCCAATAAAATCCCTGCCGGGAAAAAGAGAGGACACGCCGCCAACCTCGATGACATCCCTCGCGCCGCTGACTAGTTTGGCCAGTTTACCGAACAGCACCCTCGCCTCGACGCCCCTGTCACTTGCGCCAACATCTAAACTATTGACGTCCACCGACAACAAGGGTCTTATGAGGTACGTTTATGCAACCGATCATCAACTAAACCCGATATAGCTAGATCACGGGGATGGGTGTTATATAGTGCCCGCACTACCCTAGTAGCTGGTTTCCTGGTTGCGTAAGCTTTACTTGACTATAATTCGATAGGCACACACGACGTACAACACAGAACTGAGTTAAGTTATTACACACCAAGGGTGGACGGCCACGGGACTCGTGATATCATATTGATAGGGGATTTGGTAATAGTTGCCAATTTATCTAGCCTATCTATATCATTTGCTACTAATTACTCCACTCGCGGGTTGTTTCTTATGCTAAATTAGACTATTATGATACGCATAATTATTGTTTGATAACTAAGTGATTTAACTATTATTATTCAATTAATTTAATAATATTGATAATAATAATAAAAAGTAAAAGTAAAAATTTAAGTTGAAAAAATTGCTTTACTATTGTTATTGTTATTGAAAAAAAAAAAATGGAATTGGTCTTTTACTATTTTTTTAAGATTGAAATTTGTCTAAATAGTGATAGTAATACATAATTAATAGTATATTGTGTGACTAGGGATGAAACAAAACGATTTTAGACCAGAGTGAAGTTGCCTGCCCGAGCGAAGCGAGGGCTGGCATCACTCGGTCTGAAATCGTGTTTCATCCCGCGTCACACATTATATTTTTCATATAAGTTGCATTAAAAATGCTAGTTTCAATGTCTGGAGCCAACCAAAACTAGATAGTTTCAGATAAATAGCGAAAATACCATTTTATCATAAAACTTATAATAAAATAGATAGTAATGGTTTATTTTTTATTAAACATTATTCGTAAATTGAATAGTTTTCTTTTGTCATTCTTATTTATGCTTAGTAACAGAATTATAATATGTCAGTACGGTTAATGGTTAGAATGACAATTATAAATGTATAAAACAAACAAAAAATACTCTGGTAGGATTGAAAATAAAGCTGCAACTTCATCTCGCGGGCAGAAAATCGTCATTTTCTGTCCGCCGGATAGAAATGATTGATTGCTCCCTTGAACAGTCGCATTGGTCTGAAATTGTCTAGTTTCGAGTGGCTCAACAGGCATTGAAACTCGCATTTTCAGTGCAGGTTATATGAAAAAATATTTTTAATTATTGTTATTATGGTTAACTTTATTATTATCTATATTATTAAGGTAATAAGTAAAATTTTTGTATCGTTAGAAAAGTCTTGACCTGGAGTTGTGCCTTTTTATGATTTCATATCATTTTCACCGATAGTCAATTTATGATGATAATTACTTAGGCTGAATTCGAAAATAATCTATCGCTAGATAGATAATTTAGAAATGATCTTGTATCTCGTGAACTATTGACATTTTTAAAGATATAAGCTCATCTCGATGTTACACTCATCAAGACCTTTCATTTGAGTACCCACATCAATTTTTAATATATTTATATATATTATATATATGTATATATAAAAAATATATCAAAATGCATGTGGGTACTCAAATGAAAGCTCTCGATGAGTGTAATATCGGAATGAGCTTATATCTTTAAAAACGTCAATAGTTAAGAAAGTACAGAGCATTTTAACTAATATGTTGTGAACTATTGACATTTTTAAAGATATAAGCTCACTCCGATGTTACACTCATTAAGACCTTCTATTAGAGTACCCACATCATTTTTTCATTTATATATATGTATATATGAAAATGCATGTGGGTACTCAAATGAAAGCTCTTGATAAGTGTAGCATCGGGATGAGCTTATATCTTCAAAAACGTCAATAGTTAAGAAAGTACAGGACATTTCAGCAAATATCTTGTGAACTATTGACATTTTTAAAGATATAAGCTCATCCCAACATTACACTCACCAAGACCTTTCATTTGAGTACCTACATGCATTTTGATATATTTTTCATATATACATGTATATAAATATATGAAAAAATGATGTGGGTACTCTAATGAAAGGTCTTAATGAGTGTAATGTCGGGGTGAGCTTATATCTTCAAAATATATATGTAGATATGAAAAATATATGAAAATGCATGTGGGTACTCAAATGAAAGCGCTTGATGAGTGTAACATCGGGATGAGCTTATATCTTTAAAAACGTCAATATTTATGGAAGTACAGTGCAATTTAACAAAAGTCATTATTTACTAAAGCAAAATTTTATTTTAGTTATTATTATTATTATAATTATTATTATTATTATTATTATTATTATTATTATTATTATTATTATTATTATTATTATTATTATACTTTCAATTAAAAAAAAAAAAAAATTTCTACAAAAATATCAATTGCAAGTTTTGTTACTAATTTTTTATACAGAGTAATAATAATAATAATAATAATAATAATAATAATGAAAAAATATCGAGTTTAAAAACATTCATTGTTACTATTTATTTATTGTTATTATTTAAAAAATTTTTTTAATTGAAATTAATTCAATACTCTACAAAAACATTTATCAAACATTGTACAAATATAAATTATCTCTATTTATAAATATTGATAAGTATAAAAATACCAGCACAAGTAAAATTAAAAAAAAAAAATAAAAAATGTTCTGCTTATCACTCTAAAAAACGATCATTATCAGAAAATTAAAAATTCAATAAATAAAACATCGAGATAATAAATCATAAAAAAAGGTACATAACCGTGGATTACAAAGCCATTTACCTTGACTATGATTGACTTGATCTACGAGACAGAAGCGATTAAATAACCTCGCACGCGCGACATTCAATGAACCCGTTGATGGATAAATTTCCTGACGATCAATTTTCCAATTGTGATTTATATTTACAGCCAAGCGACGATAGTTAGCTCATCAGCGGTAAACGGCGTAGCAAGTGGCGGAGCACCCACCGCGATGTACAGACCCAACTTCAGCCAGGCATTCCAGCGCGCTGGACCCACCAACGTACCGCCAACTCTATCCGCAGGGCTCTATCCCACCCAGAGCTTCACCTCTGGACTCCTAAGCAACGGTACACAAAGTAATACTGCTCTCTTTTTTTTTATTTTTTTCATAAATCAATATATTCTTCTTAGTTGCTTTTATTCCTCCTCAAACATTAATTCAATTGATTAAGTCATAAAATATTAATTTCAGGACCAACTGACCTGAGTATGAAGAACACAAAGCCTCTTCTCAGTCATAAATTGAACGCCACCGAGATGACTGCCGTGAGGCAACTGATAACCGGGTACCGAGAATCGGCAGCATTTCTTCTTAGATCCGCTGATGAACTCGAGCAGCTGCTGCTCCAGCAGCCGTAAATTTAGGGGATGAACACCTGAATAATTAAATATTTCATTAACCAGACCATGTTAAATCAACCCGCTAGGAATCACCAGGCAATGTCGAGCTTCACTTACCGACTGTCGAGGAATTCCGCAGCTGGCATGGAAAATTTCCCAGACGTTTACTGCTGGATAGTGATGTGAATTATTGTAAAATCACCGTCACAAATTTTTGATCGTAGTCACAAATTTTTTGCTCCGTCACATTTTATTAAAAAAAAAAGTTTCTAACTTAATTTGATTAAAAAAAAAATTTCTAACTAAAAATAATTTTTCAGCTTTAAAAAAAAATTTATTTATTTAAAATAAATTCAACAATTAATTATTAATATAAATTGTTAGAATTTTCTTATTTTTTTTTTTTTGAAAAAAATAATTTTTCAGTTTTTAAAAAAAAAGTTTATTTATTTAAAATCAATTCAATAATTAATTATTAATATAAATTGTTAGAATTTCTTTTTTTTTTTTTTTTTTTTTTGAAAAAAATAATTTTTTTTTTAGAAATGATTTTTTTTTGAAAAAAAATAATTTTTCAGCTTTCAAAAGGAAAAAATTTATTTATTTAAAATAAATTTAATAATTAATTAAAATAAATTGTTAGAATTTTTCTATTTTTTTTTTTTTTAAAAAAATAATTTTTTCTTGAAAAAAATAATTTTTCGGTTTTAAAAAAAATTTATTTACTTAAAATAAATTCAATTATCAATTATTAATATAAATTGTTAGAATTTGTTTTTTGAAGAAAATAATTTTTTTTAAAAAAAAATAATTTTTCAGTTTTTAAAAAAAAAATTCATTTATTTAAAATAAATTCAATAATTAATTATTAATATAAATTGTTAGAATTTTTTTTTTTTGTTAAAATGTTTGAAATTAAATGAATTGATAAAAAAAAAATCTGATAATTGTGACGGTAAAAAATGATCAGTCTCACATCACTATTGCTGAAGATTAACAAGCAAAGCCTAGCTTTTTTCCGTCAAACTTTAATTATAAAAAAAACTTTAAATGTAATTCTGTAAAAATAATTACTCCAACAGGTTATGGGCCTTACTTTGATTTTTTGACCGACTGGCTCTGATAAATTTTTGAAAAATAATCTAATGTGTAATTAAAAGTCTCTATTTTATGACTTTATTTACTACTTAAAGCTTCGATATTAATTATAATTAAATTTTATTAAAGATTAATTAATTAATAATGAGCGAATCTACTAAATAAGAGCAAATGTTTTAAAAAAAAAAATTTCAACAATTAATATCTAAATTTAACGCAAATTATTATTGCTATAAGTATAAAAATACCTTAAATATTTAATTGGAATTAATAACAGGGTGTACATAGACGAGGAACTAAATATTTACTTAATTAAGTTAAGATAATTAAGATAAGTAAATTATAAATGTCTAGTGTGAATATGTAACTGCTTACGCAATGAATTATTATAAAAATAATTGTAATTAACGCTTGATTAATTTTTCGGTTCACGTACTTTATAAATGAATATTAAAATGTAATGATTAATATATATATATATATATATATATATACATATTATAAATTACAGGCTGAAATTTTGAGATTCGACCGAACAATTGTCGTGGTGTACGATTATGATTATTAATAATGATAAGTTGAATGTATATATATTTAAGTATGAGTACGAGTATTTTATGGAGATGTTTACACATAAATTTGTTTGGTAATCGTGTGTAGATATCGGACACGGCGATAAATGAATATTGAGCGGTTGTTTACCGCTAAACAATCCATTGGTAATTAATCATACGTGTGTTATATGTACATATGTTATATGTATGCATGTTCATGTATTTACGAACAGAGGATTACGAGGAGCTGAGTCTAATTAACCAGAACTTTACGATTATCGTCAATAGTCCTGCAGGACTGCTGAATATTAACAAAGTAGTTATAATTGATAATTTAAAGTTCTAATTAATAATTGAACTTTATTATTATTGTTGTTATTATTATCATCTATAATTAATGATTGATGGTAATAATAACGATTTATGTTTGGCGGTTGGGACCACCTGTCACGATCGGACAATATTAACTTTGTATGGTTGTCTGTACATCACCGTGCTACCAAAGAACAAACAATTTCTATTTCTAACTTTATTCTTTACGAATAATAATACACTTTAATAAATATGTAGGAGTAGAAAACTGTTGGTAGAGTTGTTTTTTATTTTATTTTTATTTTTTTTTTAAGTTTTTTTAAAGGCTACACTGAAGAACAAGATTACACACGATATTATCCCAGATTATACTGAGTAAAAAAAAATTTCAGATTGTTGCTAGTATAATCCCAGATTACAATGAGTATAATCCCAGATTATAATGAGTATAATCCAGTTATCTCGCGGTATAATTTGGATTTTTTTAGTTACTATCTGAAATTTTTTTCCACTACAGATATCACTAAATATAATCCCAGATTATAATGAGTACCATCCCAGATTATAATGAGTATAATCTAGATATCACGCAGTATAATCTGAATTTTTCTAGCTAATATCTGAAATTTTTTTCCCTTCAAATATCACTGAGTATAATCCCAGATTATAATGGGTATAATCCCAGATTATAATGAGTGTAATTCCAGATTATAATGGGTGTAATCCCAGATTATAATGGGTATAATCCCAGATTATAATGAGTATAATCCAGATATCACGTAGTATAATCTGAATTTTTTAGCTACTATCTGAAATTTTTTTTCACTACAGATATCACTGAGTATAATCCCAGATCATAATGAATATAATCCCAGATTACAATGAGTATAATCGAGATATCACGCAGTATAATCTCGATTTTTCTAGCTACTATCTGAAATTTTTTTTTCACTACAGATATCACTGAATATAATCTAGGATGATATCCAGTGTCATCTTGTTCTTTCCGTGTAAGAAATTGAATTAAAAATTGTTTTGTAATAAAACTAGAAAAAAGTTTATAAAAATGACTAAAATGAAAAAAAAAGTTTTTTTTTCATTTCTTTTGAATCAATTATTAATTATAGCTTTTTCTTATTTTTTATTACAAAACAAATTAATTTAACCTCAAGCCTGTATTTACTGGAGGATATACATTAATTATTTGAAAGTAGAATAATTAATATTGATTAAATTAGGAGGCGTGAGTGAATTATTTTGAAGTTTTATTCGTTGTTTTGTACATAGTTTATATGAGGAGTGGATTTGCATATAAATATAAATATATATTAAAAAATATACATTTATATATAATTATATATAAATGTATAAAAAAAAATATTATTAATTAATTATAATTATAAAATAGAAATAGATATGCATATATTAAATGCGCTCCTGAATAAGATATGAGCACAATGTGAGAGTATATGTGGCAAAGTTATGAACACATTCCACCTGGAAAAAGTTTAGATAAAAGATATATTGATCATTGATCAATTTTCTATTCCGTATATAAAAAAGTTAAGTGAATAATAAAAATTAAAGAAGAAAAAGTATAAAAAAAAGCGAGCGTTTGATAAATCTCATCGGGTATTCGTCGGGAGCACGCTTTATATTTAATAATTATATTGTCGTGCCTCTACTCGCAAAATGTCTGTCGGATAAAATAAAAAAAAAAAAATAATATTTATTCCGCAGGTAAATATTTATATATTACAGATTAAAATTACAGGGCGTTGTTTATTTCTTCTTTTAGTTTGTTGTTTTAACCGTGCAATCGCATCATGTGCTCATCGCATACGTTCCCGCAGCTTATTCCAGAATAATTAAACAATTACAATTCAATACAATACAATATACAATACCATAAACAATACAATAACAATAACAATAGTAATTAAATAATCCAGTTAACAGATAAAGTCATTTAATTAAAAAATTCTACCAAATAGATTGATATGCAACATGTTTAAACCATTATAATTAGATCATTAACCGATTACTCAATGTGAGCGCACTTCACATACAGCTTAATAATTAATTATTATTTTTATCAATATTTAATATAATTACTACGATTATAATTATTGATTTTATTATTTTATATTTTTTATTGTATAACTTTAATATTTTTTTTTTTTCGGAAAATTTTTTTATAAGTTATAATAAATATTTAAAAAAAAAAAAAAAAATTACCACGGATTATTGCGATCGGACTTTCGTTTGCCACAACGAGGTGACTCAAGTGTCGATTCCTCTGTGATAATAACAAAACTAAAATAAAAAGATACAAATTTATTCTTCATCAAGATGTCGCCGAAATTTTAGTGATTTAAAATATCGCGAATAATTAAACTTTTTTTCTGCAAGAATAATACTATGGAGGATTAGAATATAAATTATAAATAAATGATATATTATAAAAGAAGAAAAATAAAAAATAAATGAAATTTATAATTACCTTTAAATTGACACTTTTCAATTGTGCCATGAGTATCTTTTTTTCTTCTTTTTTCTTTTTTTTTTTTTTTTTGTAAGTTAATAATTATTGAGATAAATATATATATCTTTTACAATTAAATATTACTATTAAGGATTATTGATTTTTATGTTATATATTTACGATATGAATTTAAATGGATAAATATATAAATATTGATATTGATATTGATAAATAAATGTATAAGTCGCGAAATTATAACGGATAGACACTTTTTGAGGAGTGAAAGAAGAAATAGGGGGGATTATTATTGCTAGCACTATTGTTGAGAATAAAGGATGATACAATTAATAAATAAATTGGTAAGGTGTCAAGTTTATGAGATTTATGATAAAAGTGTCCGTTCCTTAATCCATACGGGTGACAGCTCTACAGTTTATATAATCGTGAATTGATGTATATTAATGAAACATGATGAAACACACATGTATTTGTTCCTAAAGAAATTAAATAAAATTAATAAATAATATTTTATGAGTTTTATTTTATTTTTATTTTAGTTATGCTCCAAGTGATTTTTATATTTAATTTGATTGAATATTCTTTAATTTGCTATGAGTATATTAAAGAAGAAATAGTTCAATTTAATGAGAAATTCTTCAATATTTTTATGACTGATTAAGAAGAAAAGAATAAAATTGTGGTAAAAAATCTTTAATTTATCATAAATATATTAAAGAAGAAATAGTTAAATTTAATGAGAAATTTTTTTGATATTCTTATAAGCAATTAAGAAAACAACAAAATTTTGTTAAAAAATTTTTGTAGTGTTTTGAAGATATTGAAGAAGAAATAATGACATTTTATAATAAATTTTTTAATAATTTCTTAAACATATTAAGAAGAAAATTATGAAATAAAAAAAAATTCTCTATCTACCTAAGAGATTATTAAAGAAGAAATAGTCAAATTTAATCATAGGAACCTCAATATTTTTAAAAGTAATTTGGAACGAAACAATTAAATTGTTTCAGAAAATCTTTAACTTATCATGAATATATTAAAGAAGAAACATTAAAATTTAATGACAAATTTCTTGATATTCTCATGAGCAATTAAAAAAACAATAAAATTTTGTTAAAAAATTTTTCTAGTGTTTTGAAGATATTGAAGAAGAAATAATGACATTTAATAATAAATTTTTTAATAATTTCTTAAACATATTAAGAAGAAAATTATGAAATAAAAAAAAATTCTCTATCTACCTAAGAGATTATTAAAGAAGAAATAGTCAAATTTAATCATAGGAACCTCAATATTTTTAAAAGTAATTTGGAACGAAACAATTAAATTGTTTCAGAAAATCTTTAACTTATCATGAATATATTAAAGAAGAAACATTAAAATTTAATGACAAATTTCTTGATATTCTCATGAGCAATTAAAAAAACAATAAAATTTTGTTAAAAAATTTTTCTAGTGTTTTGAAGATATTGAAGAAGAAATAATGACATTTAATAATAAATTTTTTAATAATTTCTTAAACATATTAAGAAGAAAATTATGAAATAAAAAAAAATTCTCTATCGACCTAAGAGATTATTAAAGAAGAAATAGTCAAATTTAATCATAGGAACCTCAATATTTTTAAAAGTAATTTAAAAGAAAACAATTAAATTGTTTCAGAAAATCTTTAATTTATCATGAATATATTAAAGAAGAAACATTAAAATTTAATGACAAATTTCTTGATATTCTCATAAGCAATTAAAAAAACAACAAAATTTTGTTAAAAAATTTTTGTAGTGTTTTGAAGATATTGAAGAAGAAATAATGACATTCAATAATAAATTCTATAATATTTTCACAAACATATTAGGAAGAAAGCTATAAAATTTAAAGAAAAATCTTTATCTACCCAGGAGATTATTAAAGAAGAAATAGTCAAATTTAATGACAAGTTCTTCAATATTCTTATGAGTAATAAAGAAGAAAACAATAAAATTATGTTAAAAAATTTTTAATTTATGATAAATATATTAAAGAAGAAATATTGAAATTTTATTCCAAATTTCTTAATGTATTGATGAGCAATTAAGAAGAAAACAAAAAATTGTTTTTTTAATTTCTTAATCTAACTATGAGCATATTAAGGAAGAAATAGTGAAATTTCTTGATATTCTGATAAGCAATTATAAAAATAACAAAATTTTGTTTAAAAATTTTTCATGTGCTTTGAAGATATTGAAGAAGAAATAATGACATTTAATAATAAATTTTTTAATATTCTCACAAACATATTAAGAAGAAAACTATGAAATAAAAAACAATTTTTTATCTACCCAAGAGATTATCAAAGAAGAAATAGTCAAATTTAATCATGAATTCATCAATATAAGAAGAAAACTATAAAATTATGTTAAAAAATCTTTAATCTTTCTGAATATATTAAAGAAGAAATATTGAAATTTTATTCCAAATTTCTTAATGTATTGCTGAGCAATTAAGAAGAAAACAAAAAATTTTTTTTTTAATTTCTTAACCTAACTATGAGCATATTAGGGAAGAAATAGGGGAATTTAATGGTAAAAAAGACAACAAAATTTTGTTAAAAAATTTTTCATTTGCTTTGAAGATATTGAAGAAGAAATAATGACATATAATAATAAATTTCTTAATATTCTCACAAATATATTAAGAAAATTATGAAATAAAAAAAAAATTCTTTATCTACCCAGGAGATTATTAAAGAAGAAATAGTCAAATTTAATTATAAATTTCTGAATATAAGAAAAAAACAATAAAATTGCGTTAAAAAATCTTTAATCTATAGATTAAATATATCTATATTTAATTATATTAAAGAAGAAATATTAAAATTTTATGGCAAATTTCTTAATATATTGATGAGCAATTAAGAAGAAAACAAAAAAATTTTTCTTTTAATTTTTAATCTAACTATGAGCATATTAAGGAAGAAATAGTAAAAAATAAATTTTTCCAGCAGAGAAGAATACATAAATAAAAAAATGCAGATATTCAACAACAACAAAAGATGATTCGTATTTATTTACGATAAACTTACATATTAGGTACATCAATCGTTACAATCATTAAAGTAGTATTAACTCATTCTCATCATTAATAATCTAGCGTACGTAATTAATAATAATAATAAATGAGTAATGCGTAGACCGTACATTTTAATGTTAATGTAATGAGTAATGAGTAATTCGACAGTGTTGATGTTGACGCGATTGTCAATGAAGATGATGGTTAAGAGTGGATTCGGGTTTAAGTTAGGTCGTATCCAATGCAGTACCAGTACAGTAGTCTACCTTAGCTTTATCATCGGTTACATTTATTGTCACGTATTGACTCATAACTCTTATCATTTATCATAATTCAGCAGCTTTACTTTTACTTTTAGTTTATCTGTGCTCAGAAGTGTCTATAGTCATATTAACTGCACACATAAATAAGAACACCTTCCTCCTACCCACCCGGCTCCTGGCCAGCCTAAATGAGCTTCCTAGTTCTGTATGAGTTATTATTTATAATTATAATTAATATTTATATTACCGACTAAGTTAATAACTTATCCAAATTTATTTTGATTACAGAGTTCACCTTTTGTTTGTGATACCGCATTTTTATTACTAAAGTCATTTATTTTTTATCATACTTAGAAATTAAACCTTGTCAATTAATCATTAATCATTACAGTACATATTTATCTCTGTCTAACACACTTAAGTTCATACTCTAAGCATTTTTGCCTTTTATTTTTATGTGCTAGCTCTCCTGACTTTACCTACACTCAAAATAATTTTTTAAATAATATTTTTTCAGGCGGTTTAGGTTTGAGAAAAAAATTTCGTTCAAGAGATAAAAACATTTTATATTGAGAAATTATTTCTTCTTTTGATATTTATATTTAGGTTTATTAATATTTTTGTATTGTTTCATTTTAATTTATAAAAGTAATTGTTAGTTATATATAGACAAGGCTTTTTTTAATATAATTTATTATTGAATTTTTTAGGTTTAATTAAAAATTCAATACTATAAAATGTAAATTTTTTAGATTTTAATTTTGGATCTAAGTTTTTGAGAGTTATTGTTTAAGATTTAATTTTTAAGTTTCGACTTTGAAATTTAATTTTTTAGTTTTAATTTTGAAATTTTATGTTCAACATTTAAGTTTTAATTTTCAGATTTGTTTTAAGATTTAACTTTCAAAATTAAATTTTAAGATTTAATGTTTGAGATTTAATTTTTAATATTCAATTTTGAGATTTAATATTGAAATTTAATTTTGAATATTCAATTTTAAGATTTGACGTTTAAGATTTAATTTTTAAATTCAATGTTAAAGATTTAATATTAAGATTTAGCTTTCAAAATTCAATTTTAACATTTAATGTTTGAGATTTAATTTTTAATATTTAATATTGAGATTTAATGTTTAAGATTCAATTTTTTAGCTTCAATTATAAAATTCAATGTTTAAGATTTAATATTGAGATTTAATTTTTTAGCTTCAATTTTAAAATTCAATGTTTAAGATTTAATATTGAGATTCAATTTTCAATATTCAATTTTGAGATTTGAGGTTTAAGATTTAATATTAAGATTTAACTTTAAAAATTCAATTTTAAGATTTAACTTTTAGTTGTAATTTTAAAATTAAATGTTTAAGATTTAAGTTTAAAAATTCAATTTCAAGATTTAATTTTTAAGATTTAATTTTTAATATTCAATTTTGAGATTTAATCTTTAAGATTTAATTTTTTAGTTTCAATTTTGAAATTCAATGTTTAAGATTTAATATTGAGATTTAATTTTTTAGCTTCAATTTTAAAATTCAATGTTTAAGATTTAATATTGAGATTCAATTTTCAATATTCAATTTTGAGATTTGAGGTTTAAGATTTAATATTAAGATTTAACTTTAAAAATTCAATTTTAAGATTTAACTTTTAGTTGTAATTTTAAAATTAAATGTTTAAGATTTAAGTTTAAAAATTCAATTTCAAGATTTAATTTTTAAGATTTAATTTTTAATATTCAATTTTGAGATTTAATCTTTAAGATTTAATTTTTTAGTTTCAATTTTGAAATTCAATGTTTAAGATTTAATATTGAGATTTAATTTTTTAGCTTCAATTTTAAAATTCAATATTTAAGATTTAATATTGAGATTCAATTTTTAATATTCAATTTTGAGATTTGAGGTTTAAGATTTAATATTAAGATTTAACTTTAAAAATTCAATTTTAAGATTTAACTTTTAGTTGTAATTTTAAAATTAAATGTTTAAGATTTAAGTTTAAAAATTCAATTTCAAGATTTAATTTTTAAGATTTAATTTTTAATATTCAATTTTGAGATTTAATCTTTAAGATTTAATTTTTTAGTTTCAATTTTGAAATTCAATGTTTAAGATTTAATATTGAGATTTAATTTTTAATATTAAATTTTGAGATTTGATATTTAAAATTTAATTTTTAAATTTAATGCTAAAAAATGAATTTTGAGTTTCAACGTCCAAGATTTGATTATAAGATTCAATTTTTCAAAACTTTCTACCCCTCAAAAATTTATATCCAGAATTTTAACTTCTGAATTTCTTCATAATTACAGTAGTATAAAAAAAAAGATTTAATTAAAGCCTGAAACAAATTCAATTCCAGAAGAAAATAAATTTAATTCGCTCGAAAGTAATTGTTTTACCAAGGAAGTAATTCTTGTAGCAAGAATGACTTTATTGGAAATTTAAAGCTAAATAATTTCGCAACTGTAATGTCTGCTCCCTCAAAAGTAACTTTTTCCTCAGCCGAGTGCATGCCCGAAGCGATAACTCCAAGAGTAGAATAAAGAAATTGCTTTTTAAAAGAGCTCAAGGCATCATTTATTTACCTACAAACATAAAACTCGATTAAAAAAATAATCTCCAATCGATGATAACCTAGTCTATCATTTCGAATATTCATTATCGCGCTCGCATGTTATCATTATTGATTATTATCGTAAGAAAAATGACAATTGCTATAAATATAGTATATACTGACTAGATTAGAGATATTTGAGTTTACAAGTACGAACTGTCAGTAAATATTTGAATACGCGTTATTTATTATTATTATTATCATTACTATCTAGTTTAATATTTATTTTTATCATCCTTAAGATTAATTATTAGTGAATTGTTAAAACAGCCTTATTTTATTTAATAAATATCCATTACCCGAGTGTTGTACTGCAAAACATTAAATTACTTTTTAAAAGACCGCTACAAAAGCTATTAGATAAAAAGTTTAAAGTTTACAGAGCGTTGTTTATTTTCTTGTAAAGATAAAAGTTGCTGAAAAAAAGGTTTTCCTGAGCTATACGGATAATGCTAATTTATCACACAATTACCTCTATAATACAAAAAATTCATTCATTAAAAAATTTTTTTATTGGTTTCCTTTTTTACGTAATTGATTGTACGCTTCAATTGTACTCCAGAAACTTTATTTCGCCGACTTCTATTCAATTTTTCACCCGACGGAAGTCCTAAAGTTATACTATTTTTTAACTTTTTATCGCCGACTAAATTAAGCTCTGTCGTACTACTTTATTTTACGAAACATTTATTAAGTAATAGACTTCCGAAAACTTTTGTGTTTTTTTTTTTACTCAAAAACTCATTAGTTCCATTTTATGTACAGTTTTGTTTCTTAAATCATCACTCTATTTTTCACTTGTTCTCAACAAACAACAACATTTGCAATTTTAATTGTTTAAGCTTAAATACATGTCAATTATTATAAATTAAATTTTGAATTATTTTATCAGAGTTTTCTTCTCTTATTAAACACAAAAATTTTACGATGTCTTCTCATATCTTCATCCCTTTTTATCTAAAATGCGTACGATTAAAACTAATTAATAAATTAACAAAATAATAGTAAAAATTAAAATTAATTTATATATGACAATTTTTTGGAATTTTCTCATTAAAAAGATTAAAAAAAAAATAAAAAGAAAAATTCGACATTCAAAAAAATTAAAAAATTTTTTAAACTTCTGATTTTAGTATCATAAATAATAATAATAATAAAATTGACAATAATGACAACAAAAAATTTTTTTAATTGTTCAATATTATTATTATTATTATTATGTTTATTATAATTTAGATAAGATAAAATTTTTAGAAGAAAAAGTAAATTACAAATTTTGTTATTAATTTTTTTACATGATTATAATAATAATAATAATAATATTAACTAGCAACCATGCACTATGTGACTGCCGTGACTTGTGAACTAAAAATAAATAAAATTTTACTTTATTAAATAATGACTTTTGTTAAAATGCACTGTACTTTCTTAACTATTGACGTTCTTAAAGATATAAGCTCATCCTGATGTTACACTCATCAAGATCTTTCATTTAAGTACCCACATCAATTTTTCGTATATTTTATATATTTAGATATATATGTATATATATGAAAAATATATCAAAATGCATGTGGGTACTCAAATGAAAGCTCTTGATGAGTGTAACATCGGAATCAGCTTATATCTTTAAAAATGTCAATAGTTCACAAGATATTTGTTAAAGTGCTCTGTACTTTTTTAACTATTGACGTTCTTAAAGATATAAGTTCATCCCGATGTTACACTCATCAAGACCTTTCATTTAAGTACCCACATACATTTTTTATATATTTTTCATATATACATATATATAATATATATATATAATATATAAAAAATTGATGTTGGTACTCAAATGAAAGGTCTCGATGAGTGTAACATCGGGATGAGCTTATATCTTTAAAAATGTCAATATTTCACAAGATACAAGGTCATTTCTTAATTATTGATATTTTTAAAGATATAAGCTCATCCTGATGTTACACTCATCGAGACCTTTCATTTGAGTACCAACATCAATTTTTTATATATTTTTCATATATACATATATATAATATATAAAAAATTGATGTTGGTACTCAAATGAAAGGTCTCGATGAGTGTAATGACGGGGTGAGCTTATATCTTTAAAAATGTCAATAGTTCACAAGATACAAGGCCATTTCTTAATTAGTGTTATTTTGAAAGATATAAGCTCATCCTGATGTTATTCTTATCAAGAGCTTTCATTTGAGTACACACATGCATTTTGATATATTTTTCATATATATATATATATATATATATATATATATATATATATATAATATATATATAATATATATAAATATATAAAAAATTGATGTTGGTACTCATATGAAAGGTCTCGATGAGTGTAACATCGGGATGAGCTTATATCTTTAAAAATGTCAATAGCTCACAAGATACAAGGTCATTTCTTAATTATTGATATTTTTAAAGATATAAGCTCATCCTGATGTTACACTCTTTAAGAGCTTTCATTTGAGTACTCCACATGCATTTTGATATATTTTTCATAAAATTTTTTCAAATAATAATAATAATAATAATAAAACAAAGTACAACATTATCGAGTGATATACATATATATCATATATATTAAAGCTATGCAATTGACTCTGGTATGAAGAAGCACTTAGTTAATAGTCGTGAGATAAAAGTGATAGTCAATAGCAATAAGAGAAATATATAGGGGAGTAAAATTTATATTTATATTAATATTTATATATATAGATTTATTTATATATATATAATATAATATAATATGAGTATGTATATATAATTTATATGTATATGAACAGCCAGAATACAAAAGCATCGCAAGTACGACTTAGATTAATAGTATTAAATAACTCTATCGTCGATCCTCAAAGAAGACTAGGTCGTTCTATCACTATATACGGTAAAAAAGACGATTCCAGACTAATTACATTAGTTATTAGTTATTAGTTATTAGTTATTAGTTTAATTAATACAACTTAGTTTAGGTGCTAGTATCTTCAAGTTACAGTTACAATTTATTTCTAGGTTAAGACTAAGTTAAATATTAGTCCAGGAAGCGTTTACATAAAATATGAGTAGACGGCTCCGTCAGGAGATGCACTCGCCTAATGGCAGCTTACACATTTCATTATAAAGGGTACTTTTATTTTTTTTTTTTTTTATTACTTTTTATTCTTCTCTTCATTTTCCATCTCTCATATTTATATTAACATTAATTAATAATTTTTATTTTTTAATGTTTTAAGTTTAATATTTTAGATGGTATTTAAACACATTCAACACTTTTGATTCTTATTACGCCGTACTTTCAACAATGGGGTGTATTTACAGTTCGCAGCTCGTGCAAAGTTCCCCTTTTTATAAAATAAACATTTTTTAATTTTTAAATTATATTAACATTAATATTGATAATTAATTAATCCTGATTGTAGATCTTGATCATTTTTAAATTAACATTTTTACATATTTTTAAGTTAATTAAGTTCAATAAGCTCGTGATAATTGTCTTGAGACCGCTTACTTTTTAAAATCAATAATAATTTTTTATAAGGGTAACTATCGCTTTTTTTTTATTAATCGATGAAGAAGAAATAGAAAATAATGGAAATAATTCAAGATATTTTTATAGAAGATCGATTGATGATTAAAAAAGTGTAGCTCTTTTGGCATTAGCGACGGAATGTTCTGAAATCCATCGAAATTATCTTGGGATTTGAACATATCGGTTGGTAATGCCAAGAGGATTTATTACTGTAAAAAAGAGGATGAATTGCCAATTTTAGACGGTACTGAAATAAAAGTACCAGACAATTTTTTTTTTTTTTTTTTTATGAATAGAAAATTAAATATTTGTTGAGTTTTACTTTCAAGACTGCATAGAAAATTCTATGGATAATTTCTGTAAATTTTTTTATAAAAAATTTTATTTTTGTTAAAAAAAAATAACACTAAAGTTAGTCGACATTTTTGATTTTTTTTCAATAATTAAATTAGAACAAAAATATATTTTTTAAAAATTACGCATACAGTTTTTTAAGTTTTTTACAAATAAAATTTTTCTAAAAATTTTTTTGTGATAATTTTTTCAATGAAAAAAAATTCGTAACGTTTTTAGAATTTTTTTTTATTGAAAAAATTATTTAAAAAAAAATTCCATTTGTAAAAAAAATAAAAAACTGTAAGTGCAATTTTAAAAAATATTTTTCTGTTCTAATTTAATTATTGAAAAAAAAACCAAAAAATTAAAAACCTCGGCTAACTTTAGTATTATGAAGCCGTCTGTCAATTTTAAAAATTTTTCATACATTAATTACAATAAAAAAATTTTTATTCAAATTTTCACTTGTAATTTTTATTAATTTTAACATGTGGAATTTTTTAATTAAATTTTTTTTTTTAATAATTTAATTACTACTAAATTCTCAAAAAATTTTTGTCTGTCAACTTTAGAGTTATAAAAAAAATTGTGAAATTGAAATTAAGCGACATTTTTTTAATTTTTATAAAAAAAAAATATGAAAATTAATTTAGCTGATATTTAATAATTTTTTTAACAAATAAATTTCTGCATAAAAAAAATGAGAAAAAAATGGACATCTAGAAAATTTAATAAATTAAAAATGCAATTTTTTAAAAATAATTTTTCGAAACAAATTTTTTTGTTAAATAAAATTAAAAAATGGTCAAGTGACAGCTAACTTTAATATCATAAAAAAATTACACATGTTGAAATTGTTAAAAATTATAAATGAAATTTTTGAACAATAAATTTCTAAAATTAATTTATAAATTAAATAAAATTTAAAAACGATAAAATTTCTGACATTAAAGTTAGCAGTCACTTGATAATTTTTTTTTTTTAAAACAAATTTTGTTCCGAAAAATAATTTTAAAAAAATTACATTTTTAATTTTTTTAATTTTCTTCATGTCAATTTTTTTTCTTTTTTTTTTTGCCATAATTTCATTGTTAAAAAAATTATTAAAATTTGATAAATATCTGCTAAATTAATTTTCATAAAATGTCTGCTAATTTGTCATTAAAAAATTGCAAAAAAAGACGATAGTTATCCGAATAATTAACAAATTTAAAAGCCAGCGATCTTTTTAAAATAATGACAATAAAGTTAGTCAACATTAAAAAATTTTAAGAATTTTTTTTATTGAAAAAATCATTACAAAAAAAATTTTTTTTTAATTTCATTTGTAAAACTGTAAGTGCAATTAAAAAAAAATTTTTTATTTTTAATTCAATAAACCAAACAAAATGAAAAAATAAAAAATGTCGGCTAACTTTATTATTATTTAAAAATAATCAAATTTAGAACCTACAATCGATATATAAACATACATATAATATAATATTTTTGAATAATCACAATTGACTGAAGCGTAACTAGCCGTTAGCTACGTGATTTGTCGGGTGCAAGGAGAGAGTAGAAAGGGAAGAGCATTTGTCAAAATAATAGTACAATATATATATATTTATAATTTATATATACCATGTATGTAAAATTCTAATCTAAATATCTCTCATATGTATGCATACATATAACACATAATGTGTATATGTATTTATGTATATAATATACAATATTTTATACTGCGCTCTGTCCCTCATAAATTTATCGTACATGTCAACAAATAGTTGTTATCATCGGCATAACACATTAAAAATATTGACTAAAATATTATCGATTTAAAAACGATTAGGCCTAATATTCTTCTTTGTCTCATATCAGCACTTATCATAAAATTCATATAATTTATAATTACAATAAATGTCAATAAAGAACCATTGCAATTTAATTTAATTAAAAATATTCAACAGTAA